>NW_021604782.1:8231761-8257161 GCF_004785775.1 Grammomys surdaster | reverse complement strand
CTCTCTCTCTCTCTCTCTCTCTCTCTCTCTCTCCTCTCCCCCCTTCCACGGTGTGTGTGTGTGTGTGTGTGTGTACTGGTGTATGGTGGAATTTAATTTTGACCAGAAGAACAAGGAAGCTTAGCAAAAAAAAAAAAAAAAAAACCTTATTAATCCATGTAAAGCATTCACTACTTCACCTAAGAGAAGATTTTTTTTCTTCTAACTTGCTTTGGGAGGATGGGAGGCAGTGCTCCATATGAAGTTAATCCATGGTAACGCGAGAGGAAGGCTTTGAACCGGCTATTGTTTGCTGTTGTTGTTGCCGAAGACCAGTGTTTGGTTCTCAGCTCTCACATGTTGGCTCACAACTACCTGTAACCCCAGTTCCAGAGGATCCAGTGAGCCTGTGTGGGCTTCTGTACATACATTATGCATATATACTAGTGAAGGCTCACACACATGTACATGGATAAAAATAATAATAAAAATAAATTTTAAACTAAGGTGGATTTGTTGATGAAATATTTTAAGATCTTTAACAAAGGAGTGTGTATAATATATAGCCTCTTGTTTAATTAAGGAAATAGGTTAGAAACACAATTCTGGCATATATTTTGGAAACAAATATTTTCAGTGGATCTGCGTCAGAAGAACACTGGTCTCCATGGAGTTTAGGGATCTGGAGCCAGAAAGGGAGAGATTCATTAATCTCCAGCCTGGTTTGGTGAAGAGGCCATGGCTGACTGGAAGGAGTCGTTACTCCCCACTGGGATTGTCCAGTAAGATTTTTCGTTGTCTGATTGTTTTCTCTGCACTGCTTTGTTAGGGTTCAATGATTGCTGAGAAAACATTCTTCATTAATTTCAAGCTTTCATGTGTAGATATTGTTTTGTATGAGATAGTTACTATTTTCATAGAAAAGCTGCAAATTTTTATGAAATATATTAAGAAATGGAAGGTAATTGGCTAACCAGTGCCAAGTGCTCATCCCTAAAATCATATAACAAGCAATACTTTGAGCAAGTATTTTGTATAAATATAAATAGTATATAAACAATTTTGCCTTTATAGTTTTCATAGAATATTATAGGATATAATATCCCCCAGAGAGCTTTATCATGACCATAGTCATCACTCTTAGTGTCTCTGTAGCATCACAAAGCTTGCCACTTGTCTATAAAACACAAAGGAATTAAATGGAAAATTCCCTCATCACCATGTTTAAACTTTTATGGCAGAGGTTGTCCAAATCTTACCAGTATGACTGTCCCTTATACATGTTCAAGGTTAGACAACTCAAAACAACTCCAGCAAACCTTTCTCTGAGTGTGAGAATTGGCTACCAAAATTGCCTTTCTCTGGACCCAAACCAAGCTTCCCCTGCCTGTTCCTTTGGGTTTGGCAGTGAGTGTGGAATGTGAGTGAGTCTTTTAACTCTGGCATCTTCCCAAGACCATGTCTTTCAGATTTCTTTTCCTGGCAAATCCTGGCCTCCAATCACTTTTATAAGACATAATTTTCTGGAAACTGAACCTTTGATAGGCTAATTCTCAAATCTTTGCTCATAACAGAGAAACACTTGATCTCTGTAACTAACCAAGGTTAAAGTTAGACAATCAGATGTTTCTTTCCATGATTTCATATCTGTAAATAAAAGTTGTGTAAAATATGTATACTTGAGACATAGAGGGTAAAATTGTTTGGGTTAGAGAATATACTCCTTAAAGAAAAGTGCACAAGTTTCCATTTATCTGAGGGAAATGTTACATGACAGGCAGGGTAGTTCTCTGTCTCTCTGTCTCTCTCTCTGTGTCTCTGTGTCTCTGTGTCTCTTCTCTCTCTCTCTCTCTCTCTCTCTCTCTCTCTCTCTCTCTCTCTCTCTCTCTCTCTCTCTGTGTGTGTGTGTGTGTTGTATACACACCTGTGTGCCTTATAGCCAGAATAGGACATTGGGTGCCCTGCCTTGAAACAGAATCTCTCATTGAACTTTGAAGTTTCCTGGAAGTCAACAAGCTTAGGCGATCCCTCTTGCCTCCAGCAGACACAGAGCTGAGGATCTGAACTCAGGGGCTAACATTATGCAAGTGCTCTCTCCCCTGAGCCATATTTCCAGACTCAGTTTTTCCCTTTTAAAGAACTAGCTCAGTGTGCAAAATTCAGTTCACTGCCGGGAGTTTGAGACATGCTCCATAGGAACTGCAGAAGATCAAGGTGCCAGCATTGCTTTCTTACTTTTCTTGGGAGATATGGAATGGAAACATGTGAGAGGACAGGGATAAACCACAGCTGACATGCCAGCTGTCCTTGACACAAGCTAGAGTCATCCGAGAGGATGGAACCTCAACTGAGAAAATGCATCCAGAAGACTGGGCAGTAGACAAGCAAGCCTGTAGGGCATCTTCTTAATTAGTGATTGATGGCAGAAAGCCAGCCCATTTTGGGTGGGAATATAACTGAGCTGTGGTCCTGAGTTCTTTAGAAACACACTGAGCAAGCCATGATGAGCAAGTCAGTAAGTAGCATCATTTCATGGCCTCTGCATCAGCTCTTGCCTATAGGTTTCTACTGAGTTTGAGTTCCTGTTTTCTGTCTCTCAATGGACTGTGTGTGATTCAGGACATGGAAGCAAACAAACCCTTTCCTCTCCAATTGTTTTTGTCATGGTGTTTCATCACAGCAAGAGTAGCCAGTAAGAGGTAAGCAAAGCTATTGTTACAATAAACTGAGAACATGAATCTCAATTTTATATTAACAGTGAACATTCGCATCAGAAGGTCAATGAAGTGAAGCTTGATTCAAATCAGCTCATTGGAGAGGATTTGGTCCAGGTATATGTATCTCTTTCTTTTTCTGGGATAAACTCAGACTCATTCTTTTTATAACTATGTTGGCAGTTGGTCTAAAGGGCTTGGAGCTGGTATATTATCATATCTGCTTCTGAGTTGTTATGAAGCAAGGCACTAGCCAACTGCAAAGTGAAGGTGTAGTGAAGTATACTTTGATTGTGGTGAAGCCACAGCATAATGTAAATGCAAGGGCTGGGAAGATGGCTCATCCCTTAAGAGCTAGCACTTCATGCAGAAGGTCTGGATGTGGTTCCCAACATCCATGTTGGTCAGCTCACAACCGCTTGTAACTCTAGCTCCAGGTGCTCTGATGACCTCTTCTGGCCTCTGCCTGAAGTACAAGATCTGGCATTTGCATCCACCTGAACATGCAACTTCATCCCCACACAGATATACACACTTAAAAATAGAAATTTAAAAAATGTAAATGCAGAAAGCTGTGAATAGTTGTGGTCACAATCTATCACACTGGGGATAAGGGATGACTTACAAGAAGAACCAGTGAACTTAATCCTAAGAGGATGAGAAAACTAACAAACAAACAAAACACATTGGGGTTTAGAATGGCATTCCATCAGGGAGCATATACCAGGAAGGAAAGGATACATGGGACAGTATGTTATGATTTGGGAAAATGAAAGATATAAGCAGAGAACAGGGTCTATGGGAAGATGCCTGGAAATGACAGTGTAGAGACAGGGTGGAGCCCGATCATGAAGAGTCTTGTGTACAAATAGAAGAGCTTAAATAACATTACAGACATGGGGACCCGTGTGAGACTTCCAGACTGACTGTTGACAAAAGGCCACTGTGGGAAGAGCATGTGATGGAAGTTGATGTGTCTGGCAAGGTCTGAAGGCAATTAGTTCAGAGGGTAGGAGGGGCTGGGGAAGAAGAGTTTTGCACTCTTCAATTAGGGAAATGAAGGCAAGGATGACCAAGAGCAAGGAAATCAAATAAGGTAGAATCTACATGACCTGATTTAGTTGTTGAAGTTACAAAAAGTTTTGCTTCTCAAAATTGCTACTTAAACTGTCAACCATACACTAGTAACATCAGCTTTTCCCAAGAAATCAGTACAATTTCCAGGTTTTGGAAGTGTGAGGAGACATGTGGGAGGCTCTGCTGTGTATTTGAACCCGGTCCCTGTTGAGGTTACATTTCTGGACATCGATGGATGGAGATATACAGTCTGCAGTTTGAGTCTCAGGGCGAATGCCTGTGACTTTGGCTGAGGCTAGCAGGGAAAGTGATTTTTAAGCCTAAATAACTGATTTCTGGATGCAGATGCTAAATGTTATAGGTAGACTAGTGAATACAGTAAAGGATCCAGTGACAGTGGGTCACAAAAATAAACCCGTGAAAGCAGGAGGAGAACTTTATGGGAAGGAAACGAGTCCATCAGGAGAGGGAAGGGAATAGGAGAGAGCATTGGGCTGTATATGATCAGAGTACATAATTTACATGCATGAAGCTGTCATGATACTCTCTGGCATGTGGTAGAAACACCTAAAGGGTATACTATGAAGGTTAAGGAGAAAGACCCAGATACTAGTCAAATAAGGCTGTAAATAAGGCCATTGGGTTTGATAACCAGCAGATGATTAGGGACATTGATGAGCCTGATTGTAGAGTATCAATGGAATACTGGCTTGGCCAAGATCACACATCGATGTCTATGTGGGTCATTTGAGACTCAGAACAATGTTTCTGACTCTTGGTCCATTCTTATGTGGAGCACCCCAGAAGCTAGTCTAGTTCTAAAGATCAATCAATATGTGGACATCTTAGCCACTAAAGCCTCGGTGTGGAGGATGCTAACAAAGATGTGTAAGTACACATTTTGTCAAATTATCAGTGAGTGTGTTAGGGCCAAGTTTGGGGGATGCTGATAACCCCTAGCTGACCAGAGGCACGTGAGCTCAAAAGGGAGCCAATCCCCTTGAGAATAGGTCCCTAGGGACTTGAGTGGCCTGAGAGATGTTCTGACAGGGCTACTCTGTCATTTCCTCAAAGCCACAGACTTCAAAGGACTCCGAGGTCTCTTCTGTTTATTTCACAAACAGGAAGTTTTAACAAGTAGGTCAAGGAAGAGGGGAGTGCATAAAAGTGGCTTAGATTTTCCAATCTTCTCTTGGAAAAAGATTTTCCTTTTTCTGTATTAGCAATAAATCCTATAACTAAAAATGTCAAATCACCATAACTCAAGGATCTATGAAAATCATCCCCTCTTCCTTCCAGCGAAAATACTGGTGTATTGACGCACAGAAAATGTCTCCATCCAGCATTGTGGTTGCAAGCATTTTTCCAGGCATAATAGGCAAGGGAAAAGAATGTAAAGCATTTTAACTGGTATGCATTCTTGGGAGATGAGACTGACTTACTGATTTCAAGTTTATGGGGCCCATTCAGCCTGAAGATAGATTTGTACTTTAATCCCAGACCTCCTGCCTTCACATTCCCACTTCTGCCTCCACACACATTTATCTTGTTTTTACATTTTGTTCAGTTGAATTTTATTTTATGAGTGTGCATACACGAGCCTGCATGCATGTCTGTACCTCATGTGCATGCAGTGCTTGCAGAGGCTAGAAGAGGGCGCTGGAGCCCTTGGGACTGGAGTTACAGATGTTTGTCCCATGTGAGTGCTGAGAACTGAATATACGTCTTCTGGAAGAACAGCCAGGGCTGTTATGGACTCCCAGCCCCATCTTGTTTTTAATTTCTTGGGCTATTGACCTTTTGAACTATCAAAAATGATTAGTAGCTGACTTTTCTGTTTATACAGTTTACTTCATAGAAACAATTATTTTGCATTTTCCTTTGGATAGAAATTTCATTTTTTACTAACTTGATATACTGACTAAAACTCAAACTTCAGACAATGAGGACAGATTTGCTTTATTCTTAATCACATTTTCCTGTCTTCCTAGGTCATTGTTAAGTATGATTGTTACTAGAAATAGAACTTTCCATTCTTACTTACTAAGAGGATTTTTTTTTCAGTCAATGTTTTTTTTCTTTTCTCTTAGAAATACATACTGAATACTCTCCAATGGCTTTGGACATATGACTTTAAAAATTGTAATTATTTATAGAATAAATAACTTTTTTCAAGTTGAACCATCTTTACCTTCCTAGGATAATCCCTAGGTGTTTATAAGTTTTCATTTTTGTAATATGATACGGCAGTGGCGTGGCAGAGCTTTCCAGAGAATGAGTTCTGACAGCAGGCTGCTTGGTTCAGCACTTTCTGGATGCTTAAGAGATTTCTCATCCTCTCTATACCTCATCTGTATAGTGGGGATATTGGTCCCTACGATGAAAGGCTGTTGCAATAGGGAAGCTCACACACAAGATGCTTTGGTAGCATGCCTAGGGTATATGGGAACTGGAGGATGACTGAGGGGAGTGGGTTTCTTTATTCAGATTACTAATGTTGTATTCTGTGACAACGTACTACTATGAGCCATTGAACTGTCTGATTCAAATAAATGATAAAATTGTACTGCATGTTGCTACCCATAGCATCTTGGGAAATACTAGTTTTTAAGCCAACATTTTATAGAGTATATTCATGTCTATAACTGTATTTAATCCTATGATGGACTCTTTAAGTGTTGCCTTGAGTGCTTCACACCCACTAGCAGTGGAATGTCAGGCAAGTTATCTAACCTTTGGTGACTCTATCTTAGTCCTCAAAGTATAAAATGAAATCAAGAGCGTGGGTTACTATAGAGAGGTTATATTAATACATTTTAAGCATAAATAGTGTCTCAAGCAGTGAGTTCTTAGAAAAATGTTAACTTTTCTTAAAAATCGGTTAGCTAATATTTTATATAAGATTTAGAAAATGTTTGCTATAAATTGTACTGGTTCATTTTTTTCTTTTGTTCTTTTAAAATGACTTTTTTGTAGCATTAGAAATATTCTGATTCTTCTAGAGCTACTGTCTTACTTTTCTATGACTGTGATAAAACACCATGACCAAGACAACATAGAAAAGAAAGCGTTTAATTCAGCTTACAGTTTCAAAAGTCTAGAGTCCGTGATGGTAGAGCAAAGGCACGGTGGCAGGAATATCTGAGAGCTCACATCTCCAACCCCAAGCAGAAGGCAGAGAGCACGCGGGGAATGGCGCTAGTCTTTGAAACCTCAAAGCCCACCCCCCATGACACACCTCCTCCAAGGCCACACCTCCTAATCCTTTCCAAGTAGTTCTACCAACTGGGGACCAAGTATTCAAACATATGAGCCTACATGGGCCTCTCTCATTCAAACCATCACAGTCTACTCCCTAGCCCCATGGGCTTGAGGCCATATTTAATAAACATACACTTAGTTTAGTTTCAAAAGTCCACATATTATTTTACAGTCTCAACACTGTTTAAAAGTCCAAGCTCTCTTCTGAGATGGAAGGCAATCTCTGAGCTGTAACCCCTACCAACTCAAAAATTGAATTATATTCTTCCACCATACAATAGCACAGGATATATATTACCATTCCTTAAAAGAGGACCAAGAGCACAGTGAGAAAATACTGTATCAAAGCAAGGTCAAAGCCCAGCAGAACAGCACTTACATGGAAGTCAGAGGACAGCTTGTGAAGGTTGGTTCTCTTCTTCCACTGTGTGGTTCTGGGAGTTGACCTCAGGTCACCAGGCTTTATCAGCTGAGCCATCTGGTTCTCAATAGGGCCTTCATGTGTGAGCTGTTGGGAAATTATTCTCTCTCTCTCTGTCTCTCTCTCTCTCTCTCTCTCTCTCTCTCTCTCTCTCTCTCTCCCCGTGCATATACACATATTCACACAGCCTGGAAACCTAGAGCCTGCAGTCTCTACACATATGTAAAACAAATAAAATATCTGGATTGTGATTTGGGTTTTGTTGATTGAACATACTTTGTGGGACTCGGCTTTGCAAGCCAGACCCAGAGAGAGCCCACGGCGTCCATCCGCTGAGACAGACTCTAGCAAGAGCTTCAAGCTTTCGTGCAGTGACTAGAGGAGCAACTTAGCAAATCAGCATCAAGCCTGCTTGCCTAGACTTGCCTGGTGGCTTTGGGAGATAGATACTCCTGGAGATAGCTACTGTAGTCCTTCCTGATCCTGCTTCCCCGCCCTCGTAATGGTTCTGTAAGCCACTAAATTCCACACAATGAATTCTGTTCTGCTTAAGCTTGCTAACACCGGGCTTTTGTAACTGAATGGGACAGATCACAATGGATCTAACTTTAACTTTTCACCATACAATTCAGTAGCTGATCTATCACCTAACTGCTAATTTCAAATGTGACATTTATCCTATGTCAAATCCTTTTATATCTGAAATTTCTGAACTGATTTCTTCTTATTTGTCCTCCTTCCAACAGGACAATATTATTTCACTTTTGTCCTGTGGCAATCCCTCACACGTACACACAGGGTGGTGATTGTGTCCACCTTCTGTCCTCTCAACCCCTCCACTCAGAACTCTTCTTCCTAACACTAACACCTTCTGTTTGTATATGGTACCATACCATTTTAACAACCGTAGCTTTGTGGTAATTTTTAATATGTGTTTGGGTAGGTGCCCTCTTTCCAATGAATTCATTCAACATTTTTCTAGCAACCGATGGGCTTTTATATGATATGAATATTTTTGTTTTATTCTTAATATGTCTTGGGTGAGTGTAAATTGAAGCCATGAAATTAATAATTAGATGTATTAAATGTGTATTTCTCCCATGGTAGCCACACCCATTTTGTTGAGTGAAGCTATACTTAATATAGTGCAGTGGCCGGGTCTTTTGGTACATAAACAGTGTTCACCAGTGGGCTACTCAAATTATGTGGCAGCAGTCTCAAGGAGACCCAGGTGTCCACTGGGCTCCATTCCGCTTGACTGTGACACAGCACACACCCACACATCCTCTGTTCATTCCTTCAAGGCTTCAAGTGCTTGCTGTGATCTTTTATTCCATATTTAGACACAAATGATCTCATAATTTTCCCAATGGAGGTAACCCAAATTTATCAATAGGAGCGTCTGTTCACTGTGTCTAAGTACCTTCCTGTTTATCTCTTCTGTTTTTTGTTTGTGTGTGTGTGCACGTGTGTGTTAATCCATAGTGTATGAAAATTACATTTCAATTTAACAGCATTGAGATATATCAGAGAATTTGTAATAATTCAAAAACGTGGAAATATCTAGAATTAATATTCTAAGAGAGGAGAAAAATGTTTTCTACTTTTGTCTATGTAAAGCTATACTCTTTCTGAAGAACAGTTGGCAACCCGATTCAACATCTATATAATATGCATATATATGATACGCTAACAAACATTCTGTGGTGCAAGCAACAGGAAGTAATTTGAGTTAACATACAGAACAGTGGTTGAGACTTTTACTGTGATGGTAAAGGAGATACTGCGGCAGCCTAAGGGCAGAGTGTCTGCCGCCCATTTCTTGAGTTCTTGTGTCCTCTGTACATCTCTTTGACTTTCTTTTATCTGTACTTGAATATGGTTCTTTTTTGCTGTTGCTTTGCAGCTTGGTTCTTTGATTAAAATGATATATATATAGATTCCTGTATTTGGCATCTGTTCCTCCAAATTCTATTGCCCTGAACTCCTGAGCTCCTCATTAGACCCTGTTGTGTAGGCACTTTTGCTAGCTACTTATCTACTTGCTGTTCTGAACTCTTGAGTTTTTGCTTTGGCATGTCCTCAGTTTTTGCTCAGCATTTACATTTTTTTCTCTCTCTCTCCCTTCCTCTCTCTCTCTCCCTCCTTCCTTCCCCTTCTTCTTTCTCCTCCTCCACCTCTTACTTTGTTTTTACTGCCTTTACAAATGGGCCAGATTTGACTTTTTTTTTTTATCACAAAATAAGGTATTTGAGACTGCTTCAATATGAAGGTAAATGACTTTACACACACACACACACACACACACACACACACACACAAATAGATTCTCCACATCATTTCCTGACTTCTTCTGTATTGGGAGTAGGTATGATAATGGAAAGCACAAACGAACTTTAGTATGAAGTCAGCTTGGAAAGGGGGAGGGCTTGTTCATTAAGATTTGGTGGTGTCATCCTCAGCCACAGGACAGTGAAGATGTAGTCTCGCTGGCACTCTCAACTCAGCTTCTTGGCTTCCAACTACAGTGACTCAGCTTGGGGGTTTACAGAACAGTGAGTCAATCCAAACTATGGAATGAAGTATGGTACTTGCATTTAATAAGCTTAGTCATCCTGGGCATCTCCCAGTCTGTCTATGCATATCCACCACACAGATGTATTGTTCATTATCTGTTGTTATTTATTATGAAGCCATTGGTTAGCTCTTGTGTGGGTTTGTAAGAGGGTGAGTTTAGTCTTCAAGACTAAGGAAATAAATGTCTTTTGTTTGCACCTAATGGTGGCATCTCCATGTTTCACTTTCCTGGCTGTTTGTTTGTTTGTTTTGTTCTCTATGAAACATAGAAAGGCTGTTTTTTGACACTTCTGTCATTGTAGGGGTGGGAGTGTGAAGTAAGATAGATAACATACTGTGGAAGCTGTTCCAGAGAAACTGTAGAAGCGTCTGGCTTTAGGCAGGGAAAAGGGGTATTTGGGGAGATGGATGTTTCTGTCAATCAGAAAATCCCTTTCCCTATGGTTACTTCCTGTTACAGATAACACAGTGATAACCACCAGCTTGTCAGCATGCTCTCGGTCACTAAAGGTCGAAGTCTGAGGTCAGTCAGAGCTATCTCTGAGCTGGAAAATAACTCAGCTGAGTACTTGCCTGACAAACATAAAGACACCGGTTTGAGACCCAGAACCTGCATTTAAAAAGCTGGGTGTTTGCACATTTTTAAATCCCAGAGTTTGGCAAGCAAAAACAGGTGGATGGATCCCTGAAGCTTGCTAGCCAACCAGCTTACTGGACGAGAGAGTTTCAGGCCTGTGAGAGATTTCAGGAAGAAAAGGTGGGTGGTGCCTTAGAACAATACCTGAGTCTGTGTCTGGCCCCCACCGGAAGATACGTACACACACACACACACACACACACACACACACACACAGCTCTCATTCATTCTGAAGGTTTTCGGAGACTGTTATCAGTTACAGTTTTTCAGTTACACAGCATTTAGAGACATAAGTCACCCTCCTCTTTCAAAACTGAACTCTGACTAGTAGCCGCCCTTCTCCCCTTCTCTCCAAGTGGGAAAAGCTTTGTAATGCTTTGGAGAGAGAACTTGCTGGTTAACAAGTCGGAGGATTAATCGCTTTATTCTTTCAAGGAGCGTTCTTCCACATATGTCGACTTTTGAGCTGTTGTGGGCAACACTCAACTCACAAGCTGCTGATCTTCTCATGTGCGTCTCAGCCGCTGGTCCCTAGCCAAGCATTAAGTCATCTAACGGAGTGCTGCCAGGGCCTTTTCTATGTGATTCCCCACCACATGCCCACCCATTTCTGGAGACTTCTATTCCTCCTGAATATCCCTGTCTGGGAAAGATTATCTTGGCAAAGAAGCAGGGGCATTGGGAAATCAGAGAGGCAGCTTCTCTGTCGCCAGGCAGAGGTGGTGCCTTGCTGAACGTGGGTGGGAGCAGTGGGGAGCTTGGAGCGCCTCAGTCTGTGAGCACTACATGTGAGCTCATTCCTTTCCTTAGATGACTTCAGCCCCATAAGGCAAAGAAGGATATCTGAGAGGCTGGGAACTCAAGCTGTTCAGTCTTTTTCTGACATAGCCTTGGGAACTACCCTGAGATTCAAATAATAGCAACGCATGGCGCTGGGAGACTAGACCAACAGTGTTACAGAGCAGGCCACCGTAGAGTTACTCTTTAACCTTTGTGTGTGTGTGTGTGTGTGTGTGTGTGTGTATGTCCATAGAATTACTCTTTAACTTTTATATGTGTGTGTACCATAGCTAGAGGTAAGAAGAAAATCCTCTCACCTTACCCATTCTGGGGATCAAACTTAGGTCACTAGGCTTGGTGGCAAGCACCTTTACCTCCTGAGTCATCTTGCCAATCCAGTCAAAAGAATCTGCATGCAACTGGGGTATGCTGATCTATAAAATAGGTGCATACATCAATCATTTCCCGATACACCTACTTTAAAGCAATTTTTGGAATGCATCTAATTTAACCATTTGTTAAAGATGAAAGCAATTTTCATACTAAATAAGGTGGATGAGCCTGTTTATTTTAACATTGTTAAGTCATGGGTAAACATCTGATATTGCAGGATGTGGAACATTTTAAACATTTTTCAAAGTTTATCAATATTTCATAATTGTCAACTGTTTAGCATATATTTCGGCAATTTATCCTACTACCAGTCCTATTTACAATTATTCCCCAATCCAAAGCATTCATTCTTTTTAAACTTATTTATTCAACAAATACTGCTCACCTGCCTAATGAAAGGCATTGCTGCAGACGCCAGAAGCACATTAGTGAATAAGACAGACAAAGTCCGTTTCCTTCTATTAGAACTAACAATGTTCACAGACATAATACGGACACGATGATGTCTTTAGTCGTGGGTTGCATTGATGGAAGCTGAGGCAGGAGGATCACCAGTTTAAAGTGAGCCATACAGCAAGACCCTATCAATATACAAGATAATCTAGAAAATAGACAGACAGATAGATAATAAATAGATAGTAGATGGATGGATAGATAGATAGATAATAGATAGATAGATAATAGATAGATAGATAGATAGATAGATAGATAGATAGATAGATGGAATGGGTATTATAGGTAATAAGGCCATTACCAAAGAAAGAACATTTCCCAGAGACTTGAATGCTAGGTCTAATAATAAATCCACAAGTTGTTAGGCTTCCCCTGTCTCTCTACATACCACCCAAATCCAGAAGCCTGACTCAAGGAGGTTTCTATCACCAAAGTAAAGGAGAAGGAACACCTCTTCTCAGGTTCTCTGTGACTTTGCTAGCATCATTGATTAAAGCAAATCATGTGGTACCACAAAGTAAGATAGGAAGGACCTGGAGAAAGTGAGGGATGGAGGAATGACATCATCATTGTAGTCAACCAACCATATGCTTCAGTTGACTTTTGTGGCTTTGCTTTTTACCAAAATAATAAGTGTGTTTTAAGGCTTGTTTTTACTCCCTTTCCATAGTTCTCTTCCTTTTCCTGTTCTGTGCTTGTGGGTACAGAATCGGCATCTTCTCAAACTTCTCTGAGAATAAGGATTAGAGCTTTTGTAGATCTCACATCTGCAGAAGGCGCTTTTTCCTTGGATGCGTTATTGCTGTTGCTGCAGCAGCCACTGTTGTTGGTTCAGTTGGGCCCTCTCTTGGTACTGTGGTTCATTTCAGACATCTCCTGTGTTGAGGTCTCTTCCATTTGTGAAGCTCTGGGCTGGCCAATATCACAGGCAGCTATGAGCCTTTCCCTCCAGTGGGCCTCCCTTGAATAGGAGCACTAAAATGACCACAGCCTTGATTTATGTGGCAAGGTAAAAGCAATGATTACATAGACAAATACCCAAACGAGGAAGGCTTCACCTGCAGGTACCAGTACACACTAGTGCAATTCTGACCAGTCCAGATAAGTTGTGTAATATATCAGATAGTAGACTCTCCATCTGATTTGTGGTTAAGCTGGAACCAGTCATCAGGACCCTGGAAATGGAGTGAAGGGCTGGAAGAAGCTGGCTGTGCAGAAGGACATTCCTGGTTCACTTTCTCCTTCATATGCTTCAGTCTGGGAGGAACCCAACCAAAGTTTAGCCAGGAAAGATAGCTCCCATTTTTAATACATCCGTTCCTTGTTCATTTTCAACCTTGCTATCTGCCAGCAGGACCCCAACCACTTGCTGTCTTCCAAATCGATGGCCAATGAAGCTTCCATGTGGAGATAAACACATATATTTCTTCCTTTTCTGTCTTGAACTGGGAGTGATTTATAACTTTAGACTCCAAGCCCCACAATTACCCTGCAGCCCCAGCCAGCAAAGAAGATGACCAAACACGACATCCTCAAGTTGAGGAATAGAAGTCTCTTCACTTAGACTCAACACTGTGAGTTCACTGCACTCACGGCCTCTTGGTCCCTTTTTTCCTTTGTAGCAAAATGACAACCACCAAAGAGTGTCCGTTTAAAATATTCCCCTTCAAAAGGTGCACACCCATCACATCTGTTATGGATCAACTGTTGGTGCTACCAAGTCTAGAAGCAAACTGCTCATAGCAACACCAGGCTTTATCCTTGCTCTTAAACCCATTCTAGCCCTCTATGATCTAGCATTTCTATGATCATGTTGGAAAGATATTTAGATGTGAAGGGAGATTCTTCTGAAAGTTCTCAACTAAAAATATCTCCAGACAGCAGTTCCCCTGTTCTCACACTGCCCTCCACCACCTGTTCCCAGAGAAGAAATGTCCCAGAGATAAACTGCTCTCAGTGGGAGGATCCAGACTTAAAGATCCCAGGTTTTGCAACTATTTCAGGCAAATTGCCCACCTGCATCACTGGTCCACGGCCATAGATTATCCAAATGTGGAAGCTCTTAAACAAGAGTTTCTATCCTTGAACTTAAGGTCTAGAGAAGTTGAGTGACGGTTTTATTCCTTTCTCTTCCAAGTTTTGGTGGGAGGCTTATCCCTCCTTCCTGGCTTGGAACTTTGAGAAGCCATTCCAGGCCCCGTACACAGTGCCATTAATGAGGGTCTCAGCACATTCAGGATAATGGTAAACTTAGCACTGGCTGGAATTGAATTTGATCATTGAATCATGAAAGGCATATAACCACTGGAACTTAAAAAAAACTAATTGGAATGATTTTGGAATGTATTAACTTCAATTAACCAGTACCTTTTAAATGTAAAGAGCCTGTGTTAAATCCACATGTTTGTTAATCAGGCATTCACAAACAGTCACATGAGAGAAATCCTGCAGGGGCTACCCTAGTGTCCTAAGTATTTCTCAACATTTGTGTTATTTCTAACTAAGCTACTTCATTTCAATGGAACTATCTTATTATTTGACTACAATTGATGTAGAGTAGAAACGTTGTGGTCTGAAGTGGAATAACCTGTGATACGAGCAGCTATGCCTCGGTGGTCATGATCCAAGACACATACAGATGAGCTGAGATTCATAGGCACTGCCTATCATCGTGGATGCCTGGGTACCATTTCTTTGCTGTAGCAAGGTCACAAGATACACTTGCTGATTGGCCCATTCTGAAGGATCAATTGATCCACTTGGGAAAAAAATCTAGAAAATCAACTGCTGAGATTATATTGAATGCTCACAGCAGAAGAGAGAACAAGGAAAGGATGTCCTGTGGAGTTGTGGATCTGATCGAGACAGCATTGGAAAAGTGAGAAGACTACCCTGGGTGACAACAGAGATCTTTGGGGTCCAGTCATAGACAGTATTTACTCTCCAGATACCCTATTAAAATGGAAAGAGTCCTAGAGACATTGGGTGCTCAAAGCAATTAAAGAACCTGGACTTTAGATATCCAAGTTCCTAGACTGAGTTTCTAATAATTTAAAAGTTCATGTGTGTCATGGGAAAGTGGCTGAGTTCTCAAATTTACTCCATGGATTTGAGTAATGGGCACATCAGTGGTGGCCAGTGTAAATCAAATCCTGGGCCGTCCTTCCCAAACACTGCGTTCTGTATAAGCTCTCAGGATCTTTCCCTTAGGGCCTACAAATGACCAAAACCAGAATGGAATTCTGCTTTGAGTCAAGAGATCATGTATTTGGCAATTTTATAGCTCATAAAGTAGGATTATGACAAACCTGTCTTTGAACATTCAAAATTACCTAAACCTGCAGAGGATCTGTATAGGTCCCTCTTTGCCTTTGGATACATTTTTATAGCAGGTTTGTTGTTGTTTTGTTTTGTTTGTTTGTTTGTTAGAACAAACTCCTCAGGGTTAGAGACTTAACAGGGCCTTTAGCATTGAGTCTTTACAGCACCTCGTCCATTCTCTTATTATAATTAAACAACTTTATTGTTATTTTTTTCCAGTCAAATATTGATAGTTTAAAACATGGACTCCACAGAAGAATCAGGTGCATTCCAGATTTCTTCAAAGAACGAAAATTGTATTTGGACAGTAAAATGGTTAGGAGTGTGGGCTTCAAAACATTATTGCACTGGTACATCACAGATACACTACTTACTGTTTGACCTGATGTTGTGTACATATGTGTATATATGTATATATGTGTGTATATGGTATATATATGTATGTATATATGTATGTGTGTATATGTATATGTGTGTATATATGTGTATGTATGTATGTATGCATCTATGTATATGTGTCCATATGTATATGTATAGATGTCTATGTACGTGTTTGTGCATGTGCATGTATATATGTATATTTGAGCAAGAGAGCATACACAGGCACACGAGAGAATTTGATATAAAATGTCTCCTCCAGGCTCATGTGCCTGCACACTTGATCCCACCTATGGTTCTCTTTGGAAGACTGTGGAAAGTTTATGAGGTGAGACATCGCTAGAGGAAGTGAATTACTAGGGAGAGATCTTGAGGCTGAATCTGCTGACTCCTTTGCTTCTCAATCTGTAGAACTGTAACAAGCTACATGGTCAGCTCCTGACACCACAGGTTGAGCCTTACCCACCGGGCCGTCCACTCCCCACCCCTGAGAAATTCTCATCTAAGCTGTTTCTTGTCAGCTTGTTGGTCACAGTGAGGAGAGTGACACATATACATATGGACTTCTCAGGATCTGCAGTCTTTAGGGCACTTGCTGGATGGTGGTATGGAAGAGCTGAGCTGTGGACCTCTGCTCCTCTCATTCCTTTTTCCCATCTAGGTCTACTCATGTCAGGTCTACCCAACACATGAAGGCCACGGGCGTTTATCTTCTCTTCACTGCAGCTGCTTTTCAGCTAAGCCCTGGCCCTACATTTGTACATTAGGGCATAGTCTTCTCCAGGGCCCCAAAGCCGAACGACAGGTGATTGCTGCAGCAGAGATTCTGGGGTTCTTGATAATGGTGACGTGGCTCATAAGGAGGGAGCCAGGCTCTGGGTAGGCATGTCTTCTTGTCTCCCCTTGGATCTCTCACTCCATGAGGAAGATCCAGGCTAGAGAAGAACCTGGTAAAGTTTGCTTAACCCCACGGCCCATGTTAGAGCCCCCCTTGCTCAGGCCCTGAACTTGGTGCTGGTCTCTGTTCTGAGTACCAAGTGGGACTCAGTGGCAGTTGCTAGATTGCATCGTTAGTGCCAGATTTGGCATTTTCTTTGCTGAACAATTCCTTTTGTGGTCTTTGTGAAGCCTTGTCAACTCTGCTTGGAGAACTTTCCCAAGTGTGAGAGAACATGTGTTGTTCTTGACAACAGAAAGAATTATGGTTCACTGGACTGTTGCTGGGGCACTTTGCCGTTGTCATTTCCAGCACACAGAGACATAACCCTACAAGAATGTTCTTCCTCAGAATTGGCTAAAAACAACAATTTCTTCTTAAATTCTGAGAACCCAGGCTCTGCAATCAAGAGAATTTAGGGCTAGCCTACATTTTATAAATAAGAAATGGGATAGATGGTTTGACTCATCACACCCTCTTCTTCTTCCTCCATATTCTTTCTTGCTCTGCTCTGAGAATCTGTAACACTTTCAGAGATGGGCACACATCTACCGATAGTGACTAGCAATGGCTTTCTTGTAGTAAAACCTTACTGGATCAACTGTGTCGTGTTCCTGTTGTAAAAGGTAAGATGGGAAATTTCCTTCTTGTTTATCTTGTAGCCAAAATTGACAAATTTTGCTCCTTCCTGCATTAGAGACTGTGATTAAATATTTCACAAGAAGCAGCTTACGGGGCGAGGGCTTAACTTGGTTTACAGTTGGAGTAGAAAAAAATCCATCCTGGTGGGGAAGCCTAAAGTGCCTTATCATACTGAGTCAGTAGTCAGATACAGATGACAAATAGGGCCAGGTCATTAAACCCTCAAGCCTTTCCTAGTGACTTCCTACATCTCCAGTGGGCTTCACTTCTAAACAGTGCTACCAGCCTGGGACCAAGTGTTCAAACAAGAGCCTCTGGGGACACATTTCCCATTCAGTCAACATTTCTTTTGAAGTTTAGTTACTTCTTTAGTAAGTTGAGTTGCTTCTTTAATAAGAAAGGAAGGTAAGGTCCTGAACCACACCCCCCCAAAGACTCAACTTTATTGCTATTGCATATGTGTTATGTCAAGGTCTTCATTGTACAACTCCCATCCCCATCCTTCATTCTCCATACACAGCCAAGGACGCCTCATAGTCATATTACTCCTGCCTCAGTTTCTCAAATATTGGATTACATGTATCACCACATCTGGCTACCCTGTCGCTAGTCCTTACTCAGCTGATTTTGTCTATCAAAATGAGACAGACAGAGAGAAATCTTGATGAATCAAGTTTGGAAGTCAAGAAACTCAAGATTTTGAATCCAAGGGGGTGATTTCAGCCCACTTGCCCCAATCACATCTTCATCCATTCCAAATGCTGAGGTCGTACATCAAGACACCTACCTGCTAAGGGAGAACAAGACTCAGCAAAGGAAACTAGAGGAAGGTGTCGCAAAGATATCAGAAGCTTTGAAGGTCTTTCAGCAGGATGACAGGTGATTCTGGACCTGGACACATAAGGGAATGATGTCCAAAGAGCAGATGAAAGCCACAGCACAGCAAAGTCCTGCAGAATCCTTTAACTCAGGCTGCCAGGGCTGAGGATGCGATTGGAACTCCAGCCTTTGTCCTGGCTTGGAAGCCCAACCTTCAGCTACTTCAGGTTATAGCACTAACACTTGACCATCAAAATGCTCCACGTTATAGGAGCAGCCTTATGTGGAGATGCCTGATCCATGACCTTCCTCCACAGCCTCTCCGAAACCACCCCAGGCCTGAGCAAAGCAGAGGTATAAGTGTTCAGTCTCCACTTTAGGAGGAAGGATGCTCTCCAGTATGCAAGTCACTCTCTAGAGCTCCAGAGGGAACAAGCTGAGGCCAGGCTTCTGCTGACAGTCTATAGGGCGGAGCTCCTCCTCCCTCCAACCCAGCTTCTCCCCTGAGCACTGTCTCAGTTACTTTCACAGGAATCCTCAACTCAGCTTGACTTCTACAGTGCCCCAGGAGTGGTCCTGGGGAGAATCCTCTAAGGATGGAATCCTGATGTCAGATCATCTCTTAGGGTAGAAGGAATATCGACAGTTGTAGTGGTGTGATTAATAAAGTTACGTTAGCAGATAGAAATATGCACTAACTTATGTGTCTCTGCCTTTAATGTGCTGTTTGTTGGAGGAGGTGTGGATGTGGAGGTGGGGAAGAGAGAAAATGGGGGAGGGACTAGAAGAGGAGGGAGGAAAAACTATGGTTAGGATGTAATAAACAAATTAAAAAAGTACTGTTTTTATTAGTATTTGAAGTTTCTATGGTGTTTTTTTTTTCCTTTAGAATTGAAACATTACCAAGTTTTGCATCTATCTTTACACCAAATCTTCCCCATGGATTTGGATCCATGACAGTGTCTATCATTAGTAGCTTCTCGGTGCTGCTGGACAAAAGGATGACTCAAAAGAGGGGAGGGGACTAGAGGCCATAGCTTAGGTGGTAAAGAGCTTGTTTCACAAGGATTAGAATTTGGATCCCTTGAACCCAGGTTAAAAAAAAATCACCATTGCAGTGCATGGCTACAATCTAGTGCTAGGGATGAGAAGGCAGGAGGATGCCCAGAGCAGGCTGGCCAGCCAGCCTACCCTAGTCAGTGAGCTCGAGGTTTAGTGAGAGATGCTATACAAAAAATAAGGTAGAGTATGACTGAGGAGACACCCAATGAGAACTTCTGGCTTACATAAGCACGTACACAAGCATGTACTCTCACAAACACAAAAGAGAGACACAAGAGAGAGAGGGGGGAAGGAAGAAGAGAAGGAGGAAGAGGAGGAAGAGGAGGAGGAGGAAGAAGTGAAGGAAAAGGAGGAGGATAAGGGAGAGAAAGAAGAGGAAGAGAAAGAAGAGGAGGAAGATGAGGAGGAAGAAGATGAGGAGGAAGAAGATGAGGAGAAGGAAGAGGAGGAGGAGGAGGAAGAGGAAGAGAAAGAGGAGGAGGAGAAAGTTAATGGTTGGCCAAGCTTGTTGGTACATACCTACATCTCCACCACTGGGAGTGGAGACAGGAGAGGCGTTGCAAGTTCTAGAACAGCCTGGTCTTCACACAAGGCCAAGCTGGGCCACAAAGTGACATACCATCTCAAAACATAAAGGGGCAGAAGTTACTGTGTGGTTTCAAGGAAAGAAGAAATGAAATAAAGGTTGGTCCTAGTAAATGATAGTTAAGATACAAACTGTCATGTCCCAAACACCACCAACAGAAAATTCGTTTTCTGTGAGACCCACAGTTCTCTGCCAGAGACAGTAGTCTGGTTGGCAGATGTGGGGAGGCAGTCTCTAGCCTCTTAGGGGCATGGGGCAGCAGAATGGTAGCCATTGCTACCTTTTGATTTTCTGTGATGCTCTGCTGCTTGTCAGTGGGGATCTACCTGTTTCCTATCTTAAAGGAATGTATTCAGATATCCTGTGGATTGAGACCCCAGGTGGTGAGGCTGGTATAGTGTTCTCTGACTCCATTGTGAACTGGAAGCCTTCCTGAGCATGCGCAATTCTGAAATAGCTACATTGATGTAAGTATTGTTAGGTTGGGACTCAAATCTGCCCCTGTAATTGTTACTTGCTGTTTTTCTTTGACTGTATGGGTTACCTGAACATTGTTTAGAATTCTGTTTTGATTTATAGGTAGTATATAGGTTTGTCTCTGTATTGTTTTGCTAGTGGTGACTCGGTGTGTGTGTGTGTGTGTGTGTATGTGTGTATGTTTGTGTATGTGTGTGAGTGCTCATGTGTGGTGTGTGTGTGTATGTGTGACTGTGTGTCCACATGAGTGCATGTGTATGTGTGTGTGAGGGTCCATGTGTGCTCATGTGTGTGTGTGTGTGTTTGTGTATGTGTGTGAGTGCTCATGTGTGTTGTGTGTATGTGTGTGTGTATGTTTAGCAACCTGCTCTCATATGTAGAAATGTTTTGTAGTTCCTTTAGCTTCTCCTGATTATAATACAGTTGTTGTAAATATTTATTCTCCACACCTTTAAAACCAGGTGCAAGTGAGGGAAATCTGTGATTCTGAAGACTTCTAGCGCCCCCACCCTTTGGAGAGTCTGAACACCTCATTACAGTCTGGTGAGAGAGATGTGTGGCGTTCCCAGTTGAACTTCCGGGCGTGGGTGGAGGTAAGGCCTTTTCCTGCGGTGTGTTTGTCTCAAGAAGAGCAAGTTTTGTCTGAAAGTTTTCGATCTTGCTAGCCTACCCTCTCCACAGTTGTACTAAAAATAGCAGGCTTTCTTCGGGCTTTTTCTGTACTTGCCCATTTGCCTTTCAGTATTTCCGATTTCCTTAAGTTCAAGTCTGTGCTACTTATAGCACAAAGGAAACCTCGAGAACTCACCAGCATGTCATGCCGTGGGTCAGAAACCTCGAGGGCTTACCGGCACCTCATCCGCGGGTCAGAAACCTCAGGGCTCGATAGCATGTCATCCGTGGGTCTGCCTTTTCCTCCCATGGCAAATGGCTCTTTTTCTGTCCCCTTCATCACTCCTGTGTGGCTTCTTCATGTGTAACAGTCAGGGGTTTTGTTGTATTTAGTGAGAGGAAGTGGGGAAACACGTCTACCCCATCTTCCTGAGAGAAGCCTGATGAGAGGATATATATATAATACTTGATTGTTGATCTAGTGAGTACATGACCCACTAAAACAAATAAAAATCAGGATATTGCAGTGGAAACCACAAAAAGTGTTTGAATGTTTTAGATGGAAGATGTGAAAGAATTGAGATACTAGAGCAGGAAATTTGTGTTATCTGAGAAAAAAATAACAAAATTAAAGCAGCGAGAAGAAAAATAATGACTAATGGCTTTGAGAAGCAAAGAGCTAGACTATAGATTGTTCTAGAAAATATTTAAATGAGGCTATTAAGGATGGACAGGGAGTAGAAAAAATAAAACTGATACGCCCCTAAAATGATTTCAAAAGTTTTTTTTTAAAGACCATTATTTTAAATCTCTTAAATGAATGCCAGAGACACATAATTTCTCCAGTATCAAACTGGATACAAATTAAATTTGATGATATTCTTAAGTTATCCAGAGTATAAGGAATGACCACTCGCACAGGTCAATGGTGGTTGTCTTAAGAATTTCTAGAGGGCAATTCTGAAGTGTGCGCTAAGATTTCTACAAATGTTTATTGAGCCTGATTGTTCCCTCACTTTAAGGTATCAAGAAATAAGAAGAGGGCAGAATAATAGTGGAACACTAGTACAACAGAAAAGAAATGGATGAAATCACATTAGCAAAGCCCTGTGTTCCAGGCGCTTTCCCAAGCGCTTTTGACTTAAGAAACAATTTAGCCTTAGAATACCTTGTTAAGTTTTATCAATAAAGAAAATGAAAGCAGAGGGATTATGTCAGTTAGGACCCGAGTCAGCTCCTGAATCCTGATGTTTACTTCATCACTGACTACTGCCCGTTGTGGGCAAGCACACTATGTTAATGAGGGATTTCTTATAAAGTCACTAAAATCACATTTGTTTACAAGCTCTCACACTTAAGTTTATGGTTAGCAGAAAACTCAGGTTGGTATATAATACAAGACCATCTTGGGACAAAGAGCTAAGTGCAGATTTCAAAACTACAGACTGAAAATTTAGAAGATGCACATCAAGCAAGCAGTGGTCTCTTCGGAGCTGTGTCGTTCTAGACTCGTCTTCAGTTGTGCTCAAAATATGAGTTTTGTCAAGTGCCAGGTAAATTAGTATTTGCTGTGTGATAAGACAAGAGGTCTTTAATAAGAAAGGCCGATTTTCTTCCAAATTTCCCCCAAATTATGTAAGTCTCCTTTTTATATTAAGCATATGAAATTGAAATCCTTTCATATTGTTCCACAGAGCTAATCCCATGTTTATACATTCTTGTCTATCAGCTCTAGAAACTGAGAGGAAGCTGTTTTCTCTTGAGTATTGGAGGCTGGTTATTTACAAACGTGTGTGTCTTCATTCAGTTCCTGATCTAGTCTTTCTCTTGGTCCTCCTCCCCCTGGGTATCATTGCCAGGCAACTCTCTCTCATCTCCAGTTACTTCATTCTTTACTGACCATCTCTTCTGAGAAGAGTTGGGGGAACGAACTGTAGACTTGGAGGTTTCTCTTTCAAGGCAACTTAACAGAGCAAACCAGAGTCAGAAGGATTCAGAGTCCTCTGAGAAGGTCTGAGGCAGGTGTGTGGAGCTAGTGAAGAAAAAACAAGTACAAGGTATCCAACCTATTTTCCTAAGATTCTTCAATGTAATCATTAGATTATTAAAACAATCAAACATTCCAATCATTAAAACAAAAAAAAAGATAGAAAATAATAGCGTTAATGTTAACTTACACTGGTTCATACTTGGGTAAAGCATCAGTTGAAACAAGGACGAGCCTTGTGGTAACTGCCATATTACCAACATTGCTAAAAGCAGAAACAAACATACAAACGAAGAAAAATTTCCATAGTAAGCAGCGTTATGCCAACATATCTGATTTTAGTCACCGCTCCAAAGAATGAAGAGAACACCCAGAAGTGACAGTGTATGTCAAAGTGCACTGTGTTCTGTGGTGACATCTGTCTGACTTAACTTTAAGAGAGTAAAGATGGTCCCTCTTCTTAGGAACAACATTCTAAATGTGATTTGTGCTTTGCAGGAGGCTGTGCTTTGAATGGAGGTCACAATGAACTGTTGTTAGTCACAGGTGTGGTGATGCCATTGACGGGAGAACTATCCCTGTGGAACAGATGCTTTTAATGAAGAAGGACCCAGTAAGGAGGCTGTGCAAGGGTTTGGAAGTGATTGGATGTCTCTCTTTATTGTGTGTCATATTCAGAGGACTTGCTCTTTTAAATGATATACCTTCCCCTAGAAAGTCAGGAGAACATCTGGGTTGGGCATGCATGCATCTTTTATTTTGACAATGGTATAATGGACATTAGTTTTCTTATACAATTTGATAATATTGATCCCATTACCCCCTTTTTTGTCCATTTTCTTTCCCCATGATCCCCTCCCTTCAATCTTCCCAGTCCTCTTGTGTGTGTGTGTGTGTGTGTGTGTGTGTGTACACCAATGAATGTCATAAGAATTTCTTGCAGAAGCCTGGGTTAGAGGTTATTTACAAGGGTAGAAACAACTCAATTCAAGAGGGACCACTCCACTGAAGAAAATGTCCTTCCAGAAACGATTACCTGCCTGTAGGTCCTCAGAGATGGATGGAGATCATGAGCCCCACACACATCCATGATATATTGGCCCAAACTGTGGATCAGTGTTGTGTAAATAATAGAATAATAAACAATAGAATACAGTAATAACACACAGCTGCTGAAGGACCCAGAGTGCAGTGGCCAGGGCATTCCAGGAAGAGCACGTTCCGCAGCTCTCCACACCTTTCTCTGTCTCTTGCATTCTTTCCAGGCCCTCTTCCAAGATGTCCCATGAAACTTGGAATGGTTTCAAAAATGTTCAAGCTGGGGAATTTTCATTTTTTGTTTTAAAATCAAACTTTGACACCTGTGATTTTTTTTTATCAACATGGATTTTGGCTGTTCCGATATGTAATGACTCAATACCAAAAGCCGGGTGAGTAGTATATGGTTTGTATGGTGATATTGGTCAAAGTGAATCTTTATAAGTACCCATATTTTGATGACTGTTTATCTGAAGCAAGTCAAAAAAATAAAATAAAATAAAGCAGCCTGAGACACTCCAGCTATAAGACCAAGACATCATTTTTTTCTGGTGTATGGAGGACTCTGCTTGAAATGGTAGAATGAGCATATTGTCAAGTTCTTTTTGTTTTCAACTCTGATAGAACAACACCCAGACTATTTTTTTAAAAGAAGCATCCACATCATGCTGCAAATCAGGGAGAGCCCCAAGTAGCCGAGGAAGTACTGTCATCTGCAATGGGAATGGATGAAGGTATTGAAAACCATGAACACAGACTTGGTCTTGCCTTTTGAGAATAACCGTAAACCTCAATAGCTCCAGAACAGGGTGTTGTGCCCTCATTGGAGAGTCCCTCGGACCCCTCCCTAGCACAAAAGACACTACCAAGATGAGCAGCCGATTAAGTCTCTACTCTTAGGTCCAGTAAGCAGAAAGAGCAGAACCAAGCGTCAGAAAAAGAGATTTGAAGTCCTTATCTACGTAGATACTTAGAGGAATAAGAGGAATAAGAGCTTGGGAGAGAGGTTTGAGCTAAAGGCTGGCATGCAGTATTTACACCAGATGAGGTATATATAAAAGAAAGATGTTGTCTGAGGCGTTGGCCAAAATTAAGAGGCTGAGAGGAAAAGGAGGAGGAGGAGGAGGAGAAGGAGGAGGAGGAGGAGGAAGAGGGGGAAAGGTAGGGGGATGGAGAGGAGGAAGAGAAAGAAGAGGAAGAGAAGAAGAAGAAGAAGAAGAAGAAGAAGAAGAAGAAGAAGAAGAAGAAG
>NW_021604782.1:8230732-8231751 GCF_004785775.1 Grammomys surdaster | reverse complement strand
AGAAGAAGAAGAAGAAGAAGAAGAAGAAGAAGAAGAAGAAGAAGAAGTCCTAAAGAAGTGTGAAGAGGTAATCCCTAAGTTCTTTCAACTTCCCCAGAGAGGTTTTTTGATCAAGATGGTGGACTGAATGTTTTATATCAATATTTCATTGGGATGATGGAAATCACATATAAGTAAGAATTGACCTTGGGCTATCTGAAAATTGTCTAAGTGTCATCCTGTCAACAAGTTTTGTGAAGTAGGAAATATCTTAATGTTCTTATCAGTTGATAACACAGGGCATAAGTAGTATTGGACCATTTGATGCTTGCAGTCTATATAAGCTGGCTGTCAGTTGAAGTAACAAGTGACTTCATGTGGACAAAAGCTCTAAGCTCTGAGACAGAGAATGTGGACAGCAAAGGTTATTGGTCAATATGAACAACTAGAGGGTTATTTGTAGAACAGAAAGTTCCAGACCTTCATTGCTAGTGGGAGCTCCTTGACCCGCACTGTGAGTAAATTGGAGGATTTGACTGAGAAACATCTTGAGTTGGGATGTTGAGCATCCGTTGTGGGGCGGAGGCAGGGTTTCAGAGAATAGAGAGAAAATGGACAGCTCCAGGGGAACAAAAACACTGAGCCAATAACAATCCCACCCTCCAGCATGAAACATACCAATGTTTAACATACCCAGAGTGAGACCTCCATTGTTTGGGCTACATAGAGGGCTCTGACTCAGGTCACCTAGACTCTCCTGCTGGCTAAATACATCAAGAGAGTGGCAAGAGAAACCCACTTCTGCCACCACTACTTATCAGAACAGTGCTAAATTTGTAGTTACGAATGATAAATTTTTAAAAAGTCACTAGATATTTGTGAAAAACAAAAGCAAGGAAGAAAGGAAGTCAAAGAAAGAGGAAGGAAAAACTGAAGTGAGAAAGAGAGGGTGATGTGCTGATTCTATGAGGTTTCCAGTGCGGTCTCACCCACAGACAATAAGAATTACAGTACCGTCTCACCCACAGACAATAAGAATT
>NW_021604782.1:8230129-8230722 GCF_004785775.1 Grammomys surdaster | reverse complement strand
AGACAATAAGAATTACAGTACCGTCTCACCCACAGACAATAAGAATTGCAGTACCGTCTCACCCACAGACAATAAGAAGTAGAGCGTATTTTCAACTTAAAACATTGATGTAACACTAGTTATTTTCCAAATTCACAAATATTTACACGATCAAGTAATTATGGTTAGCTGATTTTTGTTTTTACCATGCTTAGGATAAATTTATAGTAAAAGTGCCCACATCTAAATGAGCTAAAAAAACAAAAACAAAAAACAAACAAACAAAAAAACCTCATTGCAAATGATATAGATCCCAACAGCATACAAATTCAGCTGACAGGTATTGCCGGTCGAGGGAGAAAATGATGGAGAAAATGTGGAAACTCTAACTTTATTGTACTTAGTTTACAGTCTGTAACCATTTTTTATATGTATAAATGTGACTGAATAAGAAGCTATCATCATGTCTCAGAATCTGGGGAGATCTGAGTAAATGTTTTCTAAACTGCCAATCATTAATAAGGGTTATATTAGAGTGACAGAACTTCCAGAGTGAAATTATATATATATATACATATATATATATATATATATATATATATGTGTATATATAT
>NW_021604782.1:8219696-8230029 GCF_004785775.1 Grammomys surdaster | reverse complement strand
AATCCTGAAGAAGTAGGCTCTAATGCCATTGACTGAATGGAATTGCTATCAAGATGAGAGCAATCAGGCAAGGAACAGAAACCTCCCTTTCCATGTCCCTATACAGGCTTCCAGCACAAGGTCCAGAGTAGAGGCTGGCCTTTCCACCTCTTAGAATCCAGATTAAAGGTGTATCCTCTCAACTCAAGGGTCCAAAATAGAAGTGGATCTTCCCTCTTCAAATTAAGCATATATTCCTCACAGGTGTGCCCCATTTTTAGGTTTTAGTTGATTAAAGATGTAGTCAGGTTGACAACCAGGAATAGCCATCGTGAAGGGGAATACTTTAAACCTTCATAAGTTGATTGATGTAGAAGAGAGACACAGGCATGTTCATTGGAACTGCAATGCCTGGCACCAGAAAAGCGAAAACCAAGAATGGTAAAGGTCTCAGTACAGAAGCTGAAGGATGTAAGCCACCAGACAGGACTTGGGTTTTCCTCACCTATCTCCTGTTAAAGAGGTTTTGACCTTAGATTTGTTACTTCTGTAAACAAATAATTAGGTTAAAATACACTTATTGTTGAGGGGTATTCACCAGATAAAACTACCCATACACAAGTGTAGGCCAATTGAAAGTCTTTATTAGCCAGCCGGTGATGACATTGGGTGTTCAGGATCCTACTGTAGCCCCAGGTCTTTCTCAGGGTGAGCTTTTAAACCACCAAAAATACATTTTGGGTTGATATATTTCAGTTAATAAAAAGAGTTAGCCAGAAGCGTTACTATAGAAGCTGAAGAGCCAGGTTAGTTCTCAGAACTGTGGATTCTGATGGATTAGTTCTTTGGTTTTGACTCTGCAGGTGGTGCTGGCCATGTGCTGAATTTTATGGACTGAACAGGGTTTCCATCATGGTGTCAGTTGTGTAAAGGTCTGGGGGTCACCTAAGGTCTAAGGGCCTTTTGCATTTATGTATTACTCTATTTCCTTTTGCTATAACCAAAGGCTGAGTCCTTTATTTGTCTTTATTCTGGTGGCTGGAGGGTCCAAACAATAATTCAAAGTAAACTGGAGCCCATGGTTGGACATATACAGAAATGACCTCACTCTCTAGCAGCCCACTCTTATGAGGAGACACCACTCCAAGACAGCAGCATTAATTTCTTCCAAGGGTGATGTTTGTAATGCCTTAGTCACATGGGACTTACACCACCACCACCACCCCAGCCAGCGCTGTAACAGTTCCAACACTTTTCATCAATGTCACCCTGGGACCAAGCATTTAGAAAATGATACTCTGTGGGACACATCCAAACCACAAGCAAACCATAGCATTAGTCAATATCATACAGAAAAAAAAAACTACACTTATGAAACTAACTCTGTGCAGATAAAACTGCAACAGAGAAGAAAGTGATGAATTTTGAACTTAGAAATGTTGATACAAAATTTTAATATAGCAGAAGTTAAATATAAGATTGAAATCCAAAGAGAGTTTATTCTCAGAATTCAAGGTTGTTTCAATATTAGGAAGTCAATTGATATAGTTGTACATTATTAACATATCAACTAGGAAAAATAACCATTTGAATATGTAGAAATTCAGCATAATTTTCCAATGAATAAAAACTGATAAAGACACACAGATGTTTAGGGTATATATTTTAACATGATAGCAATTGTTCAAATATTTATGACAAAATTTAATGCTTTAATATATAAAGTGCTTTCATGAAGCAATGAAATGTGATACACTCAACAAAAAAATGTTAGCATCGCACAAATCATAACTGTCCCCCCCAAACACTGAGAGACATTTAACATTATCAATATTTAAATAATGTAAGTGCAAGCTGCATGAAGAATTCTAGGTGACTATGTTGTCACTGATCACAGTGCTAATGAACTTGGTATTGGTGAGACGGAAAGAAATGGGCTCTGTCATCTGTCTGGAAGGTATATGCATCAGCAAATTAATCAAGAAGTGTAATATGCTCAAAATCATTAAAAGCACAAATAATTTTTAATTTAGAAATTCCACTTCCAGGAGTGATATCTAAAGAAATTACTTAAGAAAAATGCTCATAATATCTAGCAACAACAATAGTGAAAGATTATATTTTATTATGAAAGATAAATGCAAGCCTAATTCCAACAGTGGACTACTATATTATAAAACTATGATAAATACATAAATACTATGCAATCATTACAAGTGATGTTGTACATGAATAGTAGTATATCGAATATGTTAGGGTTGATTTAGACCATATTAAATAATAAGAATGCAGCTCAAATCTGTATAACAGAATCAGTCTGTCTGTTTAGTTTTATCTTCTGTTTGTCTGTCTGTCTGTCTATCTATCATCTATCTATCATCTACTGACCTATCTACATAGCTATCATTCACCATTTTATACATTTAACTATATACCATCTATCTATAGATATCATCATTTATACACTTAACTATATATAAGATTTATCTATCTGTCTGTCTATCTACCTACCTACCATCTCTCTATCATATCTCTATCTATCTATCTATCTATCTATCTATCTATCTATCTATCTATCATCTATCTTTTATCTATTATATGTCTACTCTCTTATCTATGTATTGATAAATGGTGAAGGAATATTTTTCTATGTTAAAATTAATAAGCAGCTGGTGTTTCTTCATTCTTACAATGGTTTACAATTATTGTGAAGTGTATGTCATTAATGTGCTTTGCTTGGATTTTTTTCCTTTTCATAAGAAATTACTACATTTACAAGGAAGAAGGCAACATTTACTTTAGGGTAAAATATATATCTATTTTCTCTTTTATATAAAGTGTAACAGAAGCCTAATATGCTTTTTATAAAATAAACCTTCCATTTCAATTCTAAAATGAGCACAACAGAAGACTAGAATGTAGGTGACCACTAAAATAAAACTATAAATGCTCTAGGAAAAAGAAGATTCCAACTTTCACTTTTGCCAAATTTTACTAAGTGTATAGTCATAGCTGGCCTGAAATTTGTGCTCTTTCTGGTTTAGGCTCTCAAGTGCTGAGATTGAAGGCTTGTGCTTCCATACCTAGTTCAATTTCACCAGTGATTTAAAAAATATAAAATTAAAATGGCATTCTCTTTTTTACTTAAGACAGAGAATATTGGGTGGGTAAACTTCTTGCCAAATGAGGGTGAAGACCCAAGTTCAGGTCTCCAGAACCCACATCAAGCCAGATGCAATAAATAGTTTTTGCTGTAACCTCCAATCTTCTACAGCAAGATGGAGGAGAATACAGGAGACTCTTCAGGAGCTGGAAAGCCAGCTAGGCTATGCAGCAACAAAAACAAGAGACTTTGTCTCAAATGAAGTAGAAGATGAGAACCAACAATAGTGGTTGCCCTCTGATCTCTCCATGTGCATCATGATTCTGTGCCTGTGTGTGTGTGTGTGTGTGTGTGTATAAACATACCAACATGAAATTGATAAGAATATTCTTTTCTATCATAGCAAATGCTTAATGTTCTAAGTTATCATGTATATGGAATTATGAAAACATTTCTAGAAACAGACTATGACAATGTAACAAGTTTTATTATTATTATTTTAATTATGTGTATTTGTGTGTGTGTATCCATGTATGGGTGTGGCAGATGAGTGCAGGTGCCCTTGGAGGCATTGGAACCCCTGGGACCTGAGATTACAGGCGGCTGTGAGATAGGTGCTGAGAACCAAGCTCCAGTCCTAGCGAGAGTAGTATGTGCTCTTAACCACTGAACTGTCTCTCCAGCCCCCACAATAGAAATTTTAATATTGTGCATGCTATGTGGTCCACACATTTCCTTCCTTAAAATTTCCAGAAAGAGATATTTGGAGATGTGTACAAATGTAGGTGATCAAAATACTGTTTATGATGATAAAAATTAGTAGAACCTCACATGTTCAATATCCAAGATTGATCAAGTTATGGGATATCCATAAAGTTGACATTATACAGAATTTATGTTAGCTTTTAGAATAATGACATTAACAGATTCATAATAAACTATGAAGTGATGGAAAATTGATTTCTTTTACTGCTCTGCTCTAATACATATCAGAGAATGTGTTTGAGAATTGTGTGCAAAATGACCTGGTATTTTTGCTATGTTTGGTATCTGGACACTTACTTAGGTTTGCTTGTGACTTACTGATACTGTAACATGCTGCATTTGGTAACATACTTCTCCTTTTATGTCGTTATAGCAAGTCCACAGTGTGAAAAATATTTGTTCAGAGAAGAAAGTCATACTGGACCCATGTTATTACATTATAGCATACTATAGCCAGCTAATGGTTTAATGCTTAGTGATTATAAAATCACTAATGAAAAAATTTAATGATTTGAACTAAAAATGCTTTTAGAACTCATGCTGAGACAAACATGCTGTCTATTAGATGTTTAGATTGGCTTAAATTGTTAATACTAAAATTGGCTTTCTTCCTATTCACTGAAAACCATTAGGAAAATAACAAAGCACATAGTGTAGGCTTTAAACCACATACAGATGATAAATCATCTCCATAGAGTCCTTATGTATGTGGGGAGGTCTTCCCTGAGAAATCTTAAGCACTGGGGGACCTGAGTCCAGGATTCACTGTGCAGAAGCTACACAGCCACACACTGCTGATCGTATGACCAACCAATCAAAAATGCCTTGTGAAGATAGCACATCAGAATGCACAAAAGCATTCCTTGTGAAAATAGCGTGGAACCACAAAGCATCTTGCAATATCCAATATTATACCTCATGCTTTACAATAGTTAGTGGCCTGTGGCAACAGAATTACTTTACAGCAAGTTCAAGAGCAGATAAAAAGAAAAAGGAATACTTGACAGAGGTTAAAAAAAATATCTGTCACTTATGTTATTTTAATGAAGATGTGCCAATACAGTTCTCAGAGAAAAAGGTAGGCTGACTGATACGTTATGAAATTTTTTTTCTAGAAAAAAACCCAAACCAACAGGAGGAATGAGGTGCGTCACATCTATGATGCGTGCACACCAAGGAAGGACTTCTGGAGGACAGACAGGAAAAAGAGCCAGGAAATGCAGTCAGCACAGAGCTCGCAGGCTTTCCACTTTTTATTCTTCAAAAGTCTATCAGTAAAATACATACCCAATTCCAGAACGCAAATACAAGATTACACATTCAGTGCACGAAAAAAGTAAACAACAGAAAGAACCTGCCCCATGTCTTGACCGGTGGAAGAATGGATTCCTATCTTTGGTTTTCCGTCTTTTACCTAAACATCACAAAGACACGCTGCTTTTGCAATGGCAGAATGTCTTCCATTAAAAATTAAGTTGCCCATCCAGTTTTGGATTCAACTTAAGTACAACAGTCTCGCTCTGAGTGGTGATGTAGAAACATAACCAGGGATGCTCTTATTGTGCAATATGTATTAGAAACTGTCCCTATGAGGGAGAAGAGCTACCTGCTGCCCTCTTTCCCAGCCTGTATCTCCAACTACCTATTTCGATGTGACCTTTTAACCCTGTGGGTTATTCATCATCTGCTTCTCCTGGCAAACAATCAACTGGCTCGTGTTGTCTGAGTTAAATCCTTCCTATCTGGTCTTATTCGGCCGCTGCTATAGGATTCCTCCAGCTTACAGTCTGAAAAGAGCCTAATGGGTGTTGTTTGAGCATGGTCAGCCTTAGACACCCACCGTTCCCTCTGCTCTCTCGCACATGCGCTGCAGGATCCGGTGGATACTGCAGAAGCTGGGTCTATCCGCAGGCAGCTTGCTCCAACACAGGCGCATGAGGTTGTACAGTTCCAAGGGACAGTTCTCAGGGCAAGCGAGGATGTTGCCATCTCTCACATAGTAAATGACCTCCTCGTGGGCCATTCCATAGTAGGGCTGCAGTCCATAGGAGAAGATCTCCCAGAGGACCACACCATAGGCCCACACATCCGACTCTGTGGTGTAGCGGTTGTAGAAGATAGACTCGGGCGGCATCCAGCGGATAGGGATGGCATCATTCCCATCAGCTTTGTAGTAGTCTGCGGAGTAGATGTTCCTAGAGAGGCCAAAGTCTGCAATTTTCACCACCATGTTCTCCCCAACCAGGCAGTTCCTGGTAGCTAAGTCTCGGTGGACAAACTTGCGCTCCGACAGGTAGGCCATACCAGCTGCCACCTGCCTGGCAATGCAGAGCTGTTCTGCACAGGACAGTGGTGGAGGACCAGGGCTGGACACCCGAGCCCTCGTGGACAGGTCACTGTGGCTGAGGCTGCACACAGTGTGAGGAGACATGCTTCGGAGGAACTCATTGAGGTCACCATAGGCCATGTATTCAAAGAGCAGACACATCGGCTTCCCAACAGCACACACGCCTACAATCAAAATAATATCATAGTTAGACTGAGTCTTTCAACAAGGAAAGAACACTCCAAAATCAAAGGACCAGACTAGAAAGGATAGTGTCCCACTTACTATGGACAGTGTTAGTCATATTCTGACTCCCACTTCTTTACTTAAACATCCTGTGTATTTCTTTTCTTTCTAGGGCACATGATTACTGACTCCTTGATTCTTAAATTTTCCCTGTTATCTTTCCACATATACTACACCTGACTCCCTGGTCATTCATTGTTTTAGTGATGTTCCCCCAACATTTTATCTCTTGGAATGGAGAGATCATGCCCCCTGATTCTTTAAATCACTCAGACCAGCCAGGTATCTGGACAGCAGGTGCACAGTAACATATGGTAAGTGGATTCAGGAATGAGTATTTGTTAGGAAGGTGTGAGGCATTTAATGTGTATACATTAAAGAGGAAATCGAGTGTTGGTCACACTTCTCAGTGCCTCTGACAGGCTCTTCTTTCGGTCTTGTCAACAAAACTTTACCTTTATCATTAGATGGCTTTGATGTTGTTACACTAGTTAAATTTGATTTGAAAGAATTCTTACATTAGAAAGCCCAAGACAACATATGTCTTGCAAGAAAAAAAAATGGTGTGTGTGTGAGTTGTATGAGTGTGTGTGTGTGTGTGTGTGTGTGTGTGACAGAGTCTTGTGACTGTCTTCAGATCTACTTGGAGGCTATTTTGACTTTGAACTCCTGATCCTTCTTCTATCTCCAGGCATTGGGATTACAGACGCTGTGAATCAATCTTAGTTCTTGTTAGGTAATATGTTTGTGAGATTCTCTTACTTGTGACGTAGAAACACTACACAGTAACAGCAAGTAAGTGTACTCACTGTACCGGGTGAGAGTTGGAATCAGCCCTGGGGCTCAGGGACGTGAACAGTTCAAGTTCTTTTGCAACAAAACAGTGTCTCCATTTGGTTCTCATTATGGATCATTGTCAAGGGCTTTCAGAGTAAACAAAAGTTTAATCTGAAAAAAAAGTTTAATCTGTCTGTCTCTTTTAAGCTCTATTGTTATATTTTCTGAGCCTGATCAGTGGTGAACAAGAGGCTTAGACCAATACAGAAGAAGGAATCTGGCTTTCCCAGTGTGTTTTCAACTCTTCCGGATTGTTCTAGCTCTGACTCTTGAAGGAATATCCTATCGCTATCCTCACTCTGAAATTCAGCCAAAACATGTCTTCTCCTTGCCACCCCCTCTTCTTTGCACAGCTCACATTTGCTCTCTCCAGGGATTTATTTGGCTCCACCTTCGAATTACACTGTGACGCCAGTCCCTTCTCAGTACCTCGCCACCACTCCCTGGCCCACACCAACATCCTTCTGCACGTGGAAAGACAACATTCCCTATCCTCTTGTTTTCATTGTCCCCCAACTCTGCTCAACAATCCAGACAGAGATGTTCTAGGGAAAAAAAGCGTTAATCTGTTTTGTTTGTTTGTTTTTGTCTTTGTTTTTCATGCTATGCCTTAGCGCTTCATGGCTCAGACCTTCCCAGTGATTCCCATTTTACTTACAGTGAAAGCCAGGATTTTTTCTTTAATTTTTGAGATTATACTATAATTATATCATTTCCCCTTCTTACTCTCTTTCATGGTCTCTTTTTTTCATTTTTATTTCATAGATGTATGTCGATGTATATAATACAAATGTATTTCTAAATATAACCTGGTCAGTCTGTATAATGGTACTTGTATGAATATTTTCAGGACTGACCAGCTGGTACTGGATAAGACTTGCTGAGCTCTTTCCTGAGGAAAGCTTAATTCTCCCACTCACAGTATTCTTTGGTTCTTTGTATGAAGGCCTAGTAAGATCCTCCAATCTCCTCACTGCATTTACTAGCTGATCTAGTCTTACATAACTCTCTCGAACCATCCCTATCACTCTTCCATTCCATTTCTTGTCCTCCTCTTCCTCTTCTTCCTCCTCCTCTTCCTCCTCCTCCTCCTCCTCTTCCTCCTCCTTTTCCTCCTCCTCCTCTTCCTCTTCCTCCTCCTCTTCCTCCTCCTCTTCCTCTTCCTCCTCCTCTTCCTCCTCTTCCTCCTCCTCTTCCTCTTCCTCCTCCTCTTCCTCCTCCTCCTCTTCCTCCTCCTCCTCTTCTTCCTCCTCCTCTTCCTCCTCCTCCTCTTCCTCCTCTTCCTCCTTTTCCTCCTCCTCTTCCTCCTCCTCTTTCTCCTCTTCCTCCTCCTCTTCCTCCTCCTCTTCCTCTTCTTCCTCCTCCTCTTCCTCCTCCTCCTCCTCTTCTTCTTCCTCCTCCTCTTCCTCCTCCTCCTCTTCTTCCTCCTCCTCCTCTTTCTCCTCCTCCTCTTCTTCTTCTTCTTCTTCCCCCTCCCATGTGTGTGCATATATAAGTTAATGTTTATGTGTAAGGGTATATATGTGTGCAGGTACATGTGTACATATATGAGTGTGGAGTATGGACACCAATGTCTAGTATCTATTTTAATTGCTCTCCACCTTATTTTTTGAAGCAGAGTCTCTCCCTGATCCAAAAGCTTACCCATTTCACTAGGCTGGCTAGCTTCAAGGCCCAGGGATACTCCTGTCTCAACTTTCCCAGCATTGGCATTTACAAGCATGTGTCACCATGCCAGGCCCTTACATGGGTGCTAGGGATCCAAACTCAGGCCCTCACGTTGCCATGGACACTATGCACAGGGTACCCTCTTCCCAGCTCCATCTTATATTCTCTAAGCACAGACAACGTTGCCATGGAGGCTGTGCAGGTGCATCTCATTCCTGTCATCTCCACTGCCACCCTCTCACCTCTGCCAAGTCTCTACAGGAATATCACGTGTCCACTGCAGTCTTCAAAGTTCCTAGCTCACATTCCAAAAAGCTTTCCTTTGCTTTGAGTTTAAAAAAACCAGGAGGAATATAAGCCACATTTGTACATGCTCACTCCTACTGTCTCCCAAAAAGAATGTAAGTTCCACAAGGCCAGAAATTTCGAAAGTTTTGTTTATTTCTGTGTAAATATATAACCTATCTGATTAATATGTGTTAAATTTATGAATCAGTGATGAAATGACACAAAAGTGAATAAAAATATTATCTAAATTGTGATATTCTAGTTAAGAAAAAATAAAATGGATAATATATATATATATATGGAGGGAGAGAGAGAGAGAGAGAGAGAGAGAGAGAGAGAGAGAGAGAGAAAGAGAGAGGCCTTAGTAAATTTTGTGATTTTGTGATGATGAATTAGTGTCAAGGGAATTTTCTTCATATGGAGACACTTGAAAAAATTTGAACCAGCAAAGAGGCGACAAACACAGATCATTGGAAGTGATGGAATTAGAGCAGGTATCTGTGAAACACAGAGAATCCTGGAATCTGGGGTAGAAGGAATTTTGGAAAGTAGGGGAAGAGGCTAAATTAGGAAAGGAAGAAATATTGTGCTGACCAGAGAGTCAGGCAAAGCGATAAATCAGCAAGAGACAAATAAGAGAAGCTTAGAAAACCTCTTGGCTGAGGAACAAACCTTCTTCAATTATGTTTCCATACCTAAGAGCTTCACAATGTTGGGGTTGTCAAACTCCGCCATGAGGGCTGCCTCTCTCTGAAAGTCGGCTTGCATGTCAGCAGAGGCCTCTTCCTTAAGCATCTTCACGGCCACCATAGTGAAAGGTTCATAAGGGAGCAAGCCTGGGGCCCTGACAGACAGACCACAGATGGGATGGTTTTACCCCGAAGATTATATTCACTCCCATCTATACACCCCACACTTATGCAGCCTTTTCCAGAGCCACAAAGCAAAGCAAGACAACAACAGTAAGTCACGCTTACATTTCTTGATGCAAATAAGAAATTCACTAGTTATTCTTAACACAGGCTATGTTTGACAATTATTTACCAGCTAGAGAATACACGTGTGCATGTGTGTCTGTGTCTCACACACACACACACACACATACACACACACAGGGGGGG
>NW_021604782.1:8206872-8219596 GCF_004785775.1 Grammomys surdaster | reverse complement strand
CGGGGGGGAGGGAGAGGAAGAGGAGGGAGAAGTATAGGGAGGGGGAGGGGAGGAGAGAGAGAGAGAGAGAGAGAGAGAGAGAGAGAGAGAGAGAGAGAGAATATTCTATTGTAACCCCCCTACTGGTTAGCCTGAATCTAAATTCCTTAAGGGTGGAGACTATGAATGACTGCTTGTCTGACCCCCTCCAATACAGCATAAAGTTGCATCTTGCCAACCGTACATTAAGTATGTGAAATTTCACTTTAAATGTAACCCCATTATCAAGACTACTTCTAAATGAAGTAGGATTACATCTGCTCAAGGATGAGACTGATCACTGGTAATTAAATCTAAGCCCACATCCTGTTGCTCAGCTATGTGTCTGTGGATCTGTGCCCACACAGAGTAGGTATTTTATGCCATTTCAAACAAAATGGGCTATGATTGACTGTAATATACACTCCTTTCTGGAACTCACTGAATTTTTGAATTTTTACATTTCCCTTTGTTTTATTATTCTATACATGTCTAATGCCCACAGAAGTCATATTATTTTCTAGAAAGAAAAGATGATTGGATTATTAGAAACTTCTAGTAAACTGCTCATGGGATTTCCTATAAATTATGCATTTATGTTCAGCAAACTACATTCTTTCTAGACATGCTACTTTCTAGTGAAAGGAGGACAATTAAGATTTACAATAAAGCATGTGGAGGTAGAAGGAAGGCTTAGAACATTGGTTTTCTAGGGGACTCAGAGAGGTTTACACGAATCTGTAAGTACCTCCAGTTTCAGAGAGTTCAATGCCCTCTTCTGGCCTCTGAGGGCAGTGTACCCACATCATAGACACATGCAGACAAAAAACCAACACAGGTAAAATAAAAAAATAAAAGCTTACAAAACAGTATTTAGTACAAATACATAATGCAAAAAAATTAAATAACTTGATAATAACTTGTATCCACAGTAAGCAAGTCTAATAATCTGATAACTTTTCAAACCTAGTAAATTCTAGCAGAGACTTTTTTCCCCATAGTTAACTTTACCTTGCTTGAAAGACCCTTCCAAATGCTCCCTCTCCGATGTCTCTGACATACTCAATGTTATTCCTCGGATACTCCAGGCTGAGCAACTTGGGATTCAGAAGAAGTGGCATCCTCTGGTACATGGGGTTGGGATGGAGCCTATCCAGCAGGAGCTCGGAAGGCAACGTGGTGAGGGTCACTGCTGTCGACTCTCTGTGGGTGAGAGAGGCAAGATCAACAATGGCCTCTGCACGTAGACATAGATCCTTAAACATACTAGAAACACACAGAACATATTAAGATGGCTGGACACTCTTGGGCTTGAGAACAAGAAAATGTGTTGCTTGGTCTTCAGTCAATAGGACATTTTGTCACCATCCCTATCAGCAGCGGCAGTGGGAGAAGACAGGATAAAAGAGTAGCCTTTTCCATCTAAACAATGATTTAAGTTCTATCTGCTATAAAAACTGACTTTGGTACATGTGACCTTTTTAAAGTTCAAAGTAGGGGTGTCTAATCAGGTGTGATTGACACTGCTCACCCTCAATTCTAAAAGTGAGTATGGGGGTGGGGCTGCAACTGGATCCTCACCTTTTCTTATTTTTCCATTCTTTCCTCCTTCGGCAGCAATAGAGAGTAGCGATGGTGAGGAGCGCAAACACAGCGAAGCTGGACATGATGGAGATGATGACAGTCATGGAGTATGCAGGCGAGGCAGCAAAGGAAGACGTGGAGGCAGGCAGATTCGGAATGTCCACGCTCGGCCTGGAGGACGTTACTGATGGGAATGCTGCAAGCAAACAAGAATTCTTTGTGCTTACTTCGGAACCTTTAAAAATCAATTTTTGTACTGAAGGCCTCACTACTGCGGCCTTGAGAATATGCTAGGCTGTCAGCGTCTCTATAGTGTATCAGCTCTCCTCTGTTATCTATGTATACAGTGTAGTGTTAACAATCCAATAAGGTTCATTTGCCAGGAAGGGGAGAGACAGAGGAGAAATATGCTTTTCTAAAAGAAATGCAAACTCCAGGCTTAGGCTCCTTATCTACTGTTTATGACTGACAGTGTTCAGAAAATTGTATACCAAGAAGTATCATTTCTCTGAGAAATAGATGACATAGGTCTGGTACAGCATAACATCTATCTGAAAGCATTAGTCAATATAGTCTCAGAGCTCAGCTATGTTCATGAGAAAGAACATGAACAGTACCTTCCTAATTCATTTTCTTTTTAATACTTCATGCATGTATATGTGTGTGCATGTGTGCATGTGTGTGTGCTCAGAAAATTGTATACGTTTTAAATATCACTGAAAACGTTTTCATGTAGAGACTGCAGGTGAAGGGGAGAACATTTGAAGTGTGTGTGTGTGTGTGTGTGTGTGTGTGTGTGTGTAGTAGAAGTAGTAGTAGTAGATTTATAAATAATAAAAATAACGAAGATGAAGAACCATAGGAACATAAAGGAGCAGAAACCAGTTCACTCAAAGCTTGAACTCTCATCAAGCTCTGGTGTAAGAGGCCAAGGAGATTTAAAAGCAAAGTGAAATCTGCCTTTGTGCTGGAAATCAGCGGGCGCTGCACTCCTGTTGATCTGCTTGCAGCTTACGAGCAGGGTAGAGCTACTTAAACAACCAAAGCACACATACCTTGATTCTTCTGTGTACTGTGAATAAAGACAAAAACGTGGACACAGACTATTTCATACACGACCAAAAAGAGTCTCGACCAACATCCAAGAATAACTTTGTAGCTTAAAAATACCAACAGAAGTGGCTAATGCCACAGAGAAAAACCTCAATAACCTTCAAAACCATAAATCATAAAACTTTTGTTCTCTAACCGAAAATGAATATAGTGAAAGATTAAATAAAATCCAATAGGACTATGAAGAAAAATAACTCTTCTGGTTAAAAATATTAAAAGTAGTCATTGTTATAGGTCAGAAAACAAAAGTCTTAATGGCATGTATGAAATTTGTTCAAAACCGTACTCATTGATAAACTTATGGTTATGTCTTCTGTTAGACATGAGAAAAAGATGGATGGAATGCGAGACATTAGACAAGCAACAGGAACTCTTGAGAACAAAAGGAAACAGGGGACACGATGGTACCCATATGTAAGCAGAGGTTGCTAAGGGAGACCACACATACCACAAATGACAGAGACGAGTAAAACTTCAAGTCTTCTAAATATTTAGAACATGGTCTGATGAGTGGAATTTTAATTAGAAAAGACAACGAAAGGCACGAATACAGCAATTAAGAAAGAAGCGGGTTATCTCAAGAGACTCACAGATCAATAAAGACAAAATAATACATAATTATGCAATTACATTTAAAAATCTTTGAGAAAATGCTAAGAACACAGTTGTTACCAAATTTGAATAAAAAATATACATGAGTGGAACCATAAGCAAGAAGTTACTTTTAAAAACCATTGCGTAATGACAAACACACTCTGTGGGACTTGGGAGAGGTAAAATTCTAGTTATCACAACATGTCTCATCTAGGGAACATTATTTTAACCTGTTAAGGAATCTACAGTGCTAATATGCAACTCAGAAAATAGCACAGAAGGAAAAGGCACACACTAATTATCCGACAGAGCTTTATAAGTGTCGAGGTGAGCAATTGCTGACTGATACCAACACAAGAAGAGAATACAGGTTTCACAAACAGGAAGATATTAATTAATATAAAAAATCAAAAACACAAAAGAAAAATCCATATTTCAACAGGAGCCAATGATATCTGGAAACTGACATTTTTAAAGTGACGGTTGTAAATAGGACCTGTACTTCTTAGTTTGGAGTGAGGATAGCTCAGCACTTCCAACTGAACAAATTCCAACTGAACAAAAGAAAACCTTTCATACAAAAAGTGCCCAGGGCCATTTGAGACACAACATTCAGGAAAGTACAGGTTATAAGGGGTGTTTATGTATGACTTCTAGTCTAGGAGTGGACACAGTGAATACCCCTGGCTGCCATTGGCCAAGCAAGTGTTTTTGAACTATAGAGGTCAAACACGGTCACTGCTGGGACTTAGGAAGACATGTGGGACAGGGAGATACTCAACGCAGCAGTAAACATCTGTGTGGGATTGGTGACAGCTTGCTTTATCAAGACACAGCAGTGGTGGGCTTCGACTTCCCAAGTTCTAACACTGGTCCACAGTCAACCTTAGCTTCTCCAATCTAAAGGAAGTTCTGAAAGAGTCAGCTAAACTTCCCATTCTAAATACAGTAGGAATACTTATTCAAATATATAGATTAGTATCTATTTTTATATCTGGAGTTTACAGAGCTATTTATAATGTATATAATATGTGAGATAGTATAATTTATGAAATTGATATGGTAAAATCAGGAAGTATATGAGTAATATTTTTCTCAAAAAATATCAGAAAGTTGGCTCACCGGATAAAGCCTTTGCTACCTAAGAACAAGGATCTCCATCTAACCAATGGGTGAGTCACTGCCTCAAAAACTTAAGATGGCTAGTGATACATGAAGATATCAACATCTGGTCGCCACATATACATGTGCAGGTGCACCTACCCACATAGATATGTGCACACACATACACAAACCATCCACTCACACCCACATACACACAAACACACATCAAATTATTATAAAATTGATTTTAATGATGGGCTCCTAAAAAAAAATTCTGATCACTCTGTAAGATTTCTTTTTTTTTTAATGAAAGAATTTACATCATTTGACCAGTAGTTCTGCTGTGTGGATTCAAACATTTCTTCCTTTCTGGATAGTTCTATTATGATTCTCTGATTGTTGCTCATAAGAACAAGTTGCTCTAGTTTTTTCCAGAGCCATGTCAATCACCTCTCTGGAACCAAAGGACCAAACTGGATTTCCATTTCTTTTCCTTTTCATCCTTAATTTTTCATTAATAAATTTATCTTTTTCTTATGATCACCAAATATTCACTTATCCATATACTAACATATTGATTATTGTTAATGGTTTTTAGGAATCAGGAGCTTTGTGGAACAATTAATAAGCAGATTGCTAGTAACGAAATGAAAGAGAATGTTATAAGAGTAGCAATGGGATACTCAAGAACATGTAGGGGCAGTAACAGTATGGTTTCAGCATGCACACATTTTTTAATGTAAATTTAAATTAGATATAAATAACAAAGAGGCAACACCAGTAGAAAGCTGCATTTGTGTCTCTTGATAAGCCATATGTGACTCATGGCCTGAGAGGTCTCCCCTTCTGCCATGTGGGGTTACAGTGAGAAGATGGCAATATCTAAAGCTAATCTACAGCAACCACATGTATGGTATTCACCTGACACTAAATATGCCTATGCCTTAATCCTGTACAACCAACTCCCAGAACACAAAGAAACAGATCTCTGTGGCTTACAAGCTGCTCCCTCTAGTGTGTTTTGCTGTTGTATCCTAACAGGCAAAATCTAAGATGACTGCATAGGGGGCATTATAAGAGTAGAGTGGGAAGAAAGTGAGTAGATAATGGTTTACAAAGAAGAAAGAGTATGTACTGGGTCGGAACCAAGCTGCTTTGTGCTTCTCCAAAAGCACACCCGCTGGTTTCACTGCTGCAGGTGGAGATATTCACAGTTAAAGCAGATAACAGCTCTGGGTCATAAGAAGGTCTCACATGCCAAGATATCAGCTTTGGGTCATAAGAAGGTCTCACATGTCAATCAGAGTTATCAGGCCTTTGCCTCAAAGCAAGTGGAGAAAAACTACAGGTGGGATTTAAGTAGTGCAGCAATTTGTTAGCTTTGTGCATGAGGAAAATGTCTTAGCTACAACCCAGACCTTCATGACATCATTCCCAGCATGGCTTATCCTAAGCTCCTATTATAACCTCCTGAGGAGTAAGAAAGAGATGTCTGATGCATACCATTGGGTAGGATTCCTACCAAACACACACACACACACACACACACACACACACACACACACACACAGAGAGAGAGAGAGAGAGAGAGACAGAGACAGAGAGACAGAGACAGAGATAGACAGAGAGACAGACAGAGAGACATAGAGAGACAGAGAGAGACAGAGAGACAGAGAGAGAGAGAAATCTAAGAGTCAGTCTTGACAGAAAACAAAAGAACAAAAACAAATTACGAAAAAAAAATAGCCAGACATATGAAACTATTTTACTTTCTAAACTAGGAGCCAGAAAAGATGCAGTTATCTCTACAGGCTTGTTAGAAACTTGCAGCGTCTCTCAAGGTCTTCATAGTTTGCTATTTTACCTTAGTTATTGAGGTAAGATAAGACTATAGGATGATATTCACCCCCTCAAGGATTCTCTCTTAAGATCTCTTGAGAAAATACACAAAACATCTCTTAACTAAAGACCATCTGAATTTGAAAGAGACTTCAAAATAATAATAATAATAATAAATAATGATAATAATAATATGGTGTTTATAAACCTAAATAGAGCTATAATGGACCAAGTTTAGTTAAACATGGCCAAAACGTTCTCACAAGTAATGGAGTGAATTTTAGTTGGGAAAGCCTGCAGACTATGTAGAAGAGAGTCAATAACTTTCAAATCTGTTTCTATGAGTTTCTAGCTTTCCCATCCCTGCAATATGAATCAGCATTTCAAATGATTAAAATATTAATGCATTATAAACCCTCCCTTTCTTTCTTCCTCCCTCCCTTCCTCCTTTTCTCCCTCCATCTCTCACTTCATTTATGGCCAAAATAGTAACTATTATGGGAACTGAATTTTAGAAGCAAATCATACATTATCTAAATGGTGATTAAAAGCTTGTCAAGTTATCTGGATGATGTAAAATTAGAAACATTTTTGTCTATAGGAGCTTCTGCAGAATCACTCCTGACAATATGGGAAGGCAGTGACATCTCTTTTAGAATGAATCTGTTACAACAATCAGGCAAGCTTTTCATGTGAGGTCTTGGAAATTAAAAAAGAAGATAATATCCCTCCACTGGGAGTCCTGCCTGGCTACAGGAAGTGGCCACTTCAGGATTCATATCCCCCACTATTAGGAGTCTCAGCTAGAGTCATCCCTGTTGACCTTCTGGGGCCTCTCTCCATCTCAGGTCTCTGGCAAGTCCTAGCGATTGCCCGCCTACTGCCAATCCTCCTTCTCTTCCCTGCTCTCCTTATATGATTCCCCCCTGCCCCACTACCCTCTCCATTCCCTCTTTTACCTAGTTCCCTCCTTATATTCACCTCTGATATCTATTTTGTTTCTCCTTCTGAGAAAGATTCAACCATCCTCCCTTGGGACCTCCTGGTTATTTGGCTTCTTAGGGTCTGTTGACTGAAGCATGGTTGTTCTGTACTTTGTGGCTAATACCCACTTGTAAGTGAATATATAACATGCATTTCTTTTTGACTCTGGGTTACCTCATTCAGTATCATATTTTCTAGTTCCATATATTTGCCTAAAAAATTCATGATGTCTTTGATTTTAATGGCTGAATAGTAGTATTCCACTGTGTAGATGTACCACATTTTCTGTATTCATTCTCCAGCTGAGAGACATCTACATTGTTTCCAGTTTCTGACTATCACAAATAAAGCTACTATGAACATAGACAGCAACCCACCCACAAAAACCTTCAACCAAAAATGTGTCTTATAAGATAAGCAGGGACAAAGATAGAGCAGAGACTGAGGGAATGGCCAACCAATATGCCCCAAATTGAGACTCACCCCATGGGTAAGAACCAATCCCCGACACTATTAATGATACTTATGCTTGTAGACAGGAACCTAGCACACTGTCCTCTGAGAGGCTCCATCCAGCAGCCAATGGAAAGAGATGCAAAAACTCATACCCAAGCATTAGATGGAGCTCGGGGAGTCTTGTGGAAGAGTTGGGCGAAGAATTGAGGCACACAAAGAGGACAGGAATTCTATAGGAAGACCATCAGAGCCAACTAACCTGGACTCTTGGGGGCTCCAGAGACTGAATCACCAACCAAAGAGTGAGCACAGGTTAGACCTAGATCCCCAGCACATATGTAGCAGATGAGTAGCCTGATCTTCATGAAGGTTCCCCAACAACTGGCAACAACTGGCGCAAGAGCTATCTCTGAGTCTATTGTCTGCCTGCCTGCCTGCCTGCCTATGGATCCCATTCCCCTAAATTGTTCACCTTGTCTGGCCTCAGTGGGAGAGGATGCACCTAGTCCTGCAGCAACTTGTTGTGCGGGGAATGGGGAGTGATACTCAGAGGGGCACTTAAAGAGGGGGAAGGTGGAATGAAGGAAGAACTGTTCTGAGGGGGTACTGGGAAGAGAGGAAGGGCTGATACTGGGTTGTAAAGTGAATAAATATTTTTTTTAAAAAAAACAGAAGCTAATAGAGAAGTGTAAGCCTTAACAATGTAAAAATTAGACTTTGATGATGTAGCCAGAGTCAGACAAACTGGGGCTTGAATACTGGCTGACCCCAACACTAGACAGGTCATGTGGGACAAGTCAGGTGACCTGTTTCTCACATTAACTAGGATGTAGAGTGGAGTATGTTCATGGCACACACTCTCATAGGGCTGTTGAGGGGCTTGACTGTGTACCTACCATACTAATTGGTTTCTCAGGATTTGGTACACAGTCATTCTCTCTACGGGTACTTGAATGATGAGAAAGCTGGAAGGGATAAGAAAATGGATGGAATGCAGCTCTCCATGACCAGAATAAGCCAGACAGCACTTCTGTTCTTCAAAAGCTTTGAAACGGAGAGCATGTTCCCTGCTGACTGTGCCTGGAAGGTATGTGACATCCCACAGAAGAGACCAACAGTATGCTTAGCACAGAGAAATATAAATACGGCACAGTCATGACGTGTTCAAGGAAGTATTTCCCTTAGCAAAAGATACTGAAGTAAAACAAACCCAGAAACGACTGAAACCCTAGTTCCTAGGTTTCAGCAAGTAGAAAATAAGGCAAAGATAAAAAAGGATTTTTTAAAATCCCTCTAAAGCTCCCCCAAAATGAACTGGTAATGACATTTGTAATTTATTAAGAAACCAAAATGCAGGACCTGAAAGATGGCTCAGTGGGTCGAGACATTTACTGCCTAGCCTGATGAGCTGAGTTTGATTCCCAGGACCCATACAGTAGAACTGAATCTCACAATCGTTCACTGACCTGTGTGTGTCTGTGAGCAAGGCCTATTTGAGGGCCTACTACATTCCATAGAACACAAGTTGCTGTGTGTAATAAAGACACTTTGTTAGATTACTAACCCACTATAAGATAACAGAGATGACTCCTTGCTTTTAACTCAGAGAGCATAGACAAAATCCACATACATGCAGAAAAAAATGATCCCTTTACAACACTGGAGCTAATTTTTTTAAATGTATCAAATATCTCATAAAATTACTTTTCAAGGAAAATTAATTAGGAAATTAGTATCTGTAGCTAGTTTGTGTTGCTCAATATTTCAACTTGTAGGAGTTATTTCTCTCCTTCTTCCTGTGGGTCCCAGGGATTGATCCATCAGGATTGATAGCAAGTAACTTTACCCTTTGAGCTGTCTTGCTGGCCTCCTGATGACCCTTTTAAAATCATTTCGTTTAACATTTCTAACATTATTCTGAAAACAGGGTATCTTGAAGCAACAATAAAAACCAATCACGATGGTCTGAATAGAAATGGCTTCCATAGACACATGTGTTTGAATGCTTGGCCCATAAAGAGTGATATCTTAGGGGTGTGGCCTTGTTGAAGGAAGTTGGAGGAAGTGTGTCACTGTGGGGATAGGCTTTGAAGTCTTCTACACTCAAGTTATGCCCAGTGTGGCCCATAGTCTCCTTCTACTGCCTGTGGTAGAACTCTCAGCTCCTTCTCCAGTACCACATCAGCTTGCATACCACCTTGTTTCCCACGTGGTGATAATGAATAAAGCCTCTGAAACTGCAAGCCAGCCCCAGTTTAAATGTTTCCTTTATAAGAATTGCTATGGTCATGGTGTCTCTTCACAGCAATGAAACCCTAACTAAGACACAGAAAACTAAGCCTTGTTCTATTCCACACTCAGAAGAGAGTATTATATATTACAGATAAGTTGGGAGAAAGGATTTTGAGTCTTTTTACCTCAAAGAAATGATAAATAGATACATGAGAGACAGGCTTATCTGAATTTGAACATTATTCAGGATATTAAAACATGATACAATACTTCTCAAATATGTCCAATTTTTAAAAACTTAAATCTCAAATCCTAGATTGCACTCCACACTGAATACACTGAAATGCATATGTGGGGGACCTCGAGGCAGGCACACTTCTTTAAGTTTTCCAGCTGATGTCAATGTGCAGAATGAATAAAGAATCACTCTGAGCCTGTGCAAGGTAGCACACATCTGCAATCTCAGGATTTCAGGATCAAAGCCAAGACATTTGAGGCCAGGCTGAACTACTTACTGAGACCATATCTAAGCACGTCCAGTATTTAGGATGTGGATCAGATGTGAATGCTTGTCTGGCGTTGAATTGGCCATGAATTTGCTCCTCATCAGCACCAAAATCCCTTCTCTATTCTAGCAGCTTTAAAGAAGGCTATGAAATGCCAGTTCTTCTGATAAAGACAACAGCACAGATTGGTCTTGAAGGTTTCATTTTTAAAGGACACAAGTTGAGTGGGTAGAGAAAGGAGCTCAATTTGAGAAGAGTTGAGTAGAGGGGTGAAGAAGATCAAATTATGTTGTATAAAACTCTTAATGAGCTACTAATAAATGTGTACAATCAAAAATCAGATTCCAATGGCATACTAAGACCTTTCCTCTCTGATATTAGTAAAATGATTAATTTTAGAGTTAAAACAAAATATTCTGTAAAGTAGGAATATAGGCGATGTATTGTCCTTTTCATTTTCCCTCTTTGGCCAAATTACAAAAGGTTCTGTAATTAATATAGAATTTGTGTATAATAACCCAAGGACTAAAAGGAGATGAAGAAAAATTAAGAAAAAAAAACCAGTACACCTATTTTCAAAAAAGAAAAGCTTGTCACAAATAAAGATCACAAATCACCTCAATGGAGGAAAAAAATAGTATTTGTTCCCATCTGAAAATAATTACATAATACAAAATTGTGACTGCAGAATCAGAAAGCTACGTTTAAACTTCGCTGATTTTGCAAACATATAAAGTATAAAACAGGTCAGGCATCTGGAGGTGGAAGATAGTATTTGTCCCCTTCACTGTCACACATTCTCCATGTTCTACTTAGATGCTCGCCCAGTACATTGTGTTCTGGACTTAGGGAAGTGTAGTGTAAATATACATGCACGAATCCACTTACAGACACAGATTTCAGAGGCACAAACAAAATTACTTACTTGTTATGTTTTCTTTTTTATAATCTGAGGGGGAAAGGATAAAAATTGGTTTTAAGTAAGCGTTAAGATACCTCCTAGACCCTGTGAGCTACAGCTAAGAAATGCGGCTTTCTCTCTCAGCATTTAAATGAATGACAGAAAAGCATTCAAATGTCAAGAATGCGTCTTGGAAATTAAACCACTCGTCATGCAGTGGCTCGGTTGTATTTTGTGAGGTCAGCGTTTTCAAACATGTGGCTTATTTCTGCATGCTTAAAAAATCTGCATCGTTGGCTAAGGAAGAGGATTATTTATTCCTTTACTCCATTCGTCTGACAAACTATGAGGTGTTTCTTAGCCACTTTCGTATACATTCCAGAAAATGTCACATTTGTAACATCCTTTATGAAATAAAGCAAGATCCAAGAAGCAGTTAAAAGTGCCCTTTGATTTATCTGAAAACAAATGAAATGAGTCTTTATAATAATCTGTGCAGTTAAGAGGGCCATTAGGATTCCGCTATTATGTGTGTAGAAATGGCAAAGCAAAAACCATTATTAGAACAGTCTAGAAAGCCAACAAATGTTAGGAGCTTTAAGTACACACCTTACTTGACTTTAAATAGTAAAATGTCCTTAACTTCCAAAGTCTGGAGGAAATTCTTTGTTACCTAAATATGGCAGTCTTGTGCAGGCTGTGGGGTCCCAGTGCATGCTGGGAAGCTTGCTGCACTCTGGTACCGGAAGCAGATGCATCCCAGATCTGTAGAGTCCCCGGTGAGTCTTTCCTTCCATTGCTAGCCATTCCTTTGCACAGAAGAGCTCCTTTACTGCCAAGCAGTATTCTCTGAAATGTTTGTAAGGCAAGCAAGACTTGATGAATCATGTGAGTTGAAGACAAACTTACAGTGGGTCTTAAATTTTGCATTTTTGAAACATCATCACATTGTAGTGTTTTTTTCTTATAAAAACAGTTTTGAAATGAATATACCTTAAATAATGCAAGACATTAAAGATAACAGTGTACTATGCTGTGAAATGAAATACTATCTTATTTAGTCTTCTTTTTTTCAAATTTAGAACGAATTAGATAAGAGTCCTGGTAGATCCTCTCTCAATGTTCATATTCAAAACAAAGGTATAGGGGCTGGAGAGATGGCTCAGAGGTTAAGAGCACTTGCTTTTTACCCTTGCAGAAGACTAGGTTCAACTCCCAGCACCCATACGGTGGCACACAACCACCTGTAACTGTAGCTCTAGGGGATCCAAAAGGCACTTCTATGGTGCACATACATGCAAACAGGAAAACATTCATACACATAAAATAATTAAACCTTAAAAAATAAAGATACAGAAACAAGGTTGACAGCTTAAAGAACATACGACCTAAG
>NW_021604782.1:8198220-8206472 GCF_004785775.1 Grammomys surdaster | reverse complement strand
GACAATAACTTAAAAGGGAAAATAGTTAAAGTACCTAAGGGCTTGGGTTTAGCTCAGTGGTAGATTGTTTGTCATTTGTGTAGCATGCACATATGTGCCTGTGAGTGTACATACACACGTACACATGCATTCACTCACATACACACATGTACACACTAAAATACACACAAATGCACATAGCAGATACACATGCATGTACACACATACACACACTTAGATTCTACTTCTCTATGAATTTCATTGCCTTGGGGACCTTGTATAAGAGAAGTCACATAGAATTTGCCCCTGTGACTGATTTAATTCTTTTAGCCCACCATCCTTCAGCTTCTCCCAAGTTGCTGTCCTATGTCCTTATCCAGGAAGAATTTTATTTGTGTGTGTGTGCATATGCACATATATATCACAGAGCTTGTTTGTGGTCTACAAGACAACTTTCTGACTGAGCCAGACTCTAATGTTTTCTGTAAGTTCAGAGTATTTGTATCATAGATTGCCACCCGTGGTTATAATGGGAGGAATTTTGTCCTTTTATTTCTTTTGGGTGAATGACAAAATTTGTCTGACCTACCACCCATGACAATGCCTTCTTTGGCAAACTGTTGGCATACAGGAGAAAAAAATGAAATTTCTTACTCACTCATTTTCAAAGTTTTACCTGCAAACGGGCATGGGAGTAGGTGCCACTCCAGGGCTGCACTCTTGGAAGAGGTGGTTACACAGCAGAGCCTCAGCGGCTGGCCGGCAGAGTGGGCTCACAGCCTTCAGTTCACTCCACGCAGTATGGATCAGCAGCTCTTGGGCCTCCTCGGGATCCGGGTAGGAGGTGTTGAAGAAGACAAGAGCATCTTTCGCCAGGACTGCATCACACACCTCCCCTCTGTACTGGGCACAGTAGCCTTTGCTGTCTTTCTGTGACTTACTGAAAGAAGTGATGCACAGCATAGCCAATCATATGCAATTTCTTAGCATCCATTCTCCCCTGAACATATACAGCTGCATCACAGAATATAGAGACTGTCCTGGCAAATATATTGAAATGTTTCTTATGAATATTCTCCCCATTTTCAACACCAACTGTGCCATCTTTAGATACCTCAAGGTTGTGACAAAGGCTGTGGAAAGCTTTGGAGATGGCCAAGAGATGAGTGAATTTGGGCATTTTTGTTATGTTATGCATAGATGTAATTGTTCTTACTACAGTCAGCTCACATATCCCTTGAACATAAGCTGATATAATCCAAGAAAAGCATTCATCCAGACGGACCACAGACGAGAGAACATAACAATTGCTCCATGGAAAAAACTTGCAGCTTTAAGGACAACCTATTTGTTACTGCAATACTTAGTACATTCCCATCTTGGCTACACTGCTTGTTTTTTGAGACAGTAGTAACTCAGAGACTAACCAACAATAATTATTGAATATTTACATGTGTAGGCAGCTCCATGGTCTACTGTATTCCAATGGTTTCCATCAGAACTTTATCATTAACTGCATGGAAAACTTCGATCATCTTTCTTATTTAAATGTATACTATTAATTTTAGATGTTTACTGCTAAGATTTAGTTTTGTCTTACCGCTACATAAAAGATTCAACATAAGAAAATCTATTCCACTGAAATTTGTAAACTTTTAAATGGTTAAGGAACACTGAATTTGAAAAGTTGATTCTCTATAAATTGACACCATCTGGCGTTTGAAACGGACCCATTAGAATGAGACATGATTAAAATACAAGGGCTCCAGTTTGGATTGGTCATTTGTTAATTTGCCATCAGGATCATTAATGTGACATTTAATTCATAGTAGATATTTATAATAAAATAAAAAATAAGAAAAAGTAGATATTTAAAATAAAAAGCCTCAAATCAGAAAATAATGCATGTGGGGAACCCAATCCATGCTGGCACTGAGAAAAACATTTAGAGTCATGATTGCCAAAGTTAAAAAAAATCAGAATAATAACTAATAAAGAAGTAACTCAGCCAGGTTTGCAAAAGTTCTGACATGTTGTTACATCTTGGTAAAATGAGAGATGAATAAGAACAGAAAAAAATTCTTGTTCCATATAGAAGTTAAATAATTCTCCCCATCTCTCTGACCTCAGAGTTATTCAGCCATCAAATTATTCACCATCTCTAACATCAAATGTGAACTACTGACGGAAGCTAATTTTTGTTTTTTTGTTTTTGCTTTTCCCCATGAATTTCAAAATATAACACACATTGGTGTTTGTCTTCTAATTGCACAAGCAAAATACTTTTTATTGAGGGGGGAAGAAAAGGACACTGTAGAAACTTGATTTTAAAAATGACCTCAGAAATAAGGAAATAGTAGTAAGTTCCTCTCTGAATCCCTGCTGCTTCCTTATTGAAAACTTAGCAGATCTTTGGGACAATGCTAGTGTGCCTTAAAGAAATGAATCCCCACTTATTTTTTTTAAATATTAGCCAAATAACTCCAAAGAAAGAATAAAAGAAAAAAAGAAGGAAGTCAAATAGGTTTGAATAAAAACTTTAAGTAGCACATGCTTTGATTAGCTCTACAGTCCAAGCATATGAATGATATATATATATATATATATATCTCACCACTCTATCTACCTATCTGTGAATTGCCTAGTCATCGTTTTGACATTTTAACTTCTTTTTCTTTTTTCTTGAAGATATTTATAAAACTATCTTGAAGATATTTGTAAGTATTTTTCTACAGCTATCCAAATTTAGATATCAGACATGGAAGCAATTTGAATCATTTCGTCCACAGACTTCCCAAATCTATCGGTAATAATAATACAACAATAAAATAGTAATAATAATAACAAAACCTGACTGTTGCTCACAGCAAGAACTGGTTGTTGAGGTGAACACAAAGCCTCCAAAGCCCCCCCCCCCCCCAACCCCCGGCGTTCTGCGGGCTTTTGCACTGCGCACCTGATCTGTGTATCTCTTTAGCTCATAGGCTGCTGATAGGCCAGTCTTACATGCCGCTGGCTCTGTTGCTCTTTCGAACACTAGGGCAGAGGTCACAGAGGTCCCTTTACAGAATGATTATTCTGGAATGTTCTGGTAGACCATCTCTTAAAAATAAGACTTAATGGCACCTGTTCCTATATTACCTCCTGGCAAACCTCCTCTGTGATGGTAAGAAGTATTTGATTCTGGATACCTCCCTCACCTTCTTTTATGAAGAACAGCTCTATAGTCAGTGGAACATTCATGTGACTCTTCCCCTTCTCTCTCCACTAACACATGTCTGAATCACATTTTGAAATATTTCCTTCCGGTTTCTATGAAGGTGGCACCATCTATTCCCTTTGAACTTTGTCCAGAGGCATGTCCAAAGAACCAGCTATGTCCTGTTTGTTTGGTTTATGACACCCCCTGCTGTAGTGGAGGTACACTTGATAGCTCTCCCTCTCCTTGGATCTTCCCTTATATGGCCACTGATGCATTTCCCCTGCAAAGGTGACGGCCGAGGTTCTTAGCCATTCCTCATCTTCAAAGCAGCTGGCAGGGTTTTTATTCTTTCCTGTTGTCTGTACGTGATTCACTTGCTAGGGCAGAGGCCAGCAAGTACAACTCAAGACTTTCAGACTCAATTCTTAAAGAAATATGTAGACTCAAAAAAGGACCTAATGATTTTTGATAATATTTTAAAAATCTTAGAATGTGGTAAATAACAGATACTCATAATCATATGTACTTAAACCTAAGTTAAATGTTCACATATGCATACCATGATGGGCACTCTTTTTTCCAAGTAACATATACATGATATTGCTTCAGTCCTTTCTTTAAGCAAAATTTTTGTCTTTTTAAGTAACATTTAATTGACAGAAGCCTTGTATAGCATTATGACATGATACTTTGAATTGAACTTATTAACATGTATTATTTCAGATGCATATTACAATGTGTGGTGAAAACAGTTAAAATCTATTTAGTGATATTTTTAAAGAATGCTAGACATAATGTTAACACTAGTCACCGTATCCTGTGATGGCTCTCCTCAACCCGCTCCTATGTCTGACTGAAAGTTCACCTCCTTCATAGTTTAAAGTTTATGGGTTTTTTTTTTAAAATAAATTCTTCTTTTTTCCTGAGAGCTAAAAATAATATCTACATTTCAAGTGGTTGTAGACATTTAAAAGAAGAATATTTAATGACATGTGAAAGCGCCATGAGACTCAACTGTATTTCCACAAATGAAGTTTTACTGAAAACTAAGCAATTGTACCGGTTTATACATTTTTCGTGGCTGGGTTTCTGCTAAACTAACAGGCCAAGCAGTTTTAATAAGGTCTGTATGGCTCACTGAGGGAATATATTAATATCTGACCCTTTATAGAAAATGTTTGCCAACCTCCGCTGTTGCGTACTGATCAAATGTCACTTTGCTGAACTGCCAAGCACGATGTCCTCAGCGAGGAGAACATGACCTTCCTGAAAACCCTCCTGTGCTTCCTGTGAGTGGAAGAGCCGTTTGCTATACAAAATGCACTACAGTATACGGAAACAGTGGGTTTTTATTAAAAACTAAAAAATGGAGAAAATTGATTTTATCTCTCCCAGAAGCTAAGAGAAAAAATATAAGGTTGGGTAGGTGGGGGAAGGGTGAGCTAAGAGAAGCTGGAGGACAGGGAAAGAAAGATAATAATATACTGTATGAAATTCTCAAAGAACAAATGCAATAAAATGAATATATTTCTAAACTAAAAAAAATATGTCTCCTAGATAGGTATTTTGTATATTATATGTTTGTGTATAATAGATTATATTGTTCATACACAGAAATATCGTAATTGAACTGTAAATACATTTTTTGTATCCTGCATTTTTTGCCTCACAGATATTGTAAGCATTTGCCTGTGTCTTTAAAAACCAAAGCAACCACTCGATTTCCTTGATCAGTAGATATGTATGTTGTTTATACACTATATCCATGAGTGTAAGCAGTTGTGAATAGTATTCATAATTCTTATTTCCTTTGAATAGGTTTCTAAATGTGGATTTTTTTTTGTCTATAGATAACAACCGTTTTAAGATTAACAATAAAAATCTTTAAGTTGGAAATTATAAAACAGCCATTTTCCTCACTATCAGCAGAGTTTGAGAGTTTATGTTATCACAAGAGGGAAGTGATGAGGCTGTTCTTTTTATTTCTTGAGACATGGTCTCACTTTGTTGTCAATGCTGGCCTGAGAACTTCCTGACCTTCTGTCCCAGCTTGCCGAGTGCTGGCCCACAACCAGTTAGAAACCGTTTTTGACTGGCACTTATTTAGCTTCCATGTTTAGACTGCTTCACTTAAATTTACTTCCATAAAGATGATCTATATCTACTCTTTTAGCCCCGCATTTTATTATTTTATTTTATTTTATTTATGATTCTAGTATTACACTGTCTTACAATTAATCTTAAAAAATTAAAAAAATAAAAGATGCAAAAAATAAAGCATCCAGGGACTTAGAAGTATAAAAATTGGTTTTGTGTCTCCATTTCTAATATGTTTGAAGTAAGAGTACATGTTTTTTTTAAAAAGCTGGGAGGGTCATTGTGTTAACAGGCTGATTGTGTGTCTTTATTGTCAAATGGCCTGACTCTCATCTGCTTGCACCACATGGCCTGTCAGTAGACACTGGGCTTCACTGTAAAGTTCTTAAGAGTGGGAACACTGCCTCTGAGAGGTGGGAAGCCGCTTAGAAGCTAACAACTGATCTCCAAAAGAGACCATTGCAGCTGTGTATCCAGAGATGACATCCAGGAGGAACCGCATCTTTTTTTTTTTTTTTTGGTTTTTCGAGACAGGGTTTCTCTGAGTAGCCCTGGCTGTCCTGGAACTCACTCTGTAGACCAGGCTAGCCTCGAACTCTTGAACTCAGAAATCCACCTGCCTCTGCCTTCCAAGTGCTGGGATTAAAGGCGTGCGCCACCACCACCCGGCGAGGAACCGCATCTTATTGTGTATTTAGTTCTTTTCTCCATGGAATTGCAATCAGTGTCTGAAGTTTTATATTCTTCTCAGTTTCTGTGCAGTGCTTGAAAATATGAATTCTGGAGTCTGTCTGTCCAAACTTTGATGGAGGCCCAGCACTTTGTGACCTGTATGGTCTGGCAACTCTTGCTGCACCTGGATCCCTGTACAAAAATGTACAAAGAATAATACTTTTCCCTAAAGTCCTTGTAATGTTAAAATGAGAACAGGTATCATGATGCTAACTGCCATGGTTGTTACTGCTATTTTGGATTAAACATCTGTACTTGGGACACTACATGGGATTTTTAAAGCGTTGTTTTGTTTTATTTATTCACCTGTTTGTTTTGTTTTGTTGTTGTTGGTGGTGGTGGTGATGGTGGTGGTGGTGGTGTTTTCCTGAGACAGGGTTTCATTTAGCCAAGGCTGGTTTCGGACTCCTGATCCTTCTCCTTTAGCCTTCTATGTCTGACAGCTAAAGACCACCAAATATAACTAATTGTTCCACTGTCATTTTTATCTTTCAATTGTTTGTTTTGAGACAAGGTGTTATGTAGTACAGATCATCCCTAAATTCAGTACGTAGCCTAGGCTATCCTCAAACACACTATGTAGCCCATTCCGGTCTGAAACTTCTGATCCTCTTCACTCAGTGGTGGGATTAGAGGCATGAACTACTGTGTCAGATTACCACACAGAGTTTTAATGAAAGTCAATTTTAGCAATTCTGTATCTTAAAAACCACTGCAAATAAAAAATGCAATAAGTTTATTTCTTTTAATCTCCTGGAAAAACATATATAAAGGAGTTTTGGAGTCAGTTTTGAGTTGTATTTCAAGATACCTCATTTCTAGCTGAGTGAGTCTTCAGTGTACTTTCTCGGTACCTTTCCTGAAAATGGGGGCGGGGGCATAGTCCCTATTTGACAGAGATCTCCTGAACAGCATCCAACACGTGGGAAATATTCAGTTGACGTTAGTGACTTTTATATTCATTTTTATCATCTTATAAAAATGCTATATGGCTTTGGACATTAGAAATGCCTAAAAAGTTTATAGTGCTTAGCAGGCAAATCATTGACATGTTGAACTAAAACTACAGATGACACAAAACATTGGAATATTAATGGATGCTTACCTCCATTCTGGTAATAGGAAAGAAGTATCCATAGGAATCCACAGGAGGTTGGAGGGGAGAGAGAGAGAGAGAGAGAGAGAGAGAGAGAGAGAGAGAGAGAGAGAGAGAGAGAGAGAGAGAAAGTCAGCACACACTCATCTTAACCACTATAAGATCCTATGAGGCTCTCTGCTTTTATGAGGAGGCTGGAACTACATTAACAGGTGGAGTTGGGGGAGGTTAAGACAACACTGTCTCAGGGAGCTGTAATCTTTTCAGATAGCAGCAGCCATGGGCTCCACTGGCCACACATGAAAGAAAATACCAATTTTACCAAATTTTGCAATTAATAGATAAGGTGGTCAGATAGATAGGAAAACAGAAGAGCTAGATAATAGATAGATAGATAGATAGATAGATAGATAGATAGATAGATAGATTGATTGATTGATTGATTGACAGATGGTGGATAGATAGATGATAGATATAGATATATGTGAATAGATTTGATAGATACTGATATGTATTACTGGCACTGGGAATATTGTTTTTAGTCAGAAAAAACTGCATTAGAAAGAGGGCTGAATGTCTATTCAGGGAGTCCATTTGCTCTTTTCCCTATAAATCTTCTTCTCCTTTGATATAAAGGAGCTAGAACAGATGAAGAAGAAGGTGCCAGCTGTGCAACCACAGCAGGCCATATCTCATCTGTTCTTCCAGGTTCCTGAAGGAGTGGCTGCCTATCAATGGGCAGAAGAAAGTGGAGGAATTTATAAGGGGATAATAAGACTGGAGGTTTAAATTAGATTAGATTGCTGTAGTTAATCCTTAAAATCACCCAAGCCTTGTGAATCTGCTTAAAAGCTGTAATGAATTTGATTTCCTAAGGGAAAAGAAGATCCTAAAACACATAATTTCTCAGCACCCAGCAACTGGAGAAGAGTAATGGTTTTCTCCGTGTGCATGTCAAGTCTAGATTTCAATACACTGGTTGCAGTTGTCATCTTGAAATTTGTCACCTCTTTGTTTCCTATTGAATTTATAAGCCATTTGACATTTTTTGAAAGTATATATATTATATATATACATATATATATTATACATATTACATATGATATATATATATATATATATATATATATATATATATCACATACT
>NW_021604782.1:8165447-8198120 GCF_004785775.1 Grammomys surdaster | reverse complement strand
ATATATATATATATATACATATATATATATATGTATATATATATATCACATACTTGATCATAGTATTAGCCAACAAAGACCTGCAAACTGCCATCCCTCTCAACATGAGTTGCTTAGCTGAGAGACAGAAGCCTAGTGCTAAGGAAAGCTGTATTCTGTTAGGACAAATCCCCATCACATTTTATACTGGAAACTGACAGGCTCCAGAGTGACCATGGGGGAAATGTCAAAAGCTATGTAAGGTCTGTAAGATTTCATCCCCAAATCACTACAAAATACATCAGACTTAATTTTCATTCTGAAAAATAAAATCTAGTGTGTCTTTTGTTGAGTTATACAGGTTAGGCTGAAAGACTCTCATTTGCATTCAGAAGATGCTACTGGGGCTGAGGAGACGGCTCAGCAGTTAAAACACTTGCCAAGTAAGGGTGGAGGGAGTTTGGATCCCTAGAAATACACAAAAAATGCCCAGTGGATGTGGTAGTCACCTGTAATTCCAGCCTCAAAGGCAGAGACAGGGGATCCTCAGAGCAAGCTGGTTAGCAAGACTACCCAAATCAGTGCATTCTGGGTTTGATTGAGAGACCCTGCTTCAATGCAGAATGTGGAAGTGCAATGGGGGATAGTTCCTAACAGCAACTTCTAACCACCATTTGTGTACCCACAGCCATCCACACACATGCGGGTAAATGCATAAAATTGGAAAAAGGAAAAAATGAAAGAGAGGGGGAAGGAGAGGTTAATAATCCTTCCCACAAATTTTGACTTAAGAATTAGGATTTAGACTTTACTGAACTGTAGAGGAGCAAGCAGAGATTCCTTAATGAATGACAATCACCAAAGGGCCTGGTGTAGAAAGCACAGAGTTCTCCACTGTAAGCACTGGTATGCTCAAGCTTCATGATTAGTCTTCACTATACAGGTGGAAACATGTGGAAGGGGAGAACAGGAAACTCTTCTGCAGAAGCAGTATCTGGTACAGGTGAACAGAGGCAGATCCTAAGAGCAGCAGAGCAGGGAGACACCGACCGACCCATGAGGGAGCTGAAGTCATGTGTATAAAGATGTCCTTATTCTAAGTTTCTATGGCGGACTTAACAATATGAACAAGTGCCAAAGAGGGCCCAGACACAGCAGAGGACAGAGGACAGAAGTCACTAAGGTACACACCTCCAGGTTAAAGACAAGAAGGTAAAGAGAAGCAAACCCAACTCAGGGTGGTTATAAGAAAATGGTGGTACTCTCATCACTGAGTGGCCATGTGTTTCTGAAGTGAAGGTACAGATGTGCCTCTCCACATTCTCCCCTCCCCCGCTCTCCTTCTCCCTCCTTTCTTTCTTCTCTCCCTTTCAATGCTGAATGGTTAAGGAATTAGGGACAGAGTCCATGAAAATTGTACTTTATAATAAATTATTTTATTTCTCAAACTAGGTGTCTTTCCAATTTCTGAAATTTTCACCATATTTGTGGTATCTTTGAAATTATCTGGAAAAGTCAGTAAAATATCATCGGTCCTCTTTTGACACACATCATTTGTATTGGCAGAAAGCTTCCTGGCTGCACCTTGTACACCTCACGGAGAAATATCTGGTAGCAATTGAGTATAACTACTGGCTGATGCTCATGTATTCTTTCCCCTTTTGCTAAAAACAAACCCAAAGCACTTTCAGTCACTGTAAAATCCAGATAATGTTACAAGAAAATGCCAGAGCACTTTGAAGAGATAGATTACTCTCTACTCATGTTGTAGGAGGCATGGAATGGTGGAAGGAGGAAGATGTAACTCCCAGGTTCATCCTGGTGTTCTAAGACCAGATATGTGTTCTTAGAACTTTGGAACTCACTGTGTGATATGTAGGTCTGCCTTTAAGATCCTGTCTTGACAGTCAGTGACAGACTATGACCTGAAGTTGTAATTTGAAGTAAACCCTTTCTTCTCCTAAATTGTTTTGGCCAGAGTATTTGACACACGAACAGAAATTAAAGTAGAACAGGGATTTCCCAATGCCACTGAAAAGTTGGAAATGCAGCTGTGAATCCCTGTGAGTGTTCAAATGCTCCGGATCTAGGACAGAGCTCAATACAGGGGTCATGGCTGTTGTGTCCTCTACCGCAGGGCTGAAGGTTCTCATGACAAAGAGAAGGCATCTTGCCAAATACACGTTATCCCACGAGATTAAATCATAACTCGACCTTTTGGGGTGGCGATGATGGGGAAGGTAAGCTTCCTGGTTCATGGGGAGGCTCAGGGACATTTTATGACTCCTTTTAATGACTACTATCAGATGCAAATGTCCCAGAAAGAAATATGCTATTTTTTTCTTTTTGAAGAACTGGCAAGAGACTGAGCAACATGTGGATAGTGGCTGGGAAAACAAAAGCTGGTCTTTTTTTCCTTTTTTCATTGTCCTTCAACCCCTAGAAATATCATGAGACAAAATCCTAAACAGAGGCTCTACCAACTCTTTGCACATCCAGTTTTCCTGCTGGGCTGAGTAAACAAAGAGAGCAAAGCTTCCAAGCGAGACAGTGGCTGTGACAGGGGACAGTGCACTGCAGGGCATGAGGTGAGGAAAGGCTGAAATTGGAGTAGAGGAGAAAGGGGACACTGACAGAGGGGCAACACCACCAGAGGCTATCAGTGACAGGGATGTCTGGAAAGCAGGTGTCAATCTCAAGCTCTGGAAAATCTAAAGAGAGTATGGATGTCCTGGCTAGACATACCCCCTTCTCCAGCCCCTGGGTGAGTGTGGTGCTAAAGATCTCATTTGCCTCACAGTGCCCTCGCCTCCCTGGAAGACTGAGCAATGGAGCACTCTACAGTTAAAGGGTAGGTCCTCTGGGATTCCGGACAGGTCTTTGGGAGGCATGTATCAGGTCTGACTGACAAGAAGAATTGAGAAAATGACATATGGCCTTTGTAAATGAGAGATCTTAGTCAACCTCACTAGGGACTCATTAGGACTGCCTGGGGGAGTGTGGAGGAGGGTCAGGTCTCCATCAGTGACATCTAACCTGAGGACAGATGAGGAGCTGGAAACCAGAGCAAGAGGTAGCACAAGACATGTGGTGATTTCCCCAGCAGATGGGCATGGCTCTGATTTACCATGGCTTCTGAAGTCCTCCTAAATCTTTTTCCTTTTCTGTTTTTTTTTTTTTCCTCTATGCTCACATTTTCTTACCTGACCCCAAACATCGTGTAACATTTGACAATGCAGAGGGACATATTCAGGTATTTCTCATGACGTTCAGAATTAGGTGTGGGGCCAGGAAGGGGCTGTCTTAACCCTTCCTGATGCTGTGTGTTCTGCCTGATGTTCCCTTTCAATCTCTTATAGTCCTCATTTTTCAGGGTAGCTTTAAGTCTCATTCCTAGGGAAGCCAGTTCCTCCGAACTGGAAAATGACTTCCATATAGCCTTATTGTCAGACTGATTGGCTAGTTCAACCATCCCTTGTGCCAATCTTGATGGCCATTGATCCTACTGAGGTGGCTGGTGTCCATCTGCATTCATCTCTGCATCTATAGCAGTTAGAAAGCCCTTCTCTGCTGCTGCTTGCCGAGCCATGCATCACTCCTGTCAGTCCAGTCTCTGTGCCACTGTGGCTTTCTCTGGGTTTTCATTGCTGGCTATCCCTTACCCCTGGACATTACCTTCTACTGTCTCATAACTTACAGAGATCTCTGTACCATAAAAATATTCCACTGGGAAGGCAAGCATGGTTCAGTGGGTAAAAAGGACTTGCTGCACAGCCTGGCAACTGAGTTCAATCTCCAGAATGCATGTAAAGTTGGAAATCTAGACCACAGAGCTTTGCTCTGACCTCTACAAATGCCATGGCCTGTGCACACCATTCACTCTCTCTCTCTCTCTCCCTCCCTCTCTCTCTCTCTCTCTCTCTCTCTCTCTCTCACACACACACACACACACGCACACAGAGACACATAATTATTTAAAATTTAAAAGAAGATATCACTGCATGTCACTACATGCTAGGATTACATATCTCTCTGTTGATATATTATTCCATTATTAATAGAATTAGATCTGGTTCCCACTGGTTGGGACAGGGATGGAGTTGCTGCTACTCAGTTGAGACATATATCAGTTATGCTCTATGGCTTTTACAGTTTCCGAAAGATCATGAATGTCCTATTTTTGTGGGGTAAAAGTAGCTGTTTTATTGGGTTCTTTTCCTGTTCTTCACGGTGAGACTTCTAAAACCATCTTGATATATATGATGAATAGGCTTTAAGATTACCAGACTAAGGATGAAGGGTGGTCTTCCCAAGTACTCTGATGTGGACAAGAGGAAGGTAGAGGGGTGAAGAATTTGGATAGAGATTTTTGTAGGTTGTGGACCCAAATCTCTATATTACAAATAGTTGTTGATTAAAATAAAAGCCAAAAGAGAGGGTTTTTAAAAACTCATTTGAAATTCTAAAAAAAAAAAAGTCTCCTACTCTGACACGGGTGTGTGTACCAGAGGAGTAGTATGAACAGCGTGGGTACAGCAAACTGGGTGAAGGAATCTAAATTGTGCTTTGGTTTCTCCAGCCTTGCAAGAGACACAGAGGTGATTTCAGGTCCGTGGAGGGCACAGGCAGCTGTGCCTGCCTTCAGGTCACAGTGAGGAGATACAGGATAACCTCGCTGTTAAGGTTCCAGAACAGACTCTATGTAGGGATTTGATGATGGCTTAACTGATCTGCTAAGAACTTTGACTCTCCAGAAGGTGCTCAAAAGTAGCAAGCCATCCAGGGAAGTTCTTTGGCTTTTAACCCAGCTAAAGGATGAGATCCCAAGCTCTCCAGCTTCAGACTTCTGCAGAACCAGGGGACTGGAGAACACCATTGAAGCATCAATCCCTTTCTTCCTTGCCATCTAGGGAAGAGATAGAGAAGGAAGGAGCAGGAACTCTAGCCAAAGATTAGCACTAAAAAACGAAGATGTTGCATAAATGAGACTCTCTGAAGACTGGCAACACTAATATTTATCTTCCGTCTAGGGGAGGAACAAGCTAAACTAAATCACATGTGTGCCTATGCCTGAAATATCCCTGTGTAAATGTGTGCATCCCTTCCTCATAGCATATTGCAACCTCTAGCGTGTATTAACTAGTTCTACCCAGTGCCACATTAGGGTGCTTACAGACCTCAATTTTACCCTGGCAGGCCATCCTCTTCCCTCAGCACCTGCCATGGTCACTGTGTTCTGGATGGCATGCCTTTTCTAGACTCCTGGGCCACATTTGGCACATTTAACAATTGCATTCAAAGTCCATTATACATAGCAAAGTATAGTGCAAATGGTAATCATTTATTTTATTAACTTTAGTATGTTGAATCTCTTCGAAGCTCGTCATTTCCTGGAGAAGTGGCATACTTTAACTGGTACAGTGACCAAAGACCCTATAGAAAGACAGATCCTACAAAGAGGTAGTAAAGGGAGCTATTTCTCACCTTTGTGGGCATGAGATCTAGCCTTGCCTATAGCTACTTATATACTCTGTGGTCTCTATTTCCATTCAAAAATCATAGGCACTACTAGAAAGTTCTTTGTTGGGGAAGATCAAAGAAATAAGTTGTAATAAGAAACAGTGAGCTCCAGGAGCTGGCCCTGAGTCCGCCCAGCACTGGCTTTACATGCCAGCCAAACACCTCTCGACTGATCCTTGAACAGTAGGCCTGCTATGAGTCTAACATGCCTGGCATTTCCTGATACAAGGATTATTTCCACCTCTGGGAATTCCACAAATGTGCCCAGAAACCTTTTAGATATTTAACTTTTAAAAATAACCCCTCACAACACAAAGCAGGTAGCCTAGAAATGCATGTGTCAGCTATTTGCCATGAAAATACCTGCAAACCCTGTTGTTACCTGGATAACACAGGGAAGTAAAACACACACATATGCATGCACATTAACAGAAATTGATAGACTTTAGTTGGAGACTAAACTTTAACTTAATTTACTTTAACTTAGTTTTCTATGTATTAATGAGATTCACAGATTCAAACACACATTTACAGCCTAGGAAACTTTAATAAAATAGTATACTCAACAAAGATGGCAGATCAATGTTCCAAGTGCTAAGTGATAGAAAAAAATTACTCTGTCTTTTTGGGGCTTAAATTTGAATTGTAAATTGAAAATGTATGTATTTGAATGCAAAGAAACCATGGGAAGCCTTTTAAAGTCTATGATAAACAGGGGTTCCAATAATTTTACCTTTACCTTCAGTTATTTCCCTTAGATATAAAGTGTGTAGTTTTGAGATTTGAAGTAGTATATTGCCTTCATGACTGGTAGTCTATGACAAGTGTGGTTTTTGGAGAGAACAGACTGTTTTGGTTAGTAACGCAGGCTCCAGATTGTCATAGAAACTGAACAGGCTCCAGAGTCTTGGGTAAACTTTCTGAGTTTAAAGCCCAGGTCCTCCACTTGCTGCTTGAGAGCTTACCTTAAAAAATGTTCTCCTACTGCTTCAGTTGTTCTGCTAGTAGAATAAGTTACCTACCTTACAAATTACAGAAGTATAGATGAGGATAACACACAGAAGAACAGTTGCTGTGAACACATCAGACAGACAATGTCTTTAATGTGACTTTCGGGGTTAATGGAATATTTTGTACAAGTAGAAACAATGTAAGAATTTGAAAAGACAGTTAAAAGTCACTCACACACACACACAAAGCAAAGCAAAACAAAATAAAACAAAACAAAAGACATTGTAAAATGCCCTTAAGAAACAGCTGTGTGGCTGGGCTGTGGTGGTGCACGCCTTTAATCCCAGCTCTTGGGAGGCAGAGGCAGGCGGATTTCTGAGTTCGAGGCCAGCCTGGTCTACAGAGTGAGTTCCAGGACAGCCAGGGCTACACAGAGAAACCCTGTCTCGAAAAACCTTAAAAAAAAGAAAGAAAGAAAGAAAGAAAGAAACAGCTGTCTGGAAACTGGTTCAGCCATGTTAAATATCTACCAACTTTCTGAGAGCCTTGGGAAGCTTGCTTAACCCAGAGAGGGGGGATAGAAGAGGTTCTAAAAGGAAGAGTGGAAGAAAGAAGGAAGGGTGGGATGATAGAAGGAAGGGACCAAGAGCCAAGAAAAGGAGAAAGGAGTAAGAAAGGGAGGAGGAGATGAAGAAAGGGAGGCAGAAGCAGAGGGAAGGAGGGAGAGAAGGAGGGAGGGAAGAAGGAAGAGAGGCAGGGTGTGAGTGAGGGAGAACTTACAGATAAGAGACAGGAAGGGAAGGGGCAGAGGGAAAAAAAGAGAAATTTAAAAGCAGAAATAGAAAAATAAGGTTCTAAAATTGGTATTCATCACTTGAACAAGAATGTTAATATTTCATTTTTGATACAACAAAGTAAAAACTATGTCTTGATCACCATGGGTGTCAAAATGAACAAGGGAATTGCTTCAAGGGGACTGGGGTGGTAAAAGTGGATTTTACCTCTGTCTCTTTTCCAGATGCTTTGGAGCACCAGCTGCCCCCTCTTCTGGAGCACTGTAAACACGCAGCACCTACCTGCTATACTGACAGTGGCTGCAGCCTTTGCAGTACTGAATTTCTCCCCATGCTTATTGGTAGCTATGCACGTGTAGAGTCCTGGCTTTGTGATAAAGAGCTGGAGTCTTGAGTCAATCACTCGGTCTTTCACACTCTCTTGAATGGAACCTGAAGAAACCTGGTGAGTGTGGGCAAAATAAAAGGTAGACCTAGATTACCCTCTCCTAAGACGCCACATTGGTCGTCTGGAAGGGTAGAGCATTTCAGTTATGATCAGCAGGCAAGGGGAGAACTGCAAATAGACATGAGCTCCCTGAACCTAGGCCCCTGTCCTTGTACTCTGACTCCTCAATCTCTCAAGAGGGATAATCATTCTCCACCCTTTGATCTAGACTAGCCAGTGATGTGTCCTGAGATCACTTACAAAGCTCTGGCACATTGTAGCTTGCTTTCTTTTTGATTTTGGAGCCCGGGTTCCTCTGTGAATAAGCTAGAGAGAGCTTGCTGGCTATGGTAGTTTGAACGAAAACAGTCCTCATAGGCTCATAGGGAGTAGCACTATTAGGAGGTGTGGTCTTTTTGGAGGGAGTATATCACTGAGGGTAGGTGTTGAGGTTTTGGATGCTCAAGCCAGGACCAGTGTCTGTTCTTCTTTCTGCTACCTGCCGTTCCAGATGTAGAACTCTTAGCTCTTTCTCCAGCACCATGTCTGCCTCCATGCAGACACAATATGATGATAATGGACTAAACCTCTGAACCAGTAAGCCAGTTAAATATTTTCCTCTACCAGCATTGCTATGGCCATAGTGTCTTTGCGCAGCAATAGAACCCCTAACTATGATACTGGAGGATGAAATAAACATGTCTCATCTAGCCCCTGGAAAAAGTACCAAACTACCAAATCATATATGAAGAAATATACTCTGGACTTACCAAGACCCATCCCAACTGCCAGGCATGGAAGCCAGACTAGCACAGTGTTTGCCAATCCTGGCTCAAATCAGCAAAACCATCAGTTGATCCAAAGATTGTGACCACTAACAGTTATTATTTTACTTCACTCAGCCTTAGCTGGTTTGTAAGATGATGATGGATAACTAATTCAAGCTCCGATGATTCTCTCTGTAGATACTCTACGATCTATCCTGGTCTACAGACAAGAGTGAGAGGTTTTAGACTCTATAACACCTGATCATTTCTCTACAAACGGACATGAGATTGATAGATGTGTAGTAAGAAACGTGGTTTAATAAGGCCAAGGCACTCTGTGGCTCTGCATACAAAATATGCTGGACCCTCAAACCAGAAGTCAAATGTTCTTAAAGGGCCAGAATATCAATATATGAGCATGGATTTGACAGATTAATTATACAAATGGCTATTCATTAGTCATCATTTCAACTATAGTAAACACTGTCTACATTTTTAATTTTTAAAAAATTATATATATGTATATATACATATATATTATATATTATGTATTATGTATTATATACTATACATTATATACTATATGTCACATGTCACATGTCAATGTCACATATTATATATTATATATTATATATTACATATTATATATTACATGCTACATGTTACATAATTAAAAGTATGTGGGCATACTCATGCCATGGCATGGGTGTCAGGGTGTCAGTTGGTTCTCTCCTTTCATGATATAGCTTTCTAGGGTTGAACTCAGGTCACCAGGCTTGGTGTCAGGCCCCTTTACCACTGGCCCAAGACTATCCATATTTTTTATTTAGTTGGGAGTTAGAATCTGTGCCCTGTTGATTTGACACCAGACTCAATGGCTTTTAATCCCTATGTTCCCTAGTCCTTCAAAAGAAGGCAAATGAATTATTAACAAGCAAGCTCAGTCACTTGGATCACACATATTTTTAAAGCTTTATGTTTAAAAGGGTTGGTGGACAGCCTTGGTTGTTGGGGTTTAGTCTGGAGCTGCTATGTATTCAAATGCTAAATATTGGCCCCCAAGACCTAGTTGCCCCCTGATAAGCAGATCCTCACACACACCAAGTGATGCTTTGTAAACCTTGCTCCCTAATTTAAAGCTATTGGTTAAGTAGAAGTGGCTACAGCCAATTACGGGAAGAATAGAGGTAGGCGGGTTTCAGTTACCAGGCTGCAGTTCTCAGGTAGAGACCAAGTGGGGAGGAGAGGAGGAAGAAGAAGAAGAGAGGAGAGAAGAGACTGCCATGAGGCCAGATGGATTATTAGCATGTGGCCAGGAAAAGTAGACCCTGAACACAGGCTGTTGGGATGGAAACAGACTGGGAGAGGAAACAGCAGGTACTTGGGGATCCCAGCTGGGGAATGAACAGTTCAGCTTATAGAAAAATAGATAAGGGATAAATTTACCCAGTAATTGTGCCAGAGCTGATTTTAAAAATCCACTGGACTCTGCTTTGATTATTAGGGGATTGGCAGGATCATATTAAGAACTAAGAGAGTTTAGTAAAAATCCATTTACAGTTGGTAATGTCAGGAAGCCGAAGAAACATTAAGAGGTAGAAACAAGAAGAAGTTACATCATCAAGCATGTGGCTTTGAAGGGGATGTTGGACCCATATCTCCTTTTCCCTCTCTGCTTCCCAGCTGTCCTGAGAAGAGCAGTTTCATCCACATACGCCCACAGCAATAGAGGAATTGTGTTGAATCACATCCAAGAGAGCAAGCCAAATGACTTTAGACTCAGACTTCTAAGACCATGAGCCAGAATGAGTCTGTCTTCCTTGTTATGTTGTTTTTCTCAGATATTTTGTCAAGGCAATAGAAAGTGAATGCTGCAACCTCAACAAATCAACAAATGGCATTGTTAAGATGGCAGCTTATTTTGAAATGGCAATTCTTTCTTCTTTATTCTTAAACACCATGGCATGTTTTCAACAACTATTCATTAATCACTATTACTTAGGTGAAGGGAAAATGATACCAGTTTGAAGGAAACTCAAGTGATTGATAAAAATTAAAGAATTAGCCAATGATGTTTTGGAAGACTGGATGTTGGCACCATGGTGAGTTCAGTTTGGCTTCTCTGGAATAAATCTCTCAGTGTGAATGTGGTTAAGAATGGGAAATTTGAAGAGAGTTATCTTACTATTTTGCATGCAGGTTTTCTCAAACTAGCAAGAGGGGAAGCTTTGAGATGTGATCATCTTTCTCTATTTTTGAAGTGTGTGTGTGTGTGTGTGTGTGCGCACGCAGATATATGCACATGCTTGTGTGTATTATGATGTGTATAAGTGCACAGACTAGGGTGTGGTGCCACAGTGCATGCGTGGAGGTCAGAGGACAGCTTTGGATGTCTACCTTGCTTTCTACATTGTTTGAGACAGGATCTCATGCCTACTGTATTCAACAGCTTCCGGAGGCTGTCTGTCACTGTCTCTCACATCTCTGCAGTGACTCTGGGATTACAGATGCAAGCTTTTACTTCCAGATTTTATGTGGGTTCAGGGCATCCAAAGTCATGCCCATGCTTATGTGCCCTTTCAGCTACACTCAGTTTATGACCAGCATTCTTCCTAATGTCTAATAGCTTGTGGTCCCCAGCACTAGACATTCTCTGTAGCAATTAGTTTGTGAAATTCTGTTCAATTATCTTCTTTGCCTTGCCATCCTCTACCCTTATTACTAGTCTCAATCACTGGGAAAACTTACCAGGTCAGATCAACCATTAGGGCTCTCACCCTACATAAGTAATCTGGTCTCTATGGCAAAGACCATATGGTCTACTGACAAAGCATAGAGAAGTATCTTTAAGAGGTATGCACTCAGGTTAAGCAGGACAGCTCAAACAGCAAGGGGCTTGGCTTACTAGCATGAGAACATGAGTTTCTGAGTTTGATCTCCAAAAAAAAAAAAAAAAAAAAAGGACTGGGCCCAATAAGATGAGCTTGTAATTACACAGCTGGAAAAAGATTAGATAAACAATACTTTGGGTCTTACTTCCCTGACACCCCACATACATACACACACACACACACACACACAAGTATGCATTCATGAATTTCTGCTGAATTCTTTGCTATCATATTTCTCAAAAGCCTAACATCTAATAGACCCAGGTTTCTGTGTTGGGCCTAAGCAGCTGGACATCTTTAACTTCAAACTCTCTCTGTTTTTGCTACAAAACAGCAGTGAGACAGCCTGAGACCTGAACATCTGTGGGCTGTCTGTGTGCTTGGTGTGTTTTGCATTTTATATCTTGTTTGTGAGGACCATCTCTTTCCAGTTTACAGAAGCAAAGCTGTGGAGGTATTGCTTTCTTTCTTTGACAAGTTGGTTCCTTCCTTGGAGAAGATCTATGCAGTGCTGTGCACAACTCAGAAACAAGCAATGCCCTAGTGCTGCTGCCTGGTAAGGTTTTGTCTTTTGCCGTTATTGTACTGCTAAGTGCTGGCACTTGAAGAACTAGAGTCCACATGTAGCTTCTGGGAACTGCCCCCAGTTAATTCTGATTGGCAAATAAAGATGCCAGTAGCCAATAGCTGGGGAGAAAAGACATAGGTAGGGTTTTTGGTTTCCCAGGATTCACAAAGAGGGAGGAGGAGAGGGACCCGCCCTGCCTTAGGAGAGTGTGCAGGAGAGGAGAGAAGAGAGCTGTCATGGAAGTAAAAGAACTTGCAGGAGGAAGAACCAGAGCTGTGATCCAAAAGGGCCAAGAAAATGTGGCCCAGAGGGCTGCTCAGTTGGGTCAAGAGCAGGCAAGACAGAACATAGAAAACAGTAAGTAATAATGGGGTTATGGATAGAAAGTAGATTCTAACAGCAACGAGGTTAGAAAGTTGCCTAGCTATTGTACTGCTTAAGACATATTAAATATAAAGGCTGTGTGTGTGTTTCATCTGAGAACATAAATGGTGTAAGACAGGAAGGAACCTCACACTGGGATTTATTAAAAATATTCAAACTATAGCTGCCCACCATTTTCTGTTCACACCTAAGCACACCATTTCTAAACACACCCCACTCTGCCCCAGGTCACAAGGTCACCAGAAACAAGCTTCACAGAAAGAAGAAATCTTTAGGCCTCTTGGGCTCTCCAGGGGATTCCATTCAAGTGCTGAAATAGTTCAGTAGAGAGCCCAGGCCATTCTGAAGCTCCCTGGTCAAGGATGATGTGGTTTCTAAGCGCTTTTCCTCTTTCATTCAAAGGCCTCTCTTGATTCTCTATGTGACTCGTGCACATCAGGCCTTGGTCATAGTTTGAATTTGTCTTTCTTTCTTCGTAGCTTGTTCAGACCAACAGTTTAGTATTTTTGATGATCTAAACAGTAAAGCAATCCTCTGCCCTCTAGTTGGATCATTTTCCCTTCTCTCTGGGTTGTAAAAGGCTATGACCTTTTACCAAGATGTGTTTAAAGTCTACCGGTACAATGGGCCTGCACACCTGTCTGTGGACTGCATGGATTTGAATAATTTTGTTTTGAAAATATTTTTTAAGCTATGCCTATATTGGACAGGTATAAGATCTTTTTGAACATGTTGTTATTGTATTAAGAAATGATTTAAAGTACAGAGAAGGATATACATTGGTTATGTGCAAACATGACAAGATTGGACACAGAGGCTTGAGCATTTTAGGAATTTGTTATCTATAGTGTCCTGGAACCCAGATACCACAGTGACCAAGGTCTGACAGGACTTTGAGTTAAGTGATTATATCTGACATTTACAGTAAGGATGTTTTTGCTAAATCGCTCTAGCTCACTTAACTAAAGAAGCCAGAATAAATTTTTAATCTCTGGATAGGGCAGTGGTTCTCAACTTCTGGGTCACGACCCCTTTTGGATCCCACATTAGATGTGGTGCATATCAGATATTTATATTACAGCTCATAACTACCAAACTTACATCTATAAGGTAGCAACCAAAATGTTTTATGGTTGGGGATAACCATGACATGAGAAATTGAATTAAAAAGTCACAGCATTAGGAAGGTTGAGAGCCACTGAACAAAAACATTCTGTCTTTCTGACAGTGATGACTTTTGTAAGGACATAGATTGGTCTGCTGATTTGCTTGACTGCAGTAATTACTTCGCTGAGTAAATGTACACAAAATATTGCCTTATTCCTTAAATATATTACAGAAAAAATATAATGAAGGAATTTTGGAGGACTGAAGAGATGGCTCAGTGGTTAAGAGCATGTACTTCTCTTGCAGAGAATCCTAGTTTGGGTCTCAGCACCCACTCAAGATAGACAGCATACAGTTGCCTGTAACTCTAGCTCCGGGGAATCTGATATCCTTGTCTGAATTCCTTGGGCACTTGCACTCATATGTACACAAACCCATAAACACACACACACGCACAAGTAAAACTAAAATAAAGCTTTTAAAATAAAGTTTTTACAAAAGAAATATTTTTAGAGTCAGCAAAATAGAAAGTTCTATCAGGTAGACACCCTAACTTCCGTCTGAGATCATGTATACCTGTACAACATGTGTGTGCATCGCTGATCCATTGACAGTACTGACTAGAGATAATCTACCTACAGCCATAGATAATCTAGTAACACCACGACTTCACCTGAACACAGAAATGCCTTGGAAAGTATGCAGACTTCAGTGACCCTACATTATAAATAATTCATGTAACAGGTATGATCAACAGTTTTTATATATTTATACACTTTATATTTATATATTCATATATTACATATTTAGATATTTATTATATTTTTCTGTAATATGTTTAAGGAACAAGAATGATATTTTTGTATATATTTACTCAGTGAAATAATTACTGTACTCAAGGAAATCATCAGATCAATCTATCTCCTTACAAACGTCCCAGAAAGGTTAATGCTCCTATAGATATACTAAATATTGTTTGTCTCTGCATCTATAAAAAAAAGATACTGGTATGAAGGGCATTTCTATATTATTTTGTATTTCTATAGCCATAAACATTGTCCTCTTTCAAGCTGCCTACTGACTTATCCAACATAAAACTTATTATATGTAATTATTTTGTTTTACCAATTAATTTATAAAATGACTCCAAAGCTCACAGACTTGAAACCAAAATCATGTCCCTTTAAAAATTTGGCTAAAATATGGCTATCTGTAAAAATATTTCAAAATACAGTCATACACACACACACACACACACGAGTTCATTTTATAAAGCTCTTTTTTAAAAAAATTATTTCAATTTTTTCATATTTTTAGGAATCATGTGTATTAGACAAAGCAAAAGAGATGTATAATTTTTTCTAAATTTTTAGTAAAATCTCTAAATAAGTTATTATTAGAATAACTCAGTAAATATGGTTCTATAACATGCAAAGACTTTCTTTTAAAAAAATAGTAAGATCTTTTTATTCCCATCAAATTACTATATTCACTGTTGTAAAAGAAAATAAAAGTTACCTTTCACTCTCAAACTCATCTTACTAAAAGTTTCCATGAAAAAAAAAAAAAACCACAAAGAAATGAACATTGACGAGGGCAGAGAGGAGGCACGTCTTCATCAAGTTGGGACATACTTCTGCTCTTGTCTCTGACTGTTCAAGGTTTCAGTTTGCATGGGAGATGGGAAACAGTTTCATCTTTTAGAGCCTTACAGGCTTATTACCATGTTCAGAGGTTAGTTTTAGTTTGGCTCTAGTTGGTGACTAGCCAGCGTACGTCATGTGGATACTCTTTGTGTAGCATCCATAGTTATTGCCCTGGTGCTTCCTAAATCTCCAGGGTGAATCTCAATCCAGTCAAGTTGACTCTAAATCATATCTATCACAGGGAGGGATCTGCTGTCTAGGAGTCTGAGGAGAGAAAATGTAACGGAGAGAGAAGCTATCCTCAGATGTATAGCAGAGGGACATGCCTCAGAGTTTCAGAGACTTTCATCTTCACTTCAGGCTCTGCACCACAGATAAAGATTCGAGCTTGCCAGGCGATTCCATGAGGCTGGCCTAACACTGTCTGTCCCTGGAACATGATCTTGATCGCTCACTGAAAGAACAGGCTGCTCCCAGTTTAGAAAATAGATACAATAATCCAGAACAGAAAATGGAACAAGATGAAACAGCACAGTGAAACAAACAAAAAATAGTTTTTGTTTGTTTTGCTTTAGGGAGTGAAGAGATGCTACAACAGGAGGGAGACACCCATTTACTGTGAAAATGCCATGGCCAACAGTTGATACAACTGATGACTAGGAATTATAGTGATTTAAATTGTATCTATACCAAAGCAATGAAAATATGTTTCTTTACCTCATGAACATAATCTTAAAACTGTGATAACTAGGTTAGTCTTTTGTTTTGCTTTGTTTGGTCAAATTGACACAAGCTAGAGTCATCATGAAAGAGTAAACCTCAAATGGGGATTTGCTTCTATCATACAGTCCTGTGAGCAAGTCTGTGGGAAATTTTCTTGATTGATGGTTGATATGGGAGGGACCAACCTACTGTGGGCAGGTGGTCCAGGGTGTATAGGAAGGCAACTGAGCAAGCCATGGAGAGCAAGTCAATAAGCAGCACTCCTCCATGGCCTAAGCTTTGGTTCCTGTCTCCAGGTTCCTGCGCTGACGTCCTTTCAGGATGGACTATAAGCTGTCATCTTAAACAAAACCTTTCTTCCTCAAGTTGGTTTTGGTTACAGATAAGATAAAAAGTATATTCTCACCAAACACAAATAGATAAGAGGTAATATTTTAAAAATATGACAGTAAGAGTATTGATTAACTTTCCATTCTGGATGCAAAAAAAAAAAAATCCAAGCAAACAAGACTCAAAACAAAAAACAAAATACAACAACAAAGCAAAACAAAAAAAAAAACCAAGAAATCAAACCAAAACAAAACAAAATACCAGCTGTTACAGATGAACTTTCATACTGAAAAGAAATTAAAATTCCAGAAAAAATTAACATACAAAGAATGTTTTTCCCCTGAGAGACTTTGGAACCTTGGAAAGTTTGGATTTTCTTTTGGTTGTCTTTAAGGAGTGAGAAGAGAAAAAAAAATGTAGCAAATGTAAAGTATAGAGAATAATTAGATACAAGGAAGAAAGATCTCAAAGCACTAGGTATCAGGATCATGTTAATGTGAGCTGTAAGTGAAATAGTCCACCTGAAGTATTATATTACACCTGTGTTATAATTACAGCATTTAAAAGGAGCTTCAGATTTTAAGTGGTTCAAGATTAGATTCTGACAGAATGAAGCAAAAATAATTTCTAGAGGAAAGCACCATTCTATAATCCCTCAAATTAGACATCTTCATTCTAGTAAAATGTATAGTGGTCAGTGGAAGATAACCAGACACACAAGGGAAAATGGGGAAGAGTCACGGGACAATAGACAATGGAAACAGATTTGCAATTGAGTCCCCTGTCAGGCAAAGGAAAGCTGAATTTGCTTCCCAGCCTCTGCATTTTTGACTGTGAATTTTTGACTCACAGTGGCCACATGCACCCTTCATCCCTGCACTCTTCACTCACTTGTCTACAACCACACAAACCTTCTTGCTGCCCCTCCAACAAATCATGTCTACACTCTTAGAGACTTTGTCTGGTAATCTTCCAGTAGCTATGCACGATAGCCTTCCCTGTTATCATATCCAGACCTCTTTCCAGACATCTTTGTCCCAGTTAGACTCAACTACTCTACTGAAACTGGAATCTTTCTCCTAAGGTCCAACTCTCTGACTCATTTCCAGCTTTATGGGTTTTGATTGTTGTTGTTGTTTGCTTGCTTGTTTGTTTTGTTTTGTCATAGTTAGCATAATTTATGCACACATATGCTCCCTGATTTTATTCTCTATCTTTTCCCACCAGAACAGAAGTCATTTGGCATCATGGAGGGCCTCTCATTTTTCTTGCTCTTGTTGCCATAGAGCCTACCATATTACTTGATGCTCAGATGTTTGATGCTTGTTTGTGAATCCTTGTATGTAAAGTACTTTGAAGAAGACCTGGCTCAAAATAATAGCACTATCAAAAATGAAGAAATATTGAATGGATTATAATCCTGGGTTATTTTCCATTAAAGTAACCTTTACCAGTGAACTGGTCTTTTCCTGGTACATTTTATGAAAATTGTTTTAGTTGTAGGAAGGACTTGGAATTATTTCTCTTTTACACAAAAAAAGTAAAAGATGAATGATACAGGGAGGGATGTAAGCTCGCAGGGTTCAATGCCAGTGGTTCTGGTACCAAGGACAGCTTTAAACACTGGTAAAACTAGGACCAGAGATATAGATAGAAATGGTAGCACTATATCTTAGTTTCTATGTACTTATCCCATTGCTGTGATAAAATACTATGACCATGGCAATTTATAAATGATAACATTTAATTTGGGGCTTACAGTTTCAGAGGATTAGAGTCCATGATGGTAGAGCAAAGGTATGGCAGCTGGAACAACTAAGAGCTTACATCTTGATCTGCAAGTTGCAGGCAGAGAGAGTGGCAAAGGGAATGGGCTTTTCAAACTTCATAAGTGTCCCAATGACTCACCTCCTAATCCTTCCCAAAGAGGTCCACCAACTAGGGACCACATACTCAAACATATGAGGCACCAGGGGCTGCTCTTATTCAAATCACTACACACTACAGGCACATGCTGTGTGCAGAAAGTCACCACCAGTGGGTCTTCCCAAATCATCCCAATCACAAGGCACTCACAGCATTTCCGTTTTCAATCCAGCTGATGGTGGGGACAGGGATGCCTATTGCTGTGCAGCGTAGGGTTACAAAGGAACCAAAGGTGACATTGTGGGATTCAGGAGCACGCAGGATTCTTGCAAAAACTGTTAGAAAAACAAAGGCCATGAGTGATTGTTCCTTATGAAATGGCTAAGCAAGGCGGGACTTTAAAACTCCAGTCACACTGCGCCCTGAGTATTTTCACTCCCTCAGTGTTGCTATGTTTGCCCTCTATGCTCTTTGTGCTATGATCTTTGTCACCACCCCAGAACACACTGAGCTTAGTTCTAAACTAAAAGTTTGTCTTTGTTGATACTCAGTCTAGAACATTTATGCTCATATCTACATGTGATGGGTTCCTTCTGTGTGTAACTCCTGTCTCACTTGAAGGGACTCATGTCTCATTTTAAGGGACATTTTCTTAGAACCCTAATCATCCAACACACAGTACAACTCCCAATCACCTTTGCCATTCTATCTCATGATCTTTATGCACTTACTGCTATCTGGTATTCCATTACTCAGTTCCTACTTATGTGTTCGTCAGCTCCCCCATTAGATTGTCTGGGTCAGTTTTGTTTTGTGCTATTTTGATTAAGTGCCCAGAAGAATTCATGATGAAAATGAACACAGGATACTCTTTTAGCAAACTAAAGAAATAATTAATGGCTTATTCCCTCAAGTCTATCTCTAGTAGTGAGAACAAATTCAAATATATCATACATCTCAAAGAAAGAGATGATATACCGTGGAGAAGGAAAGGAATGTTTAAGATAAATGTGAGGAGGAGGAGGAGGAGGAGGAGGAGGAGGAGGAGGAGGAGGAGGAGGAGTCTCCTGCATTCCTTATGGTTATATATCCCCACCAATTGAAAAAAATCAATCTACAGACTTAGCAGTTCTATCCTCAATTAAAAAGAGAGGTGAAAACTCAGAATCAATTGGAGAACACAGTTCGGAAGATGAGCTGCATCTCTGTCCTTCTTTTCAGAAGTGGAAACCGACTCCTCATTAATTTTATTTACTCTCCCAGAGTAACAGCAGTGACGGTAATGAGCCTGGTCTCGTGCCTTCTGATGTCAAATCCAACAGTCTTTTAAGCTATTATGAAATCTTTTTATTTTTTTGTTATGCTGTCAACATATTTTATGCTCTTTTTTGTTGTTTTCTAGGGTCTGAGCCCAGCAATGACAGGAATTCTAAACCCTAATTGTCACGGCACTTTGGCTTAGTTCTTCTAGTTCACTGAAATTTATGGAGTTCCCGTGGACAGGGCAGAAGATTGACAGAACAATAACAGCAAGGCCAGAGCTTCTTGGCAGTCTCTCTGACTTTTGACCTCTTCAGAAGGTCACATCACTCAAGGGTATAAAAACGTGACCATCTCCCTTGACACCTGGATCTTTGGCTGCTGCAAAGTTGAATCACCTTGACTCCCTATCTTTTGATATTGAGGACTCCAAGATGTGTTATTTATAACACCATTTGGGCTCACCCATTTTAAATTTGTAAACGTTGTACCCAAAATCTGGGAGAACAGAAAAGCAGTAATAATGTCAGGTTCAATGACTACAGTGCTTGAGAAATACAGGGTTTTTTTTTTTTTTTAATGTAGTGACTGTTTAATATGCAGTTGAATCTGTCTCTTAAAATTAAAATTGAGGGCTAGAGGTGTAGTTCATTTGAAAGAGTGATTGCCTGGGCTATACAAAGCCCTGGGTTCAGTCTCCAGCACCACATAAACCAGATGGAGTCGGACATGCCTGTAATCCCAGCACTGAGGAAATGGAGGCAGGAAAAATTGGAGTCTAAGATCATCCTCAGCTAAATGAGAGTTTGAGGCAATCCTGAACTACATGCGATGATGTCTAAAAAATAACAATAATAATAACAACAACAATAATAATAATGACCTGACTTTAGAAGGTCCTGAAATCTAATTAAACATCCAATAAAAATCAGAGTTCAGGAACACAGTAAGCAACACCCTGGAGACCATGTCTGTCAAACTCAGAATGCAGAAATCTTAAAGTGGCAAATTATTTACTTGCCTCAATAAATAAATAGCAAGAGTGGAGAAATCTGCTACAGTCTGAAAGAGATTTAAGGGCCGTATCATTTTAAGTGCTGACTTTGGATTCTTATTTTCCCCCACTTAACCTGAGTTCACAGGCTGTGTTCTTTTGACAGCCAGACCTAGGCTGACAGACATCCTAGCAGGGGCCAGCCACATACTGTCCTTGTTTTCTGGTGATAGCAATGGAGGCCTAGGCTATGCCACACATCTGTAACATATGTCTGAAATAGTGTGTGCAGGGGCTGACACTGCAGGTTTTGAGTTGAGTTACTGTAATCAGGAGCACATGTAACCCACTGCCTCTGAGCATTGAGAACAGTGTGGTGCTAGAGAGACTGGGAACTGGGTCATGTTGGTATCAGTCTTCTTACAGAAGTGTTCGAATGGCTTGACTGAGCCCTTGGTCTTGAAACGAGGGCCTTTTGGATGAAGACTGGGGTAATGAAAACAAACCGGAGAAATGGGAAATCTAGATTCTTTCTCCTGTTTTGATTTATAGAAGCAAATGTTTTAATTCAGGAACTTCGAATTCTTAGAAATGTAGTAAGCAGGGTGGGTTTATTGCATTCTGATTTACAGCCTTTCTTTCTCTTTTGGCGGCTACTGAATTATATGGATTGCCACTTAGGTACATTGCAAAACCCTTGATGGTCTATATTGCACAACACAGCTAAGCATAAAGTGAGACAGTGACTAAGTCAGCCAGCTACTCTTGCACAGCTTGTCATGATGCCTAACTTAATTGATTCCCTATCCTGCCTGATTCAGAGCCTTCTAGGGGCTCTGTTTGGGCACATGTGATGGGTACAATTGACCCCACAGGTGTCTCCACGACTATAAAACTGCTAACAAATAGTTGTTCTCTCCAAAGTGGGCTTCACTGTTACGTGCAGTGTGTTAAGAGAACACAATGGGAGATAACAGTGAAGCCGGTCTGTCCCACACTCTTGAGTTCTCTCCCAAAGATAAGAGTTGATATTCCCTTTGCAGTAGTGACAGACATCTTCAACCCTTCCTTTCACCCTCCCTCTACTCCCAAAGGAGGTTCTAAGCATCATCCATACCTTCTGGGTTCCATTGAAATGTCTTGTTTTCATAGTGTCCTTCATGCCTCTCACTGACTATATTCACGTAGCACTTAGCACCACTGGACAACTGTGGGTCCTGTACTTATATGTATTGTGTCTGTCCCTCTCCCTGAGATGCAAACATTTTCAAGGTCTTGCTTTGCTTTTGCTCATCCTTGAAGGCTGACCTATGCATATGTGGGTTTCTGTGTATTGCTACATGTACCCTGCCTGATATAGGGTAAGTAATCATAAGTGTTTATTCAATGAATGAGTGGGTGAATACGAGAGTGAGTGAGTGGGCAAGTGGGCAAGTGAGTGAGTGGGTGACTTTTCTGGTGACCTAAGGCAAATGAAGTTATGTACAGTTTGTATAAGTCAGCCCTTCTGGACCACCATTCTCTTGACTATCCTACCTTTATGAGTGGAAAGAGCTTGATATGCAGTTGAAAGTTTACCAGACATTTACTAGGTCAGGACTTCTCTACCCAGATCTTAAGATGTGGCATGGGAAAGGCTGGAGAGGCAAGAAAGACAGACACAAGTTATGCTAGTCTCCTTGTTAGCTGGACCAGAAGGCTTCATTTTTCAATCCAGCTTCGTCAGCAATAAAGCTCATGTGTTGTTCCCATCTGTATTTGTTTCCAGTTCTAAATGTGAAAGGTGAAGGTGGGCTGAGAAAAATTCCAAGCATTTAACAACCATCCACAACAATCCCAGCAGCTGCAACCAAAAATAAAAGTCGGGCTAACTTCACCCTCTGCAGGAATGAACTTGGATATAGTTTGATAGCAGATCCCGTTGCTTCAGTGGGTAGCCACAAACTGGGAATGCATTCTACATCATCAGGGAAGCTCCGTGAGAACTGGTTCTTAGCCGGTGAAATGCACATCAAATGTCTTTATTTTGTAATTTACTTTCATGTAAGAAAATATGTTTTGCTATGTAAACAAGCAAACTGCTGAATAGGAGTTTGAAATTATTTAGCGATTTGGGGAAACTCTATAACTATCCTGACATTATACAACTTCTCTTGCTATAGACAATCTGATTTGTCACTATCCACTTTGCTATTCACTCTTCCTCATCCGTGTTCCCCCAGACAAGTGTGGTAGCACTCACCAGCATTATGGAAAAATAAATGGCCAACGTTTAGCCTTAGGACTTTCATACAGAATAAATTCACATATTTCGGGTTTTATGTCTCTTGGACAAAGTTGCAGCCCTATCTGGAGGTCAGGAATCCTACATCAAAATAGTTCATAACAAGCACAGGCATTGCATAGAGAAGGATATCAGATCCCCTGGAGCTGGAGCTAAAGACAATTGCGCTTCCCAGATTGAATGATAGGTCCTTTGTAAAGCAATAATGCTTTTAACCACTGAGCCATCTCTCTGGCCCAGGTTCTAAATTCTTTAGGACATATAGGTTAGTTAGCAGAACTGGGTTGTTGGGGCAGACCTTGAGCATTGTATACACTTTGGTACTGGTCCAGGCTCTCTGCTTCCTGATCTACTGGGATGCATGGCCTGATCTACTGGGATGCATGGTCTCACACCCTTGCAGCTGCAGATGGAGCTGCAGCAGCCCCTGCCAAAACTGGTTTACATCCCTTGGCTCTCTGGGCCAAATGAAAGCTCGCCTTCTTAAGTCTGCTTCTGCTAGTTAGCATATCAGGGCAAGGAGATAAATACGAATATAGATTTTCTAATATGAAAACATAAAAGCTGAAAACTCATTAAGATTGCCAACATGACTCTTAACAGGTTTCTAGACAGACTTCGGACCTTCAGATTCGGGATATTCAGCTGGTCAATTCTGAGCAAACATTCCAGAATCTGAAAAACTTTGAAACCCGAAGCACTTATGTGTATAAATTACTTAATTGATTATATTTGTTTCATAAAATGAGAAGGAGACACTGTTAAAACAATGGCAGTCTAAGCTAGGTAAGATAGCCTAGAACAAAACTGTGTGACCTGAGACTTTTAGCCTCAGGTTGCCAAAGTTTAGTTGAGAAGAGCATGAGTCTTACTGGGAGAGAAGTTACTTTTGGTGATGGGAGGCTTGTTATACATAAGAGGTTTCCCAGACAAATATACATCTCCATGTTAATTAAAATAAAATCACTTTATTTTTTTCTGATTTAGAGCAAATGCATTAAACCCCTCATCGCATTGAAATGTTGGTAACCAAACATAAATTAGTACCTTGAATTTTTCTTCTCTAAAATTTTAATACACTTTCCCAAATATCTTTCTGTTTGGACCTGTGTGCATTGGTTTTCTTGTCTGTTCTTTTCACTTAATCTCACGCTGTGATTCTAGAGTATAGAATATGTGATTCTAACCCTTCTCTGGATTCGGTGGTCTCCTAAGAAATGTGATTGGTCCGTAGCCTTCATCTACAGGAAAGCAGCCCTATCTTCAAGTTCTCTGTTTAATGCTGTGACTTCTTATTCCCATGGGCCACTTGTCATTTCTTGACAAAATAATAGGACTTAAGGTCTGGAAAATAAGCAACTGAAGTATATTGTGCATCTAAAATGAAGTAGCAAGGCAGAAAGAAGGGGAAAGATACCTTTAGCGTCCTGCTCAGGTTCACTGTCTTCTGTTAATAGGAACAGGAAGAAACGGACACACAGGCAACAAACAGAAACAAAACAATGCTTGGTGAGAAGAGGGGTCTTAAACTGCAGCGCATCCATTGTGCATGATTCATTAGAATCGACTTGTTTCTTATTTCAATAAGAAACAAATGCCACGAAGGGAAAGTGCTGACCTTTCTTTGCAAGCAAACGATCTCATGGCATTAGATTCCAAATTACGACTTGTAATCAGGCAGTATTATACAGAAAATAAACTACAGCATACTGGAAGACGTAACTCACTCATGCATTTTTGTTTTAATGTGGACAAGGACAATCCCCCCTTTCTTTCAAGGCAACAGAGTCCCTACTATTCTAGTGAATTCTGTTCCTCTGTTTGCTTGGCTTCTCGTCTTACCAGGCCCTGCTGTGAAGTCAGTGCTGTGGACTGTGGGATCTCAGCTATCATTTCTATGGCAATAGACTGCTGTTGTGGTAAACAGGGGATTAGGGGGTTTCTGCAGAACCAGGGCCTACCACCAACAAAGAGCTGGAGCTCTCTTCTTTAACCCCCAGAGGCAGCTCAAAGAGTAGAGAAGAACAAAGCATTCTGGGAACGGACTAGCCAAGACTGCTCTGGGAGAAAATGAAAGGAAGAAAGAAAGAAAGAAAGAAAGAAAGAAAGAAAGAAAGAAAGAAAGAAAGAAAGAAAGAAAGAAAGAGAGAGAGAAAGAAAGAAAGAAAGGGAAGAGAGAACAAAAAATCCCAAAACTCTAAATTTGATTAGATAGAAAGGACTGAGAATTTGTATACTTTTTTTTAGAAACCCTAACACCAAGGGGAAATAAATAACAAATTAGTCATTCTAAAGTGTTTACTATGACTATATCACATAAAACTCTCAAAGGTTATTTGTTCAAATCCATTTAGACCCCCTTTTTTTAGAATTAATTAAATATAAGCCAGTTGCAGTAAGTGTGTATATGGAAAAAATAGTGATATTGTTTGTAACCCCTGTTTCTGACAGGACTAGGCTTATACTGTTCTTCATAGACGGTGGGTGTTTTCATATATGATATACACCACTCACTGAGATCCCTCCTATAACTCTGTGATTGAACATGATCCGTGTGACTGGGGCTATTTTACACATAAAACAAAGCAAAACATCTAAGTCTCAGAGATCTACTTCCAGGATAGCCGGAAATGCAGTGTCCTCATGGTTCAGACATGGAGTCCTCTGCTGTAACCCAGTGTCATGGTGACTAATGTCTCTATTCCGTACTTCATACCCAGTCTCCTTAAAGTCAAGTGCATGTGAAATCTCTTATTTGATTTGACTCTCTCTGACCTCTCCTGCCTTCACCAAGGAGGTCAGTAGTGTTCAGTTTTGTCTTCTTGCTTTGAGAATCCAGGCTAGAGGCTATTAACAATTTATAAATTGATGTTAATTACAAAAAAAAATGTTCAGAGGTTACTATCAAATGAACCTTGAATCCAGATAAAGAAATTAGGTTTTTACAACATTCCTAACAGTGCCAGGTAAAGCACAGAGGAAGTATTAGTTTCTTCTATACTGGACACTTAGAAACTGTAGAGTCCCTAGTTTAGTTTTGCTTGTTTGTATTGTTTTGAGACAAGGTTTCACTGTGCATCGTTTGCTGTGCTTGAACCTCAGCTTCCATTGAGAGCTAGGAATCTAGGTGTGTTCCACGATACTCAGGAAGAGTTCCTGCTTGTATCACAGACGTTATCAGAAGAGGTGAAAAGAGATCCATCTTTGAGCCAACTTAGGCTTGAAAATTGTGAAAGGACACCCCCTACACACACACACACACACACACACACACACACACACACACAAAGAATAAGCTTAGAGGTTGGCCTGGGAATTTTACTTTTATATATATAGCATAAAAACTCCTTTCTATACATAGATGCAAATATTCACAAATGACTCACATGCTTTGGCATTAATATATACACACATATAAATACATGCACACACAACTAAGGTTAACTTAGAGAAAGATATTGAAATTTGTATGCACCCCGTGGAGCAGTTTGCTGGTCATTTCAAGGACAGATTGCAGTCCTAAATTCTCCATGTGAGCCATGTGTCCATGGTGATTCCTGATGACTTCTGAACTTGTCATCTGCCAATTTTGAAAATCCTACCTCATGGCCTTTATCCGGATTTAATTGTTAAATTCTCATCTAATTGCTTTATGTGCTATGCTCTGTCGTGTCTTTCAAATAGCTTTTTAATCTTCTGAAGAAGGCATAATGTTAGAACCAGGGGTAGCAACCAACTTCTGTTGCTGGGTTTTTGTTTTTTTTTTTCTGAAGTATAGAACTGTTTCTCATAGAAAAAAAATCTGTAATTTTTAAGAAGTCTTTTGCCATCTATATAAGGGATGGTTTGCCTTTTGCTTTCTTGACTAGCCCAGGAGGGTGGTGAGGCTAGACAGTCAGTTGCCCCTCACTGACTGCAAGGTGGAGTCACTCTACTTCCACATCCAATTTCAACAGCAATCAACTACTCTCTTCAATATGTTCATTTATAGGGAACTCAGGATCACTTTAGCAGCCCATTTTGATCAATTCTTTATGAAAAAAAATGGAGGAGAGACATATAAGCTAAATCATTCCCCCTTATGATTACTACCCATAAGACCTGTTTCCACTTCCATTTACTGGGCAAGAATTGAAAAAAGTCCAATTAGTGTTTGTTTTGGTGTTTCCAGCTGTAATAGCTGCAGCTCCTCATTCTCATTTTTAACTTCCTTAGCTTTTCTTATCTTGAGTAACTTGAAATACACTAATATGCACAATGAGTCTAATAACGCCAAAGAAGCACTGAATGCCCTTTCTTTCTGTGAATACAAGTCTTTATGTGTTTCCATTTGTAGTTGTGTGATATAGTTAGCCAGCTGATGCAATCGAAAATCACAAATACCCACCACTGAGTTTTATTCCTTTTCTTATAAAGGTCTATCTCCCCAAATTCACCTATGTATGTGCATTTGTGACCTTAATTCATCAGTTCATCAATTGGGGAGGAAATTGGAAGGTCTCTCAAAGGTCAGGCAGGAAGAAGGAAAGTAAAGATTACCTGAGAAAGGTAAAAGGGATAAATTTGGTAAAATCACACAAGTCATGGAGATCCTGTGGAGTGAATGAAGAACCAGAAGAAAGCAGACTTCAGAAGTATGTAGCTAGCATGCATTCTTCTGGCTACAAGAGAGAGGTGAGCCAAGACATAACAGGGATTCCATTAGTGAGGCTGAGGTCTCAGAAGAGCTGAATGCACACATTCTCTGTTCCTGGCTGCATGGCACTGAGACTTCCTGTTTCTGGGAAGGAATTATCATGATAACAAAGTAGAAAAATAAGCTTGGAGGAGAGACCAGCTGTGTCCTGGCTGGCTCAGGCAGAGTGCAGCAAGTATCTTAGAGAAGTTTGAACAAGAGGTAAGTATGGTTCCAGATCTCCTGGTCCCTTTCTTAGCTCGGTGACTAGGATCCAGTCAGTGCATCAGACAGTGGCAGCACAGAAACGACAGCAGGCTCTGAGTGGTTCTTCAAGATGCTATTATATGCATGTGCCTGTACTTGCATTCTGTTTATAGTATCCAAATAAGCCAGCTAATGTGTTCTGTTTTCTAGATGGATGAAATGAATACCTTTAACTAGCACTTTGAGCACTTTGAGTCCTTTGAAATAATAATACACACCCTCACGTTTTATTTATTCTGTGAGATAGAAGTTTCGTAGGATGAACTTGTACCTCAGCTTTTTGGCTAGGATCAAAGGGACATGATGATATGTAAACATAGCACAGAGACTATATTTGTGACAATACTGAGTTCACAAGTCAAAATCATCTCAGTAGAAAAATTACATAGCAGTATTAGAGAGGATGTCAACACTAAACTAATACCTCAGCCAACAGGACGATAGACAAAACACAAGAGACAGACAGGAACTGTCAATTCCCAGTTGTCTCAACAGCAACTGAACTGAGGTCTGACATCTATCTATGGATGGATGGATAGATAGATAGATAGATGGATAGATAGATAGATAGATAGATAGATAGATAGATAGATAGATGAGTATCCATCTGGTGTTGGGAGTGAGTAGTTCATTGCTTGAAAACAAAGGCAAGAGTAAGGTGCCCCTCCCTATGAGAAGAGGAAGATGCAGTCATGGTACTGCAGAATTTGGGAGCCTATGGGACTAAATCTGGATTGGAATCCAAAATACTACATAGTAGAGTCCTAAATTCTGCTCATTACATCTTTGTTAGAAAGAAGGAACTGGGAGGCTTTCTGAGGGAAAGCTTCAAAATTACTAGAAAAGAGAAAAATTATTTTAAAGGAAGAATAATTAGGAATAATGATCCATAAGTTCATAGAGCATTGAGAATAAGAATGCTAGGAAATCTAATGCATTTAGAAACTAGGTGATTAATCCCACTGAAAGAAAATAATAAAAAGATAGCACAAACCTCAACACATAAGCCACAAAAGAACAGGCATGATGAAATGAGAGGTAAAGTTCAAACACAAGTTAATAATCCTGAAGAAAGCAATACAAATGCTAAAAATTAGAACAGAATGAAAAATTTTAAAGAAAAATAGAATAGCTAAAATGCATGTACATACAAGATACATAACACATTTTGAACAAGGTTTATTGAAGAATCAGTGAATATGAAGTTGATATTTAAGAAATTGTGAAGCAGACTGGTAAGCTGGCTCAGAGATTAAAAGCACTGACTGTTCTTCCAGAAGTCTGAGTTCAATTCCCAGCAACTACATGGTGGCTCATGAGCACCTATAAGGGCATTTTATGCCCTCTTCTAACATATGGGTGTACATGCAGCAGAGCACACATACATCAAATAAATAATCAAAGAAGAAGAAGAAGGAGGAGGAGGAGGAGGAAGAGGAGGAGGAGGAGGAAAAGGAAAAGAAGAAGAAGGAAAAGAAGAAGAAGGAGAAGAAAAAATCATGAAGCCCTTGGTTCATACACAAAGCGGAGAGAAAATATGCAAGATCAGAGAAGACCATGGAAGTGACTTGCAGCTCTCCTGGCATTACAAGAGCATGGACAATCTACAGCAAGAGAGAGGCAGAGGAACAGTGTGCAAAAAGATAGTGATCGAAACTGTATCAACTTGGAGCAATGTCTGCATCTCTGGAAGCCCTAAACATCTGGATCTCAGGAAGCACTAAAGTTGTAGCTTTCAAATCTGAAACTCATCATCATTCGTGAGGCTTTTGACATGTAGCGCAGGCAACACAACCTGCATGGCAGGAATCAGCACCTTGGTCTAGGCCTCAAGGATCTTTCTTTACAGAAATACTGAAAACATCTTGGTCTTTCCATTGGGTAGCAGGACTGTAAGTTACTTAGGAAATGAGTGTATAGGAAGATTAATAAAAATAAGTTGACATTTGTGGTTTGCAAATGTGTCCTCCCTAAGGGAAAAAAAATGGTGTCTTGATTTTTCTCCTTAAAGAACAGGTTGAATTTACTGACTCATCTCTAACCAATAAAATATGGCAGATCTGACTGTATTGCTTTTAAGTCTGGACTGTTAGAAAGAAAAACGACAAATAAAAAGAAAAGAGAATTTTTCCTGTTCTCCACTAACCCTCAGGCAAGTAGGGAAAGCTGAACCATGTAAGGATACTCGAGCTGCCCTTTACTGGGACCCACAAGAGAAGAAACAGGATTCTCACCATCCAGCATCAACTAGAACTAACCTGCATGTATGCCAAGTCAGACCTGGTTCTTCTAGCTTCATCAAGCTTTCAAAACAGTGAAGAGGTAGACAACATTTCAACTGCATCTATGACAGGGTATAGCCCAGCAAACCCATTCTCTAATTCGTGACACATGGCAATGATGTTGTCTGTTTCCTTTAGCCATCAATTTTTATGTGAAATATTACACATTAATAGATGACTGACAGGCCAGATGACAAACTAGGATAATCGTCAAAGGTCAAGAAAAATGCCAAAGCTACCAGAAAGTGAAATTGTCTTACCAACATAAGAACAAAAATGACCAAGACCTTCTCACCCTTTGGCCTGTGAAGTCATGGGATAACATTGTGAGAAAACAGTTGTCAACATAATCACACAGACAAAACAAGAGTGATTCCATGTAAAAGGAGACATAAAGGGACTAGAGAAGTGGCTCAGTGGTTAAGAGCACCGACTACTCTTGCAGAGGACAAGGGTTCGATTCCCAGTACATGGGTACTCACAGTAGTAACTCCAGTTTCATGCCCTCTCTGGCCTCTTCAGGTACCAGGCAAGCATGTAGTACACAGACAGAATTCAGACAAAACACCCATACAAGGTAAAAAAAGACAAAAGGAGTCTAGTACCCATGGTTACCGTAAAAAGAACTAATGAAGAATATATTGAGGAAATGAAAAATTGAACACATACAGAAAAAAAAACTTGAAAAAGAAATAGTAGATACAGTACCTGGTAGTTTGTCTTAACAAGAACATTAATTGTGGTCTATAAAGTTACTAAACTTTTGAGACTAAGAAATATTAGATAATATTTAAGGTAGGGGGAGAGGAGCATTTTTTAAAAGAGGCAGGCTGTGAAAGAGTAGGCTCTCTGCCCTATTTGCAACACCAGAGATGAGACTGTGATTCTAACCTCTGTCAGAGCAAAAGCACCATCTTTGTGTTAAAAATGTCAAAGCCATCACCAAAGTAGAACACACTGACTCTACTGTCAGAATCAGCAAGCTGGGGCAGCAGGGGGTTGGGGGGTGAATTCAGCAGGAAGAAGGATTAGAATAAAAAATCAAGCAGACAACAGAAATAGCCAAATTAATATTACATGTGGTAAAGATATGTAGAATCCTGAGGCTGAGGGAAGAGGATCACACGTTCAAGGCTAGCCTGAGCTATCTAGAACAGCTTTGTAAATTAACTAATTGATTAACTAATTAACCCTAACAGATATTAGAAATAAGTTTTCAGATTAAGTATAGATGACTAAACTTATATACTAAAGAAGACAAAATCCTTTAGACTGGATGAGTTTTACAAATCTGGCTATCTTCTACTGACATCATAACAGGAGGGCTAGAAAGGAAGCAACTGAAGACTACAAAGCAATGGGGAAAACACTGAATTAAAACATATCAACAAAATGAATATAAAATACAACAGAATTTATGACAAAAAGTACTCATAGCAAAAAATGAGGAACATCGTCCAAAGGTTAAAAACACAAATTACAAAGGGAGACTTATAACAATAATGTGCATGTACTCAATAAAATAAAAATTTCAAAATTTGAACTGGTGGATTTAAAAGAGATCTGTAATAAACAATGCTGCTAAGTCCAGCTGCCGAGAGTTACAGAGTTAGGCTAAGGGGCCCATTTGAGATGACAAGGCCAACCTATAAAAGGGAAGGTCAGAGTGTTTTAAAAGTGTAAATGAAGGAAAACTATGTCTTCTACTCCAGTCCAAGTGCAATTTGCTTTTCTGCCACACTATAAATTTATGGACCATAAAACTAAAGTAGAAAGATTATAAATGCTAAAAAGCAACTTCTCAAAATAGCCGATTGCAAAGTCCAGTTCCCCTGGTCTCCTCATGCATCTTTCCAAACAGTTCCTAGCCATTCTGTTATGCAGTGAGACTTCACATGATGATGGTATTTAAGATGAAGATTAAAGAAAATGTCTAAAGTGCTCACCAAGGAGAAATAAAAATTATCTCATACATATAAAACACTGAGATGCTATTTGTCTTTTATTGTTTTGTTTTTCATTTTAAGACAGTCTAAGACTTAGGCTCTCAAGGGTTCCCTTTGATTCTCAACTAAAGAGTTCATATTTTCCTCTGCACCCACATTTTTTTGGTGTATGTATGCACGTATGGTCCAGTGGTTAAAAGCACACTCCGTTTGTCCAGAGGACCTGAGTTCAATTCCCAGCACCCATGTTCACAGTTCATAATTCTCCGTAAACCCAGTTCCATGGAGACGTGGGTACCTGTACACAGACTCATTTATTTGCCTTTATGTGTGTGATTTTCTTCCCAGTCAGTAGCTCAGGGAATCCTGACTGTCTGTCACCAAAGTTCTACCTAACTCTGGAGATTTTACAAGTACGTACTAAGAAATTAAGCAAACTCAGAAATTGGGAAGACCATACTCTTAAATCTCTTTCCATTTATACATGATAGCACGTAGATTAGAATCTTAATTTTATTGCTCATTGAGTTTTTTATCTGATTCTTGCTCAACTTCTACAAATTTCATTTTTTCCAACCAGAAGGAAAAACAATGGAGTGATTGACTCTCAACTCAGAATTGTGGAGAAGGTTTAAAACCAGGAAACGATGAGAGATATTTGGGGGCAGATGGGGGCAGCTTGAGGGAGGGATGGGGGAGCATATGACTAAGATACATTGAACACATGTGTAAATTTTCCAAATATATTTTAAAGATATAAAATAAAGATATAAAATATAAACAAGAAATAAAAACCTACTTTATATCTTTGAAATAAGATGGGACCTTAATGGGAGGAAGGGGACTAGGTGACAGCTGGGGAGGATAAGAGAGAGTACAGGAATTATGGGTGGTCAAAGTATATTATAAACATGTACAAATCTGTAAAAGAATAAATTAATAAACTGTCAAATTTTTATAAATTAAAAAGATTATTTCTATGAAGCCATTAATACAAGTTATTATTATTATT
>NW_021604782.1:8077698-8165437 GCF_004785775.1 Grammomys surdaster | reverse complement strand
TCTCTCTCTCTCTCTCTCTCTCTCTCTCTCTCTCTCTCTCTCTCTCTGATATCCCTCTGACTCATGAAGGCTATTCTGTCCCTTCAACAGATTCACAGGGAGGTTTTTATTTTATTTTTAACATTGGGCTGCCTTGGCTCATGCTTCCCAGATACAGATAATGTTTTGTGCTGTTTTTTCACAGGTATGAAAAGAGCGTCCCCAACTCCATCCCTAAACAAAACTATCAAGAGAAGACCCACTCTGTGAAAAGGCACATTTGTCCTATCGTCATTGATGTTAAACCCTGTAAGTTATTTGAATCTCTTCTAGAATTGTGTTTTCCAAGAACCATTCAATTAGGGATACCTGCTAGAAGACAAATGCTACCAGCAGCCCAAGGGTCACTTTTACTAGATTTTATTTATTTTTTCATTAAATGAATATAAGAGGGTTGAAGAGGAATCATGCTGTGACTCCACAGAACTCTGTTTCTCAACAGATTCCTATCTTGTAATTCAATCATTAAAATAAAATTTAGAAATAATAACAAACTTTTAAAAAAATAGAGCCTGGATTCTCTTTTTGACTCTTGGTAGCTAAGGCAAAGCAAAGAAAGAAGATCCTGGTATGCGGAATGTTTACTTTTCTGTCTCTCTTGAAGCAGGGCAGGAACATGCATGAGGCAGTCCCCACTGGGCCTCCATCCCTGGAGGAAGTAGAACCAAAGCACAGCATCCTCACCATGACACTCTGCACCAAGTCCTCAAAGGGATGTTCCCACCTCCATAAGACCAAGATGCTCTATTGCAGCAGGCACAGAGGACGTGTCCATGACCGATAATAACATTTTTCTAGTTCATACATAAGGACTGCCGACTACTAAGCATGAGAAAAATATTTACTCAGTTAGAGTAGAGCTTGTTTTATGCTCATGTTTATGTGTAGACAGAGAAATGGTGATGAAAAAGAATTTTTCTTTTACTAAATTCATCCTCCAAACATCTCACTTTAACGATAAGTCTATAAAAAGTTGGGCTTCAGTTCCAACGTACTCTTTCAAAGAAGAAAATCATCTTTAATTCTGATGGGACGAGATGCTGAACTGCTCAGTTACTAGAGGAGAAATCCTCCCCTGACTACCATTCTAAACCTTTTGTATCTGAAAGAATTTTCAACTTACAAAAGCCTAGCAAACGGGAGGAAGTTTCATGTGCCATCCACCCAACTTCTCCTAATCCTGGATAGCCACAGCAGGCATAAACAGAATTTTAGGCTAGCCATCAAATTTTCTTTTCATCTGAAGCTTGGGAAGGTGTCTGCATTCTAAGAGTCATCCAAAAATCAATTATTTTCTTGTATTTAGAACTTTTAGCTGGAAAAATAAATAGGAGCCCAGCAATCTTAACAACTTTAGTCTGAAATACCACCACAGTATTCTGGTTTGTTAAATGACACTATCTGTGGTCATCTTAGGAGGGATTTGAAGTGTCCAATAGGGCCACATGCTTCCAAACTATAGATTTCCACCATTTAAAAAATACATCTGAGACAGAATGGAATAAAAAAGAACCCCAGTGAGAGCCTGAGTCAAGTCGCAGGTCATCGTGGCTGTAGTGGTACCACTAACAGATGCTGCCACAACTCTCCCTTCTTGTGATGCTCTAAGTGTGAGTCACGATTGGGCCCTCTGTGCACATGATAGATCTACAAATCCCCACCCTGTTCATTTTCTTTTTGTCTCCCACAGAGGTGTGAGCCACACAGCAAATGGCTCTTCATCAGTCAGAACTCTGTTGGGTCCCACCATTCTGATGCTCTGAAGTTTCCATGACTTCTCACTATGTTGGAAATACGCAAGACATGGAACACCTTATCATAAGTTGGATTTTGAATGTCTCCCCAGTGGCCCATTGCTGTGAGGGTCACCAGTCTGTGGTGCTGTTAGGAAATGATGAAGCTTTTAGAGGTGGGACTTGATGGGGACAGTGTAGGTCACTCAAACACACTGTTGAAGAAGATATGGAACCCGGCCCTTCCTGTCCCACTCTTTGCTTCCTGGCCACAGTTAAGTAATCAGAAGTCTTTCTTACACACTCCCTACACAGTGTATTATGTTGCTCTAGACCAGTGATTCTCAACTTACATATTGTGACTTCTTTGGGGGAATGAATGACCCTTTCCCAGGAGTCACCTAAGACCATTGGAAACACAGATATTTACATTATGATTCACAACAGTAGGAAAATTACAATTATGAAGTAGCAATGAGAGTAATTTTATGGTGGGGGGGTCACCAAATCTTGATGAACTGTATTAGTCACAGCATTAGGAAGGTTGAGAACCACTGCCCTAGTGTCAAGGCAAGGATGAAGCCAAGCGACCACTGAGAAAATCCTCTGAAACTCCTAGTCAAAACAAACCTTCCCTCCCTTTAAGGTAGTTGTCTTAAGCATTTTATTATAGTAATAAAAAGCTAACTGATACAAATCTTAATTTTTCATATTTTTCTAAGATACCTCATTACATTAAACACAGCAGGCACTAAACAAGTGTAATAACTTAAAATTAAAATGGCATTTCTTATTACTTGTGGGTAACCTATCTACTCAGACTTTTAAGATTCATCAGGAATAATGACTTTCCAAGTAGACATCTTCAAGTCAGTACTTCTCAAAATATAGCTCTAGAGTTACCTTCAGGTGGCCAAGGAAGCCATAAGAGGGTGCTGGACCCCATGGAGCTGGACTTGTAGGTGGTTATTTGTCAGCCACCTCATGTGGGTACTGGGACCAGACTCCAGTACTCTCCAAGAGCAGCAGAAAGTGCTTACAGCCACTGACTCCTCTTTCTAGCTAGCTCCTCCATATAGATTTTGAGTTAGATATATCCCAGCCATGGAATAATAAGACTCTTGTTGATCCACTCAACTTAATAGACAAAACTAAGCCTCCAATGCTCTTTGGAGATACATTTCAGAAAGGATGGAAACAGTGTAAGAGGAGAAGACTACTAGACAGGGATCACACACGTGATTTTGTCATGGAAACCTCTTCATATCCTTCAGCCACTAAAGTTTTAAATCAGCTTCTCACTTGAGATTTACAACACAAAGTGATAGAAAAATTAATATTTTGAGCAAAACCTTTGGGCAAATATCTATTTTTATAGGGAATAAAAATTATAAAAGCTTGATAAAGACAAGTTGTTTTTGTTTTGATGTTATTTTTTTTCTTTTCCAGACAGATTGTCCCCAAATAGCTCCTTTCCATTTTGCTACTAAAGACCCATTCCTACTTCATACACCTCCTTCAATAAGCTTTCTGACAACACTAGTCACAGTGGTGCCAAAGCGAAGCTATAATCTCTAACAAGCAACAGGCATGCAGGTGCAAGGCGATGCTGATTGAGGGTGGATTTATGTTCTTTGGAACTCAGATGAGCAGTTGGGAATGTTGACATTCTGTTTATGAAATATGAGAAACCTAGCCAGAAGCTTTCTCTGGATAGAAGTCACCAGCTTTATAACAATGCTCACAGCAGACAAGAATCCTGAGCACAGCTAGGATTTATGGAGAAGCAGTCATGGACACTGTGTGCTTGTTCCATCTGAAGGACTCTGGGCTCTCAGTGATTTCTCTCACCCTCCCTTTTTTAAAACATGAAGAAATAGTCTTTCAAAGGCCAAGTAAGTTATTCAAACTGTGTAGCTAGTAAGTAGGGCCTTCAGGACTAATACCCAGGGCCAGCCAATTGGTAGGCAACTCTCTGAGGACAGATCTATGTAGTTTATGCAGACAGAAGGGAAGGAATCACAAATCGGTAGTAAAAGATGAGATAAAAACCCAGGACCACCTCATCCTGTTGTTAAACTTAGTGCCATTTCATTATCTGCAAATTAAGGGTTTGAACTAATTTCTTATAATTCCCATTCCAGATGTAAAGAATGATTATGATTTCAATAGACTCAAAGCTAATAAAAATGATCCCCCGCCCTCTCTCTTTTAGGGTTACTCTGTGTAGTCCTAGTGGTTCTGGAACTCTAGACCCCAGGCTGGCCTCAAACTTAGAGATCTGTCTGCCTCTACCTTCCTGGGATAAAAGATATGATCTCTGTTTTAAATTAAAATTTATATTTTACTACTGACTGATTGTATTGTTTCTGCCTTAAAGATGAAGTTGATACATGATAACTGTGGACTTTTAACTGTCTTTTCAAATTCTTACATTGTTTCTACTTGTACAAAATATTCCATTAACCCCGAAAGTCACATTAAAGACATTGTCTGTCTGATGTGTTCACAGCAACTGTTCTTCTGTGTGTTATCCTTATCTATACTTCTGTAATTTGTAAGGTAGGTAACTTATTCTACTAGCAGAACAACTGAAGCAGTAGGAGAACATTTTTTAAGGTAAGCTCTCAAGCAGCAAGTGGAGGACCTGGGCTTTAAACTCAGAAAGTTTACCCAAGACTCTGGAGCCTGTTCAGTTTCTATGACAATCTGGAGCCTGCGTTACTAGCCAGAACAGTCTGTTCTCTCCAAAAACCACACTTGTCATAGACTACCAGTCATGAAGGCAATATACTACTTCAAATCTCAAAACTACACACTTGATATCTAAGGGAAATAACTGAAGGTAAAGGTAAAATTATTGGAACCCCTGTTTATCATAGACTTTAAAAGGCTTCCCATGGTTTCTTTGCATTCAAATACATACATTTTCAATTTACAATTTAAATTTAAGCCCCAAAAAGACAGAGTAATTTTTTCTATCACTTAGCACTTGGAACATTGATCTGCCATCTTTGTTGAGTATACTATTTTATTAAAGTTTCCTAGGCTGTAAATGTGTGTTTGAATCTGTGAATCTCATTTCAATACATAGAAAACTAAGTTAAAGTAAATTAAGTTAAAGTTTAGTCTCCAACTAAAGTCTATCAATTTCTGCTCACAATGATTTTTCATTTTAAATAATACATGAACACTGCACAAAATCATTTACTTGTTTTCAAACCCATTTCCTTCAGCAGTTCAGATTGAAAGGCCCGAACTGTCCTCTGACTTTCATGGCTATTGGTTCAGTACTGTAATTGTTAATGTACCTTCTTTAACTTGGAGTCTTTAGTGACAAGTCTACGAGGAAAGGACCATTGAAACATTCTTCCCAAAGGTCTTAAAGAACTTTTGACAACCACAGTGTCGTGTCCAAATCAGTAGGTCAAACTCTTCTGGAGCATGCACCTATCAAATCATGCAGATTTAATTCTGCCAAAGATAGCCCCTAGGGGTATCAGAGGCTTGTGGGTTTTTCTTTTGTTTGATTTTAAAATGCATGTTCTCATGTCAGCAAACCAAACCTGTTAGTGGCATCAAAGAAGTAGAGCTGACGCCTGGAACAGGACCACTGCACGGCTATTAAAACTGCAATCACTGAGACACAGCACACATGGGGTTAAATACCTCTCTCTGTGGCATTTGTCATGTTAAGAGCTGTAGCATAAACAAAGGAAAAAGCAAATCAAATGTGGTATAAACATTACACAATTGCTTCCACTCTTGTAGGTGCAACAAGAAAATCTGATTGCCAACAGAGGGGGCAGGCAGAAGTCTAACATTGTAAAAGCAGTGTTATTTATTATATACATATTTATTTAATATCAGCTTCAGAAACATGATGATCAAGAGATTGGTGGGCTGATAGATAAGTTGATAGATGACATAGGTAGATAGACAGATGATAGATAGATAGATAGATAGATAGATAGATAGATAGATAGATAGATGATAAATAGAAATAGGTAGACAGATAGGTAGGTAGACAGAGAGACATTGTTGCTTAACTTAGGATGATTTAATTTGTTGTTTGCAAAAGATTTTGAGGAGACAAGTTTCTAAACAGACTTGGCCAGCTCTAAGGGTATGCAAGTACAGCCGTTTAGACTGCAGGAAAACTATCAACGAACCTCTGGTGCCCTGACTAGCAAGAGAGGTTCATGTCTTAGAGACACTTAAAATTTCCACACCACTTTCCCTCCTAGATGCCAACATTCCTGTTCATGTTGAGATAAGATGCTACTTTTCAAAGCCTCGTGGAAACAGGAGGTGCATAAACATTAGAGAAGCATACAGTAGCATCTACCTAGAAGGACTGCACACATCCCTGCTGCTTCCTTCTTCTCTGGCTCAAATCGCCCCCTTTTGTATAGCTATCAAGACTCACCATGAGGTCTCTGGGAATACTCAGGTAGCTCCGGCTTCCTTCCTGTCCAACCTTTATTTCTCCACAGCTTAAGACGCCAGCAGCGGGCAGGTCATAATAGATCATGCAATCACTGGGGGCCTTGGTGCATTCTAACATCTATCTAGTTTAATTTGGGTCTTGACAACTCTCCACTCATTTTGGTTTCTTCATCTAATAGGACTCATGTGAATTCAATGTTTACATGATACAGTAAGGTTTATATTTCTATATTCAGGGCCATGTAAATAAATCCTGTTACCCATGGTTAAGTCAAAAACTTGAGGAAAGAAAAAAAAACAAACAGAAACAAAAAAGTGTGCATTGGATCTTTCTCAAATATTTACTTATATAAGTTTTTACTTAGGTAACACCAGAATATAAATTACTGAGATGAATCTATATACATTTTAAAGGGTTTTTCCCACTAAAAGACCTCCACTAAACTATCCCAAATTATTAGGTAAACTGGAAGTAGGTGCTTGCCCATTCAGTGTGTTAGTCTTTGTATGTATGTAAGCTGTCTTTTCTTCAACATTTTGATAACATCTAGCTCTTGTTTTATGACGTGTCTTGTTTATGATGTGTCTGGATAAAGTTAACCCTATTGACTGATTAGGACTTGATTTTTGTTGTTTGTTTTTCATTTGTTCATTTGTTTGGCCTACATGGGGGTTTAAGTCTTCCATCACTCCTGGTACATATTCTGGAGGTCATTCTTGGTCAGGTTCTTGAGTTTGGCTTCTTCTTGTTTTATTTATTTATTTTTTAGATTTTCTGATAGCGAATTTTTCATTATGTCTGAACTCATTTCCTCTTTTCCACCTTTTTCAGTGCAGCTGCACTGGTGTCTGAATTCTAAAGTAGTCTCTTTAATGAGTAAATGACATCTCTGTCTCCACGAGATCACTACGCATCCACCAGATTTCATTTTCATCCATTATATACTCTCATTCATTAAGATTATTTTTTCAAAATTGCCTTCCATCTTCCTAAAATATATTTTAATTTATCCTTTGATAACTTCACACATATATACAATACACTGTGCTCAGATTCACCCCTACTCCTAACGTCACAACTTCTTGTTCATTTATTTTTTTTTTATCTCACAAAGAGTTCAATCAGGGATGCCCTTATTTGCATAGATGTGGGGCCATCCACGGAGACATGACCATTCCCCAAAAGGAAAGTGTCTGTCTCTCTCCAACAGCCATAGACAGCCAATAGCTATGCAGTGGAGGTGGGGCCTTAGGAGCCCCTGTCCTCTAGGCTGGAATATTAAAAGGGAAACATACATTTTGTTTCTATTTCTCCTTTTGTGTCTTTATCTGCTCTGAGCATGTTTATTTGTCTTCCCTCCTAGGCTATTCTGCTGACTGGATTCCTTTGTATATTGTGTTGACATAAACTCAGGAGCGTCTTTCCTAGACAGCTACAATTCACAGTGTGAACTCATCCTTCCTATATTTTTACCTGGCAAAATGCTATGTCCCCTGAGTAAGGCACTTTCATTTTGTGTATTTTTTTTTCCTTGTTAAACTTTTCACTTAGAACTGACTCTTTATGTTAATTTCTCTTACCAGTGATTTCCAACTGTATCAATTTAATATCATATCTCTGTGTTCTGAGTGTTGAACATGTGTTTCTAAGACTTTTTTTATTCCCTTATAATTGGAATTCAGGTGAAGATAGAAAAGTTTTTACATGTGTGTACCTGTGTGTGTGTGTGTGTGTGTGTGCATGTGTGTGTGTGTGTGTGCATGCGTGCCCCTGTCTGCATCTGTATGTTTGTGTGTGTCTGCCTATGTCTTTCTCTGCATCTGTATGTGTGTGTCTGTGCCTGTGTGTGTGTTTCTGTGCATGTGTGTGTGCCTATGTCTGTGTATATGGGTTTGTGCCTCTGTCTGCATCTGCATTTGTATGTGTGTGTATGCAATTGTGCCTATGTGTATGTGCTCATGAATTTTCCTGGCTTCTCTTGCCATCACTGTGCAGACCCTAAGCAAGGGTCTCGGTGTTTTCCTTTACTTCCCATGGGGTCCAAAACCTTGTCCCCTCATCTTTATGGATCTTAAAACTGGGAAATGGAAATGGGGACATCACCCATTGCCTCAGAGCAGCAGGAAACATACTCGGGAGCTTACTGACAAAGTTGCTCATGTCTGATCAGTTCTGGTGTCTAGATTTACACCTTTTACCCCGTGAGTTGTGTAGTTCATCCTGAATTTCTAAGCCTTTGCAGTAGGAAGGCTTTCATATTATCATGCCTGTCCTATTGCTGGTGCTATAAGATTTAAACTCAGGTTTCAAACCTTCTAGATTCAGTATTTGGATACTAAGTTACATGAATGTCATGCATACAGAGTCTGGGATTCATTGCTTTACTCTCTTAGGAAGTATTCTCTTTTGCCCTATTTTCCTTTCTGGCAAGATTCCAATACTTATGTCTTTCCTTTAAACATAATGTAAACATTCTTTTTCTAAACCTGTATTTGTAAAGCAGATCAAAATTCAGGTAGCTGGGGACAGTGTGATTCCTCCATGTAGAGGAGGCTTCTCCTTCTGTATTCACGATCCTGTGCTCTGCTGAAGCCTTAAGGTTGCTCCACAATCCCATGTTTCCTTCTGAGTCATCATTCCCATCCCATGGCTATTTTAAAATCTTTCCACTCTCCTTACCCTGCCTACCTCCACCCCCGCTGTTCCCTCCTTACAGAGGATAACATACCATCTACTTCCTAAAAGAAACAGAGACCACGAGAACAGCCTTCTTAAATCCAATATGCCTCATTTATAAACTGATTCATATTGGGAAATGTCCGCATTTTCTGTCTACCCCAAGGAAGAAAGTTCTCTGTCCCTAGAGAGAGCAGTTGTATGCTGTATCATGGAAACCTAGCCACTTTAGAAAGGAAAAGCAGGATTCTATTAATAATTATTCTAGAGCAACAGGTGTGAAACAGAACTGTCCTGGGAAAGCAGGACATGTGGTCTCCCTCTGTCTAAAGTTTGTAGCTCCACCTGAACCCTAGATGCAACCCTTGTGTGTGCCAAAGCACCCCATTCCTTTGACTGTGTTCCTCTCCTCTCTGTGGTTAAATGTTCTAACATGATCAGCATTTCTAACTGCTCCCTATTTGATTTCACATCTTTTTTTTTTTGTGCTAAGCTCATTGAAAAAGTTGTGAACCCCTACACACACACACACACACACACACTCACATACACATACACACACATGGACTCACACAGACACACACAGAGACACACATACTCTGACACATACTCCCACACATGCATACACACACACAGACACACACACACTCACACACATGCACTCACACAGAAACACACACACACTCTGACATACACACTCACACACTCACACACACTTTTTTTTTCTGTCATCACAGGATCCTGATTTCATCTTCTCTCACTTCCATCTTGATGCTACTCTAGACAGTGTCATGAAGAACTGTCCTGTTCTTTAATTGAAGAAACAGCATTTGATATGTCTCAACTTCTTAGATACTGCCACCTGTGCTACCCTGTGTAAATGAGCCACCCTTACTGTCCCATAATTTCCTAAAATGGCACAGTATACGACACTCCTATTTCAAGCACTCTGAGTGGCAAGTACACATGGCTCTCCATACAAAGCATTCAGCATCATGTCAACATTCTAGCCAGCCCATCAAATATGAATGACACACATGCAGTCATTTCATTAGGTTGGGTTTCATCAGGAACTCTGTGTGTCACATATGGTATCTTTTGACTGAAGATAGTGGGTATCATGGTGGGGTGGTTTTAATGAGAATATCCCCCATAGACTCATACATTTGAGTACATGGTCCCCAGTTGATAGAACTTTTGGGGAAGGATTAAGAGGTGTGGCCTTGTTAGATAAGGTGTCTGACTGGTGTTTGAGCTTTGAAGTTTCATTGCCAGTGTGTCTTCTCTGCCTCCTGCTTGTGAATCAAGACATGAGTTCTCAGCTGCTCCTGCTGCCATATGCCTTTGCTTGGTCATCATAGACTTGATGGCAATAAAAATTATGATAGATGTGGTCTAGCAACAGTATGCCACATATTTTGGTTATTTTGATCAAAAGTAAAGAATGTAGAATAGACATAGGCACTAAATAAGTTTCTTACCATTAGAGAAATTTCAAGTGTTAGCATGAGCTCTCAGCCATAGCAAATTTTAATAAAACCTCCACCATATGTTAACAGTCAAGGCAACAAGCATGATCACTTCACTGTTAGGAAGAGGGAAGTGGTATCTCATTTTACTAATTTACAATTAAGTGGCAAGAGCAGACTGTGTAACCAGGCTCCAGTAGATTACTTCTGGCAATGACTTTCTCTAAGCCAGTTTGCAGCAATTTGTTTTAATAGCTGGGAAAACAGAAAACTTGAGTTTGATGGGTTGATAAGGAAATCTTTTATGGAATTTTATACAATTGGATAACATCATTCTATATCATTCTACATAGCTTTCAAGGCAATCTTGAAACCAGGCAAGCAGGTATTCAGTGTGTCTGAGTAGGTTTTGGAATGCAGTTTCATATGTATTTGGTTTTCATTGGGAAAAGGTCAATTGTATTCTTATCTTTAATATTTTATTATTTTTATTTCATCTGCATTAGTATTTTAGCTGTATGTATGCCTATGTGAGGATTTTGGACCCCCTGGAACTTTGTGAGCTGCCATGTGCTAGGAATCGAATCCAGTTGTATTGGAAGAGTAACCAGTGCTTTTAATCACTGACCCATCTCTCCAGCCTGTATTCTAATCTTTAAATAGAATTGACAATTAGAAGGTGTTAAATTGTACCAACTATATTGCAAACTATGCTAAGATATATTGGATGTATATATAATAATGTTCTTATCTAAGATATACTATATATTTTATATATGTGCATTGTTTCCCATTTTCTAATGGAAATTTTATGAGCAGTTGGTGTAATGGCACCATAAAAATGTTGCCTCAACTAGAGACAAATATGGAAAAGGTCAATAAAACTGTGAAAGAAAGGACTTATGTCTACTCAGGAAATAAAAATAACTTTAATAAAATCCTGAATAAATAATGAAGGAAAAGTGCAGGAAAGGACAGATTTTGGCTAAAGCAGAATGAGATGGCACAAACATCTGGGATCCCTCCATATCTTCCTGTTTTAACGGCTGTTTCTGTGTTATGTCTAGTTCAACATTTTATCAGTCAAAAACAGAAAATAAAAGCAGAAGAATCTGTAGCCATCATCTGTAAAGTACATTCCAGACCAGATGGCTGAATATAATCAGTAGTTCATTGATTCTTTAAACTCGATTTTACAGAGGAAGCAGTCAGAGCTGCTGGATCTGTAGCTCAGAACAGGAAGAGCAGGGAAGGATTTCATGGCTAAGTCACTTGCCCACACAGGAGTCCTGGCAGTTCCCCTCCCCCCATTCATTGGATGTAGATTTTTTTTTCTCACATAATATATCCTGGTTACTGTTTCCTCTCTCTCTACTCCTCCCTGTTTCTCTCTAGGCCCCTCTCTGGATCCTGGTTCCTATTTTCAAACCAAATGTGATTTTAAAAAAATTAGGTAAAGAACCAGACAAACAAGGAAATAGAACACTAAAATCAGTTTTGGATTCTGATTTCTCAATGAAGATCTTTCCCAGCAATTTATTGAATGACCTCATTAAAGAAAAATATTTGGACTATTACTATGCTCAAAACAGTAATTGCTACATAATTCACAAAATTAGGACCACCTTTGTATGTTTGATTCATTGACTTATTTGCATCTTTTGGGAAGCCATGATTTGAAAAGGATTCATTCCTTTTCTATCTTCCTGTGTTTTGAAGTCAATCCAAATGCATTAAAAGATAAACTTATTTACATCCAATCGTATAAATAAGAGAACAGTCTGAACCAGAAAGACCCACTAAAATGGTGTCATGGTTTCAGCATCATTATGAATTTGGTTTGCTGCGATGGTCAAACTGGGCAGCAGCTGGGGCAATAGATAGGATATGATCATTTATGCTAGGGAAATGTCTTTTGATTTCTCTGTTTTCAAAGCCTTGCCCTTAGAGCTGGTGAACCACAACTTCCTACATCACATCTTTCTCTATCCAAAGTACAGCCTTCCCAGCAGACAGTGATGGGTGCATGCCGCCTCTTACCCTCCACTTCCAGCTTGACCAGTTTGGAATAAGCTGTGCCCAGGCTGTTTTTTGCCACACATCGGTACTGTCCTGCATCTTCCTTTTGCACATTATGGATCCTTAAACTCCCAGATTCAAGAACTGCAATTCTGGAATTCTCCTGCCAAAGACAGGGACATGAGTTTGAAAACAGTCTTAGTAAAAGACATACTTGCTTTATTTCAATGATTTATCATTACCGTTGACACCTAAGTGTCAGCCCCTTCTCTGCCTATTAACATACACTACTGAGACATGAAAGATGATCCCAGTTAACCAACTCAACAATCTCCTAAGATTGCATCTATTCTTTATTTTTCTCTTCATCACATTAGAACATAACAATAATCACGATTGTTTGCCTCTGTTCGAAAGCATTGCACTTTGGGGCTGGAGGTGTAGCTTAGCGGTAGAAGATGTGCTTAGCACACACACGGCAGCCCCCAGAATAAAACACAAAGCAGAGCAAAAGTTTAAAACGCTGCTTTCAGTCACCATGATTTACAATGTACCCTGAAGACATCCTCAGGAGAGTACATATCTTTGAGAATTTCAAAATTACTCTTTGGAGTTCAGATGGGATAGTTATCTTCACTTTTTAAATTTATTGTTAACTTCACAAAGTCGGCCATTTTTAAATTTTATTGTAGAAAATGCACCAAGACTTATAACCAAAGGAAAGCCAGGTGGTGTGCGTATTGTGATTAAGGTTGGCAAAGCTCACCAAACTCATAGTTTGTTTCAGTTATTTGACATATCTTGACAACTATATATTACTCCCCATAGAGTGTGTTGGGCCTGATATGATAAGAAGAGTCTGTCATCTCATTCTTGGTGAGATAAAGCAGTGGAGATGATCATAATGTGTAATAACAATTAATTAGTAATGAAGGAGACGACACACAAGAACATACAAGCTAACCCAGTGAACAGTTAATTTTTTGTAAATGTGTATGTGTGCATGACTGTATGTGTGGGCATGACTGTAGTATATTACATGTCTGTGCAGGGGTCGGTGTGTGTGCATCCATGTGCACATATGTGGCAAGAAGAGGGCATCTGATGTCGTGATCTTCTACTTTCTACTTTGGTACTTTGAGATCTTCACTGTGCTTGGAGTCAGGCTGGCGGCCAGCAAGCCTTGCGATCTCTCGGTCTCCTCCTTCCACAGCACTGGGGTTACAGGCTCACATGTATGTGGGTGCATGTGAGCTCAGGTTCTCATGGAAGCAAATACTCTGACCCATAAAGCCATCTCTCCAGCACAAATAACAAAGCTTTCATCTAACTATTCTGTTACCAAGACGCGTTTGTCTCTATCATTCCGAGTCTCCTCGCTCTACTCTCTCGCCTGTTTTCTCTCACTTTCTTCCTTCCAATCCTCATTTCTCTCCTCCCAGAAACTGTCAGTTCTCAAACTTGGATGCTAGCTCAGCTTTGTTATCCACAAGGTCTCAAGAAATCGATGATGATGATGATGATGATGATAAGTGATTCAACTGACCAAGAAAAACAAGACTTGCTTTGTTTGGGCGCTGCACCAATTTCATCTCTAGTGTTGGTGATTTCTATCTTTTCTGTTTCCAAGTCAGTCTCCACTAGAATACTGTAGAGTGAGTGTGCGCAGTTAGGAATAGCAGAAGGTAAGCCTGCCTAATGCATATACAGAAAACATATACTAAAAGCTTGTGACTATGTAGATAGATAGTTAGTTAGCTAGTTAGCTAGTTAGTTAGAAGTTCAGGATAATTATATTTAAAACATGACTTATGCAGGTTGGAAAGAGAGCTTGGCCATTAAGAGTCTTGCAGAGGACTGGAGGTGATTCCTGAAACAAACATTGGATGGCTCACACTGTCTGCAACTCCATTCCAAAAGATCTGATGCTCTCTTTTGGCCTCCATGGTACTCATGTCCATGTACACACACACACACACACACACACACACACACACACACACCATAAATCTTTTAAAATGATGTTTTATGCAGAGATTTTAACACCATCATCACTTACCCTGAGAGCACTGTCCCCCTTGATCCAGGACACGGATGGCTTGGGGTTACCCATCGTAGTGCACGGTAGAACTGCTTTCAGTCCCTCTATTATTTTTACATTGATGGGAGGACGAGTTATTTTAGGTTCTGTGGGGAAAATGAAAAAAGCAATGTGTCTATACTGAAATTGGAATTTTAACTTTCTGGTTAATTCTTGAGATGTATCTCAGGGATCTCCTTAGGAATCTTAAATGTTGAAGTTTGTCAAAGGCTGAACAGGTCATTGGTACGTGTCTAATGGAAATCAATCTTAAAAGGTGGTTAGACCTGTTTTGTTTAAAACCTCTTTCTTTTGCAAAACTCACATTTATGAAGTATACTAGATATCTGAAATGTCTTGGTACTCCTTATTTTAAATGACACTTAATAAAACATCAATCATCATAAACTGTCCCCATAACTCAACATTATATTATGTCAATAGATGTGATACATTTGAAAGTTGTTGTTAAGTTAATCGTATATCATTTTGAGTTATGATCTACTTTCCCTTTGGCTTTCATCTTTTTACTTACTTACTTATTTTGTGTTTTCTGAGACAGGGTCTCATTACACAGCTCTGAGTGACCCGAACTCGCTTTATCAAAGAGACTGGCCGTGAATTTGAGCTGATCCTTCTACCTTTGGCTCCCAAGTGTTGAGACTAAGGTTAGTTGTTTCCAAGTCTAGTTCCCACCTTACTTCAACTATTAGATGTGGTGCTTCCTCTAGAACGCATGTAAGCTGTTTTTATATTAGTAACTAGAGAAAAATGCTGATACAATTTAGAGAATCAAAACTCTACGAAGGGAAGTTTCCTCTTCTGCCAATACTCAGATTAACTTTTCTGATGAAATGGGTGGTGTTGGCTCTTTTGTTACTCTCTACTCTGAAGCTTTGAGAGGAAGAAGCTATTAAATCTAACAGGTACAACAAGGTTCAAAATCCCTCAAAGCATTCAGAAAGGAATTAAACTGCCGTATGCCCCTAGTGATCGTATTCTGTAGATACAGAACAAAGAGATGTCTTTGTAGGACATATTTCTAACATGTGTGGTTTAGGCCACTTTGAGAGACAAGTAAGGGATAAAGACACTCTTTTTCCTTACATGTGAGTGTATGGGAGGGATGTGGAGCCTTTTGTGACAATTCAAAGTCATATTTACAAAGATTAAATACCTGTCTTAACCCGGGCATTTATTTCTCCCTTACAGTTAGTATGATTCTTCATTGTGGCTGAAGCACAAGACAGGGATAAATTATTGTATAGGATAAACCTTGGCCACTCTGCTGTGTGCTAGAATTTACAGTTCCTTTTATAGTTACAGTAGGAAACACCTAGATTTTAGGTACCTACCAGGTACCTAACTGTGAGTTGTATTGTTATATACTTGTTGGCAAAACCTTCCCATAGGAGTTGATATTCTTATTACTGTCAAAGAGGCATTCTAGTTCCTTTTACTGGCTTCTGTGAACAAAACCCTCACAGTGAATCTGAGCCACAGATGATGTTTTATGTGGAAGACTTAAGAAGCTGTCTGCTCTATTGAGGATTTAACTCCTGGTTTCTATGATCTGTGCACTGAAGGTAAGGAGAATCTTTGAGAAACTGAGTAAAAAGTAAGCTAAGAGTGGTCAGAATACTCAGGTGGAAGTGTGGAGCCTCTTGTCGAAGGAATCCGTCAGGAATGGCTAGCTTGTTGAAGCAAAGTACTGTTGGTGTTCCGCTGTGCCATCCCAAGGCCATGGTTGAACCTGAGGAGGTTTCAAGAGGTCCCAGGGGAAGGATGTGGCTGGAACTACGGTGGAGATTGGGGATCTTCTGAAATGTAGCCATTGGAATGACCACACTAATGTACACCCACACAAACAGGTAAACCTTCCTAAGGCAAGGATGGGGGCAGGGAAAGAAGAGAGAACTGAGAGGATCTGGTCTAGAACCAAGCTTAAAAACATTCATGTTTGAGAGAAAACAACAATATTCCAAAGAAAAGTAGAACAGTGGATTACTGAAATGGGTTCCCTTCCCCATAAGATGGCCTTGGTCTTCACAACCGCAAGCCTTCATTGCCCAGCATGTGTCATAAAAAGCCTGCTGTGGACACCTACCGCCTACTTCCTCCTGGTGAGTATGAAATCTACCCTCTGCCGATCACAACACTGCCCCATCAGCTTCTATGGGACATAATCTAAGACAATTTAACTTATTCTCAAGTACAACAAGATTAACACACATCTGAGGGGAAAGCAAAAAAGACATGAACTAAGATGAGACCACAATCTATTGTGGATGAAATAAAAATAAAGTCAGGAAGTGGTTTTCTAAAAAAGTCAATGATGATTCCCTTAGAGAATCACAGAATGTTGTATGATCCAAGCAGTAGATCTCACTGTGAAAAAGAACCATTAGAGATCAAGTGACCCTTGAGAATTAAAAACAGCCCACGCCTGGCAGTGGGTAAGAGACACCTTGATGGTGGTGGTGTTCTTAGATCAGTCAGGGGCAGAGCAGACAGCAAACCTTCCTTCAGCCCAGCTTCATCTGCCTGACTTGGTGACCAAAGCTGTCTTATGCCTCATGAAGATGTGTGGACAGGGGACATACTGTGGGACATACTGTGACACTCAGCTTCCACCATGAGATGTTTTCTGTGCTTTGTTTTGTTGTTGTTGCTGTTGCTGCTGCTGCTTGTTTGTTTGTGTGAGGTCGTAAGAGCGAAGGTCTGGTAAGAGAGGACCAGGAGCTCAGTGGGCCTGGGGTGCAAGATGTGAAACTAACAAAGAATCAGTAAAAGGTTTTTAAAAAGAATTAGAAACATCCCTTTTTAGGATCAAAATACTGAATATAACAGAATACCTCTGCTGAAATCCAAAACTATGATATTAAAGAAAAAGCTAAAGAAATATCTTAGCAAGGGTAACATAAAATGATGTAGAAAATATGGAAAAACCATGAGTTCCAGAAAATGAGATCTGATATTTGTTGAATTTGACAATAAAATAACAGAAAAAAGGGAAGAGGATTAATAGGGAAATTTTCGTTTAAAAAACCCCTTTGGTATATAGATTCAAAAGAGACAAAAACAGACCAGGAACGTGAAAATAAACACATATCCTGGTGGATTTGTAAAAATAAAATGTGAACTCTGAAAATAATAGAAAATGCTAGAATTTTAAAATAGGTAAATCTCAGATTTACTTATAAAGAAATAAAAAGAACTTTCATCTATAACCTAAGTGTGTTGTGATATGTCAGCTAAGGATTTTCTCTGAGACCTGAAGCAAAGAGCTAAGGCTTTGGATATATCTAGAAAAATTTCAACTCAACAGGAAGGAAAAATGAAGAGTTTCAGCCCCACAAAAGACTCAGAAAATACCTTATGTATACTCTGAGAAAGAAAGGTACATATTAATTTCTTCCAACAATGGTAAAAGATAAGAAATAATAGGGAAGAAATAAAGACCTAAAATCAAAGAGGCTTCAGGAGACTTCGGTTCCTTCAGATGACAACATATTAGCTTCTTATTAGTAATGGGAAAACTCAGTTTGCGTTATTGCAAGTCTGATAGCAGGTGCCTACAGTACAAGGTGTCAGGACACCAGGAGATGCTGATGCTACTCTTACCTGAAAAGGGACAGCAAGTTTCTGTCCACTCCACAGAGGCAACTCATGACTGTGGGAAAGTTCCCACATCAAGAAACTGGACAAAAGTGTCCACAACCAGAAAGTGACATATTAGCACTTATGACTTTGTAAGTTCACTGCCAATGTGTGGCAAGATCCGCTACCAACCCTTGATTTGGAGACTGCTAATGAATTCAGATAAATAGCATGGAGTTTTGCAGGGCAAGGACTTGTGAGTGACTCCATCTCCTGGCTATTAAAGCCCTCCAGGATGATGGCAGACAAAGATACTGAGAATGCAACCAGACTGTCCAATGAGAGCATCTAGGATCAAGTGAGAGGAGGATGTTGATCATAAACCCACATGAGAGTTTGCACAGGAATATAAGAATAATGGCTTAAAAGTGGCATCAAGGGATAGCAGGCTTGTTCCCAGTTACAGCTAAACCTGTGTAACAAGGTGAGGGAAACATAACATCCTCCGTTTAAGCAGGATGCCACTCAGAGGAAAACAACTTGAAATAAAGCAACTTAAAGTATCTACAGAAAGACGAGAGATCTAAAATGAGTGTTTGCAATGGAACTATGTGTTTGAATGCACAGTAAGAACTGGGCAGGAGGCTCAGCAGTTAAGAGCAACTTCTGCCTCTCCAGAGGACCAGTGTTTGGTTCCCAGCAGCTATATCAGGTGACACACAATAGCCTGTAACTTCAGCTGCAAGGTTTATGATGCCCTCTTCTGGTCTCTGTGGTCTCAGCACACATATGCACATAAATAAGCAAAATAAAAATGAATCTTTAAAAATTGCACAGTGATTTCAGAAGGAATTTCCCAAAGGAAAAAATAATGGGAGAGGAGAGACCTAAAGCTTGCCCTAGGGTGGCCGTGCTGGCAGGAAGAAGGGGCTTGGGGCAGGTTGGCCCTGGAGATGGTATTCTGTGCTTGAGCTTGTGCTGAATGTCAGGTTGTCAGACTCTCTGTTAATGACTGTTCCAGGTCATGTGGAGACAACTTTAAAACCATAGACTATGCTCCTCCTCCCCACTCACTCATCTTCACTTGCAGGGCGCCACAACTCTCCACGGCTCCTCCCACTCCATTGTTGGCTATGCAGCAGTAGATGCCATCGTCACTGTCTTCCACACTCAGGATGGTGAGGAGCTGACCATTCTCCCGGATGCTGTATCGGGTGTCAAACAGCCTGCAGGTCATGGAGCAAAGAGGGGGGGATATGGTGTCAGTGCATCCTCTGTGATTTACACACACACACAAACATATACATATATACACACATATATACAAACACACACACATACATATATACACATGCAAACACACACAAATACACACATATATACACACATATACACAAATACACATTCATACACACATATACACAAACACACATATACACAAACACACACTCATACACACATATATATACACATATACACAAACACACATACTTATACACACATGCAAACACACATATACACAAACACATACTCATACACACATATACACAAACACTCATATACACACATACATACACATACATGCAAACACACATATATACACATATATACACAGACACACACATATGCACTTACAAACACACATATGCACATATACACATCTTTGATTAATGGATTAAATGGATGACCAGTCCATGAGGAAGTAGAAAAAAAATGTTAGAAGAAATGTGTGTTTTGAAAAGTTGAATAGCCTTGCTTAGCATAGTAAAATTAAGCTACTTTTTATTCTGATCTCTCTGGGCTCCATAATCAAAACACCACTAAGTTGTACAAAATTCTTCCATGAGATGACGGCTGCTGCTAAGAACAAGTGTAACATTTACATGGGAAAGTGTGTGCTTGTGTGTGGTTGCATGCCATTCTGAACTTACAAAGTATACATGGCTGTCTGACCAGCAAGCCACACTCATCTGCCTCCCTAGAGGTGGGATTACAAGCACCCACTGACACGTTCAACTTTCCTTGCATATGTGTACTCTGGGGGTTGCACTCACGTCTCATGCTTGCAAGGAAAGACCATTACTGACTAGCAAGTGCCCTCCAGCCCAGGGAAGTCCCAATTATTTAATTATCTATTTAATAATTCATTTAATAATCATGAATATTATCACATGTTTTAATAAATGTGAACACAAGCAATGAATTTATAGCTTATAACTAAGAAAATTTACGGAATCTTATTTTTATTTTGTTGAAGCCATTAATGACTGAATAAATACCTTAAATAGAACTGTTCCAATTACCTTTGTGTTTGTAAGTTGTAGTGATTCTTTGTGCTTTACAAACATGTTAGTTGTATAAAAATAAAAGGTTTCAATATGCCATTTCCATGCACGAACATAATAAGCTTCGATTGTACTTATCTCTCATTACTCTTTCTGCCCCAATGTTGAAGAGCATGATTAAAAAAATCAACGCTTTGATATCTTGAGATTGTCAGCTGAAACATGCATGTTAATGATCATTACTAGAGTCTTAGAAAGAGCTCAGAGACATAGTGGAGAGATGCTGAATCATCCAAGACAATGCCTAAATTATCATTAACTGACAGTTGACTTGAAGGGACTATTGATGTAAATATGAACGTTATGCCCTCTACTTGTAGAGGCTAAGACGCTGCCTGGAAAAAGTGACAGAAAGGTGGTCCTTGCCACACAATACCAAAGAGTTCAGCTAAATGATGCCTTATACTTATTTGGAACTCAGATCTAATGAACAATGGACTCACAATTAGCTAGGAAAATTCCAGACACCGTGTTGAAGCTACATCTGGTGATCTTTGGGAATTTGCAGGAAAATTTGAGAAAGATAGCTTAATATACTTTTGGAACTGGAGAGCTGGCTCAGTGCTTAAGTGAACTGGCTGGTCTTGCAGAAGACCTGGTATTGGGTTTTGTCCCCCAAACCCATAACCATCTGTGACTCCAAATCTAGGGGATTCAGCCCTCTCTTCTGGGCTCCTTAGACATCATGTAAGCATGAAGTATATATACATACATTTAGACAAAGTACTCATACATATAAAATAAAACTGAAGTAAGTCTTTCAAAGGCTGTTCATAAAAGAAGAAAAAGTACTGCCAAGTAAAAACAGAAATTCAAGCTTCATGAGTTGGGAAGAAAAGTCTCAATCTATCCAAATTGCAAATGATATTAAGGATGTTTCCCAGTCGTTGTTTGTGAGCTGTCCTGGAGCTTCTGAGAAAACTTGCCTGGCAGAGATCCTGAAGGCTGTAAGTGCACAGTGATTCTCCACAGCATTTCATAGTGTGTCACAGCAGGAAACACATTCCAGTCAGAGGCAGCAAAAATATGTGTGTCCTGTCTCCCCTCCAAGTTCCTGGGTCCCAGTCTATGGACACCAGTTTAAGTACTTGTGTAGATGAAATGTTCACATATCCCCCAGAATATATGACAAGCCTAGAGTCGGATATGATAGTATTTGACATGTGGCCTTTGGAAGGTGATTAGGTCATGAAACTGGAACTCTTGTGAGTGGGACCAATGTCCCTATAGAAGAGGGCTAAGAGAGCACCTTCATAGCATTCCCTCATGTGAAGAGACTGGGGGAAAATGAATATCTGTGAACAAAAATGTCAGCCTCATCCCCTGACCCTATGCTGCTGGCTCCTTGAACTTGAGACTTCTCAGCCCCAGTGGGGTGGGAAGTAATTTCCTGTTGTTTATAAACTACCTAGTCTTAGCAATTCTATCATAGTGGCCCATGTGCACTAAGAGCTTTCAGCCTCAGTGCAAACAACATTGCCTGCTAGAGAGCCTCCAGCTCACTTTGTTTTAGATTCTTTAAGGAGTATTTTTGGTGAGATAACTATTGTAACGAAGGAAGAAAAGCAGACCCTTTATCTGCCAGATGAGAATTTTGTTTTCGAATCTGTCTCATTTTGAAAGAAAAAAAAAAAAAGACAGTGACCTAGAAGTCAGACTCCTACACATAGTTTGGGGACCTAATGGGTAGAACAGGTTGGTCCCTCAGTTCCTCTGTGTGTGCTAGGTCCTGTGTCTGCAAACTTAGAATAACATGGTGCTTCCTAATCTCAGAGGAGCTTCAAGATTCCCAACTGGCTTCCCCCATGTCAGATAAATCAGTGTTTTCCTCCGAACTTCAGAACTCCCATTTACAAAATGAATATGTGTTCACTTTGTGTATCCTAGAAGGTGACCTGTAGTTCGGCCAATAGTATAGGTGCATTTCTGTGGATCGGAAAGCACAAGGCAAAGCAGGATGAGACAGAATACTTACTTGATGAGAATTTTATTTCTGGTCCAAGAAATCTCAGGCTGAGGGTAGGATTCCACAGCACACATGAAAGTTGCCACTTCTTCAACTAAGGCATCTACAGTTTCAAGAGGCGTCGTGATGACAGGGGCTAAACAGAGCAGAAATAATGGAGAACTTTCAAGAGCACTGTTTATCATTGTCCTTTATCAGCCAGAAGCTAAGACATCCCTGAATGAGTGCTACTGTTCCAAGGCCCACTGGGCATTGGAAGACCTGTCTGTAATATCAGTGTTCCAGAGGAGACAGGAGATTGTAGCTGGCTAGACAAGCTGAATCAGCAAACAAAATATAGTGGAAAGCAAACAAAGGAGATCTCTACACATGTGTGTGTGCAGATGTGCAAATATGCACCAAGCCACACAGAAACACACAAGCAAATGTTTACAAAGAAATTAAAATGTAAATTAAAACTGTACTCACTGGAGTGGCTATAAAGATAAAGAAAAATAACAAATGTTGGTGAGGATATTGATAGATTAGAACCCTATGTGTGGGGATGTGGAACCCTGGGGTATTTGGCCCAAACCCCAGAGCCCAGAGACCTGCCACGAGGTCTCCATGTCCCAAGTAGACGGCGGGGAACAAGTCTCTGCCTCAAGATTTCCCTGGCCCCGCCCTTCTCCCCCGCTTCCAATATAAGCAAACCCCTTCCGACATTTTTTGGGAAAGCATGCCAGACACATCGCCATGTTAATAAATGTCTTCAGCTCTATGCGCCTCTTGGAATCCTGAACTCATTGTGTAAGGTCAAAACCTGCATGGCGGGGTGGGAGTGGGAGAGAGAAGCCTTTTCTTCTAGCGGAACACCTATGCATTGTGGGTAAGAATTAAAATGGTGGTCTCTGGGGAAAAGAGTATGGAGGTTCCTCAGAAAGAAACAGGAAGAGAATTATAATCAACTGTTACACTTCCAGGCATGTATTTAAGAGAACTGAAAGCGGAGATTCAAATACTCAAATATTTACACGTTTCTATTTGTAGCCGCATTATTCATAATAGTCAAAGGGTGGAAGCGACCTAGATGTCCACCATCAGATGGAAAAGCAAAATTAGTATACACATATCATGAAATATTATTTGGCAATGAAAATAAGGGAAATGTTACATTCTATGACATGAAGGAAATATGGAAAGAAAAAAATGAAGTATAAGGAAATAAACACAAAAGATCATATTAATTAGATTCTATGCATAAAATGTCTATAATTCAAAAACCTACAGAGCAAAAAAAAAAAATTTATCAATGGTTGTGTAGGACTGAGTGGGAAGAAAGATGTCTTATCCTATGGAGCTGGATTATAGGTGGCTGTGAGTTACCCAACGTGGGTTCTAGAAACTGAACCCAAACCCTGTAGAACAGCAGGAAGTGCTCTATACTGCTGAGCTGTGTCTCTAGCTCTGCAAAAATAATAGTTATTGATACTTTACAATTGATTACAAATGAGTGATCACATACATAGAAGTGTACATCTGAATCCCACCCAGCTGTGCTAATTAAATAAAGTAAGGTAAGGGCATGGGTGGTTTTGCCTTCTTGCTATGGTCTGCTTGGAGTTGGGCTGCACTGCCAAGAATGAATTGTTCTTTTTGATTTAGTCCCCTAGGACCTAAGCGAAACAGTGAGATACAAGAGCACATGCCTGTAATCCTGGCATTAGAGAGGCAGAGACAGGAGAATCCCTGAGGCATACTGCCCAGCCAGTGAGGCTGAATTAATAGTGAGCTGCTGACTCAGCATGTCTCAAAAGACAAGGTGAAGGGCAAGTGAGAGAGGCACATGGACAGTCTCCTGCTGCGTGCGTGCACACACACACACACACACAAACATATGCGCATGCACACACACACACACACACACACACACGCACACACACACGCACATACACACACAAACATACAGACACACACATATATCATTTGCTATTTAACTATACTGTATCTATGTTCTGGGGTCACTTTGGTGGTAAAGATGGTCCACAGCAGGTCAGTATGCTGTGCTGTGCATGCTATTTCTTGACTTGGCCTCCAGAATTTGTTGGTCATTTGAAACTGGACGTGGTTTACAGTCTTTTTACAGCAGAAGGAGACCAATCAGCAGAGTTTTTAATTTTTCTCAGAAAGGTGGATGTTAAATATATTTCAGTGCACTATCTGGTAAACCGGACAAGATGTGGTTATTACAAATAATGCTTTGAAGGCTATCAATAATAAAAGGTGTCCAGGTTTTCATGCAAGGTGACCATGCTAGGTGGCAGAGCAACATAGAAAAAATACAGCGAGTCAACAGTCTTGGAAGCAGAAGTAGCTTTTGCAGTTTCCTTTGACTACTTTGTCTTTTCAGACTACATGTTAACTACCACGTGTAAGCATTGTTTTAAAAATAAGCTTTATTCATCAGTTCCTTTTACTTCACAAAGAGATTGAAATGCAGATGTAACAGTGATACACACACTCCTGTGAGGACAGTTAGGATCAAAGAAGTAGGACAGACTCAGCAAAATCTCGAAAATCTTAAAGAAGTACATGAAGTGTCCCTTAGAGCAGTGTTGTAGTGATACCTTCTCACAGTGCTCAGTGATGTGACAGTCTTCAGTGATGGTTGACTGGTTTTATTCCTATCAGCACCTAAAACTGTTCAACAATCGTCCAATGTTGTCTATTTCATACTTTACCTTTATTATCATATTTATCAAAACAAGAGTTAAACACGATTAAGCATTTGCAAATGACACAAGGGCTAATGCTAGCTGAGTAACTTTTGAAATCATCACAAAAGTAGGAAGCAATGGAGATGGTTTTCAGGGTTAAGGTTGACTTAGAGGTTCTGTCTTAGGGCTGGAAAGATGGCTCAGTGGGTAAAGCCCTTGGCGAGCAACCATGAGGACATGAATTCAGATCTCCAAAACAAACATGAAGGTGAGCATTTTAAGTGTGTCTGTATTCTTGTGGGAAGCAGGAGGTGGAGACAGGAGAGTCTCTGGAAGCTTGTGGGCCAGCTAACCTGCAGTACACAGTGTCACAAAAAAGAGATTTCTACATACATGCCTTGGCTTTCACATATTGGCACTTACTCATGTAAACACACACAGAATGAGAGAGAGAGAGAGACAGAGAGAGAGAGAGAGAGAGACAGAGACAGAGACAGAGACAGAGAGATCTGAGCTCTGAGCTCTGACATAGACTGTCTTATAGTCATGGTTATACACAGAAAATGTGAGGCTTAAATATTAATTTTAATAAATATATTAATTTCTAGCAGCAGAATATAATTTTTCAGATTCACTTAACCCATCTTCCAAAGTTATCTAAGTTCCCTTTGAAATGTTCACTGACACAATTGCCTGGCTATACTGAAGGGTACAGCTGATTGACAGATCTCTTCCTGTTTACTTACCTCTAGCACCGGGCTTTCATCCCAGCCAGAGCTTGTCTAAACTGGAGCTCTGTCTCTTCTCCTGATCCAAGAACCACATGAACAACAAGCACGTGAGGACGCACATAGCACTTTTTGGATCCACAGAAAACGTAGCTTGAATTCCAGTTGTTGATGAGTAGGGTATGGCACTACCTTCCTTTGTCCTTTATGGACCTAGAACATGGCACTACAGACACACTGACTTCTGGTTGAACCCTTACTGACAGACATGACCAAATGCAAAGGAGCCAGATGCATTGTGTTTTTAAAAGAAAATTAATGCCAAGACCTTAAAATTCATGGTTTTCTAATTATTATCAATATAGCATTGGTTCTTCTTTCAATCACAAAAACACTTTGGTATTAGAAAAATTTTAGATTCACCAAAGAGAGTAACAGGTATCAATCCCCATCTGACATATCCTAATAGTGGTTTAATTTAATTGTGGTGAAATGAAAGTTTTTGTTATGATATCTTTGTAACTTGTAAGATTTACATATATATATACATATATTTGACCATTTTAAAGCTGTATCACTAATTGCTCAAAACTGGATGCACTCTGAATTCTCCTCACCAGGGACAGACTTTCACAGTTGTGTGTAGCTCTCGAGAATCTTTAAGTCCACATCCGTTGGAGATCTTAAGCCACAGTCCTGTAAGGACCCAAGTAAAAGCATGCTACCTATGACCCTCACAGCAACTATGGGTAATCCTTAGTGTGACCCTGGATACTGGCATTGCTTCACTCCACAAGGAATTGAAGGCAGAGACTAAGTACTTTCTTTAAAGATATGTTGCAAGGTGCTGGGGTCAGGAAAGGGGAAACTAATAGTAACACCCGCTCAAGCCTTCAGTATCCTTGTTTTGTATACTTCAATGTCTGATCTCTAGCATGAGGTATTTTCATGTAATTGCAGATTCTGTATCCTTGGATTCTTCAGCTGTATGGCCCTGAAAAGCAGCAGTTTTGAGTTAATCTGAACAGCTTCTCTCATTACTCCCGTGTTCACATAGTGTTTGCTGGACACAGGAAAGTGATTGTTCAGGTTGGAGTCACTTTTAAACCACTGTCCACAGCTCTAGGTTGATGTTCTATTGAGCCCATTACAAATCCTGTCATGGACCTGAAAGGACCATTCGGCTGATATCTCCTTCACCTCCACTCAGTGACCTCGAGTCCTACTTTATCTTTTGAGACATTATGAAATGTTCACTCTTTGCTTCCACACATAAAGACAATGATGTAAGGCAACCATGCTTTCCTGCACATGCAACGAGTAACTCTGACCATGTGTATCAGTGTGAAACACTCACCCAGGACTTGCTGTCCCGGATGGAGTTCACAGCAGCTGTGTCAGCTCTGACTGACTCATGAGCGGAATCTGTGACTCCTATCTCTGTGTACATGTAATTTGGAAGACAAGGCTTCTCCACTTATCTAAAGAGAAATTACTTAGACATTAAACACTCTAGATTTGGTAGGAAATGGGGTCATTTTGAAGATGGGGTTTTGTGAGGAAATCCTGTGCATATTAAAGAAATCCAATTCTGCCCATGTGAATCTTCTGCTCGTACAGAATTTTTAACACCCCACCATCTCTTTAACTCACCCTGATAAATCAGTAAGTGCTCTTAAAATATGTGACTGTGAAAATTCAATAAAACTTTGGCTACTTTCATACATGATGATTTCCAAAACTCTCCTACCTGAGGTGAGGAAATTAAATCCATTTTTTTTTTAAATCTCATTAGTTGAAATTATCGAGAAGGACAATCACCTTTTGGTTTCAGAATGTTAGGCATTTAGATTAATTTAAAGCTAAAATTATAAACTATTGATCTCTGTGTGCAGAGAGAGAGAGATGAATCCTTTGAATATTCTTCCAGGTCTTAAACAGCCTTGTTTTAAGACCATCCATTTTGAACTCGTCCACTATACTGAACACTATACTGTGTATTGTGTACAGGTCCTTTGATTTCAGTCTCCATTCTGGACTTGGACAAGTAAACTCTCTAACAAACTCTTCCACTAGCTACTGCTGTGAGCAAGTTCAGCAAAGCTATCATGGTTTTCAACAGTAAGAGAACAACACATTCAAATGGCTCTTTTCTATCAAAATACGCCATATAGTACAGCATTTAAAATCTTTAGGATTTCATTTTTCATAATGTTATTTACTTTCTGAATTCATCTTGTATATTGAATAGACATCTAATCACCTAGGGGTGGTAGTGCTCAGGGATAAGGCTGACATGAACCCAACGCTAATGTCAATTTTTACAATAAACAGAATGGGCTAAGAGAAATATTGTTTTGATTTTTAAAATTTGCAGTGAATACATTGTAAAAAAAAAAAAGAAAAGAAAAGAAAAATTGAATGGTATTGTTACCCTGTCCAGTGATAGTCTAAAGTTTGTAAAACAGAGTTGATCATATGCATTTGAATGAGGGCTTAGGACGGTTGGGAACTAAATAAAAAAATCACTTGTCTCCAGACTCTAAATAAGCATATAAATGCAGAGGTGTTTTGTGGAACTTTGTTATTATTGTTTTGTGTACCCCCAGTTGATTTAGAACTTCAAAACAACTGTGCTGCTCTTAATGAGCTGAGGTTTAAGGTGCATCCTCCCTCCTGGTCAGTATCTGTCTGGTACAGATTAAAATAAGTAAGAGTGATTAGAATCCATAGGTCCAAGCAACCAGGTATCGCTCCACCGGACATCCATATTTTGATGAGGAAGTATTAAAATAACCCGAAGCCAATGTTAAGTCCTTCTGGCTATTATTAGGTATCTTTAAAGGTCCAGGGTCTTTTTTATCTAAAGATATCTAAAAGTATCATTGTGGTGTAAATTATTTAGAACATTAGAAGATACCAACCCCTTTGCCCCAAGAGAATTAAGTAAATAAATAAGAAAATGAAACTATAGAATTAGATTGTTTGGAAAGAATGCTGTCTGTTACATGAGATTCATGACCTCGTGGTTCCAGAACTGTAGGTGAACTATAAAACTTAAAGATGAATTTCCCATGTACATACAAACGCCATTCATTATTTATTCAAGATAAAAAAATTTCAGTACTTTGGCAACTCAGCGGAAATAATTCGTCTGACTAAAACCTAGAACTCTGCATAACTCTGTTGTAAGACACTCCTCACAGCACCCTCTGATAGCATTTAGTCTACTTCTTCGTGCTTTGCCTTGAAGCTCCCTTCTCTTTGCAAATCACGTATTTTTCACTCTTCCTGATTCTAACTTTCATAATTCTCGGCCAGGAACCACAGCTCGGCCAGGAACCACAGTGGACGTTCTTGCTGCTGCAACAGGTGTTTGTCACTTTCTTAAGTTGCTTTCCCCCTTAGGTGGTGTTATTTCCGGTACATTCCAAAGGCACAGGGGGAAAAGAAAAAAAAAAAAAACCTAGTGCAATCGCTTGCCAAACCCAAATCACGACCCCAGTAGCAAAGTTACAATCTGTTGTCTCTGGATTTTTATCTGCACTCCTTTGTGTGTCTTCTCTGGGTCTGATTTCTAGCTCCTAAAATGTTCACTTAAGAGTTTGGTAAAAACCAAAACTGAAAGTAGAAACGACTTTTTCTCAGAAGCAAACCACTCTGGATTTCTGGCAGTGGGGTGGATTATATTCTTGGCAAACCCAGTGTGGAATAGTTTTTGATGACCCATTTAGACCACCCCCGTGTTTGACATACACAGAAAAAGAGCCGACCTCATTAACTCATGGTCTTCCTGGTAATGCCTCCCTAGAAAAGAGATCTCTGAACACATCATGTCATTTTGAACTGTCAATCAGAGAAGAAGCTATCAGTCTATATAGACTTTTCTCTCTCTCTCTCTATACATTCTATCCCTACGTCACACAAGTAAAAATCAGTCACCATGAAGCTCACACGCACTTTAGGGCAAGATTGTACAGACCAACCTCTGGGAAGTTTCTCCGTCCCGCTGAAGGCGACCAGGGTGAGCATCTGGAACAGTGGAATGTTGACAAGCTCTCTCATGGTTGATCCAGGCTCAGGAAGAAAGGTTGCTTCTGGACAAGGTGAGGAAAACGCTCCCGGGTTTACATTTTAACGCATGGTTTGTTACAATAGAGTTGTCCGCTAATGACTGTTTGTGTCTGCAGCGCCACAGGCTCTAAGTATAATCAGGAATCCTCAGACCTGACTGTAATGATGGACGTGGCCAGCTGGGGAATACTTACTCAGGCCAGTAATGCAAGTGGAGGGCTGGAGGAACAAGGGAAAGAAAATCCCTTCAGAATCCCTTTTAAGACGGTGGCAGAAGGACAATACCAGATGCCTTTTGTGGCCGTCACTGCTTTCCCTGAGTTACAGCATTCCTAATGCGAGGTCGGTTGGTCCCCCACCTCTCCTGTACTCAAATGAGGAATCCGGATCAAACTAATTTTGACTTTCTTCATTACTCACCTGACCCCCCCTGCTGACAGCCAGCCTAGCCCAGCTGCTCCAGATTTTACCCACCACGCATTCCTTGAATTCTTCCCGGTTTTCCCTCGCACTGGTAAAGTGTGAGTAACCTGTTTCTTAGACAATCATTAGAGTCTTACACTTTCATCCCTGAGATATGTGAGCATGAGATAGCCCCTCCTGTTCCAAAGGCTGCAGTGATTTCTTGTCACATAAAAATGCATGCAATCCTCTCTGCTGTGGGGCAAGGGGACGTGCTGGCATCTCGTTCTCTCTCTAGCTTCATCTTTTGTGATCCCTGTTTCTTACTAGTCATATCATATTTGATGGCCTGCTGATAGTGACTTGTTTCCAAGCATCCCGAACTGACTAGAATGCTGATATCTTCCCACATTTGTGTTCGACTGCATGAAGCCATACCTACCACCTACCCCCAAAACATAAAGGCTGGATGTACCAGTTCTTCCAGTAGAATGCAATTTTAAGATGGTGCTGAAGTAATGTTCATGAAAGCATACTATATTCATGACTTTTTTCATGGTTATGAATTCGTTCATTGTTACGATGGGAACTACTCAGTTTCTATCCCAAATTATAGCAATTGCTGTAACAGGTGTTGACAAGAAGATAGAGAAAAAACCACTTATACATTGTTGGTAGGATCTAAATCAGAGCCATACTGGAAAATTGATATTGATCTGATGTGTGTGTGTGTGTGTGTGTGTGTGTGTGTGTGTGTGAGAGAGAGAGAGAGAGAGAGAGAGAGAGAGAGAGAGAGAGAGAGAGAGAGAGAAAATAGCATTGTTTGCAGTACGGAAACCTCCCCTTTTCTTGGAAGGATACATTCTAACACCCTACTCCAAGGTTGAGTCACAACTGGTCACACTGCATTCACACTTAGAAAGCAGAGACAACTAAAGTTTGTGTTCAACTTGCTTTCTTTTTTCTCTCTTTTATTTATGCAGTTCCACAGCCCATGGAATGATGGCACCCACATTTGGGGTGGGTCTTCTCTCCTTAACCTTTCTGAACAAACCTTTGAGGACATGGCCAGAGGTGTGTCTCCTAGATGACTACATATGACAGTTGCAAACCATAGCAATGAGGGCAAAACTCCAATCCTCCAATTCCCATTTTGTAAAACCATCTAAAATGTAGTTGATATACACCCTATGTAAACAAAAACACAGTAAATTATATAGGCAGGCATATAGTGAAAAATTACCCTCACACTTTCTCTGCCTACTCAGTTTTCATCCCAAATGATACCAATTACTATAACAAGTATTGGCAAGAAGACAGTGAAAATGAACACTTATATGCTGTTGGTAGGATCTAAATCAAAGTCATACTGAAAAATAATATGGTAGTTCTATAACTATACAGGCCTAAAAATATAATTAGTGTATAATCAAGCAATCTCCCGCTTCCAATATAGTCATAGAAAAGTTATCTGAGAATAATTGTCCATCAGTGTGACTGGAGAAAGAAAATGTTGTGCATATACCTCAGGTAATGCTACCCAGAATTGAAAGAAGGAAATTCTGACTTTCACAATATGGGTGAGCCTGGAAGCCACGAGAATAGGTGATATAAGCCAGGCATAAAGAGATAAATACTGTGTGCATGCCCTTATATGTGGAATCTAAAAACATCAGTCTTTCAGAGACAGAATAGAAGGGCTTTTACGAGAATCAGGGGGAGAAACTGGGGACAGGGGAGATGTGACTTTTAAAGAGGTCCACATTTTCTGTTAGTCTAGAATGGTGAGTTTTCATAATCTACTCTGTGTGGTAACCACATTTAATAATAACTGATGGTTTTTAAATTGCTAATATATGTTTAACGTGATTGCTGCCTAAAAACTGGTATCTTGGTGAGGTGGTGTGTGTGTTAATTAGCTTGACTGGATCTTTCTTCAATGTGTACATAAGTCAAAACTGTTCCCCATACATACACATGAAAGATATGCCAACTTAAACAAAGAGAGTAAGGGGATGAGGAAATGGGCTAGCTCATGAATTTAAGAATCTTCAGAAAAGTGGAGACCGGTGGAAAGGTTAGAAGCATGGGAAGAAGACATTGGTTGGAAACAGAAATTTTCAATTATTTGTTGGTGGAATGTATTATGCAGATCCTATAAAACTGAAGAAAACACAAGGCACAGGAAAGAGAAGACAGAAAGAATGTTCCATGTCTCAGGGAAGGCAGGAGGAGCTGAGCCTTTAAATACAAGTCTTTTGAGCCTTGACACAAAAATTGCCAAGAAAGCAGATTAGAGAGATGGCTGAACAGTTAAGAGCACTTGCTGTTCTGCAGGGAACCTCGGTTCCACTCCTCGCACTCACATTGGACAGCTCACAACTCGGGCAACTCAAGTTCCAGGGAATTCAACGCCAGCTTCTGGCCTCTATGGGCTTCTGTTCATACATGATACACATACATATACTCAGACATGCACACATACATGCAACAGATGAACGGTCTCTAAAATGCCAAGGAAGATATGAATAGGAAAATGCATAGGCAGGGTAGCAAAGAGTTTGTGGAGCCCCCATCTGATAGCTGCAGCTGATTCTATAAATTAGAAGGTACTGTGTGAGATGATTTAAAGCTTTGGCCTCAGAGATTAAGGAAGCACACAGCTGAGGTTGTTGGCTTTAAATTTAGACTGATACTCATTTACTTTGGCATGATAGATTTTTCACCTTCCTAAGTGGCACACATTAAATAATTGGGTAGGGTTATTTGGGGAATCAAGGGAGGAAAAGGTATTAGTTGGTGTTACTTTAGTCCAAGGCAGCATCACTCCCAAAATGAGAGGAACGTGGTAGACACTAGGAGGCATGACAATGGAGCTGTCAATTAGCAGGTGACAACACAGGCGGAAAGCAGAGTGACCAGCACTTGTCCTCATCTTAAGATCACTTGAGCGGTGAGAAACTGGAAGGTGGGATCAAGGACAGAGAAAGGAGTGGTCCTGAGTCAGGGTTGAAGTCGGTGGTTTAGGGTCGGGTAAATGGAGGTGCTGTGTTTGCCGTGCCATGTAACTGCCCATTCTGCCCCACATTCGGAGGCCACTTTGTAATGGCCCATTCTGCTGCTCTGGTCCGCGGGTCAGGGTCTAGCAAGAGAGAGAGTGGGGATGGAGGGGCGAGAGACTCGAAGAATGGAGACAAGACAGAGTCTGATCAAGTCTCGTTTATTGAAAGGAAATCCTGGGTATTTTACCCTTTACCACGTGCCTTGCCCTCGTGGACAAACACAGCTGAAGGCACTACTTCATGTGCTTTGCAGCATGGATATCACGTGCGCCTAGCTGCTGGCAGCACTAAACAGCAGATCAAGATATGTGAGAAAAACAAGATGTTTATCAGAGTGTACTGAGCTGTGATGTTGAAAACAAGTCCCTTGTCAGGTTATATGGCTCGAGATGGCTGCAAAGATGATAGCCGCTTTCTGCTAGGAGGGCGGCTCCCAACACTGCCACTGGGCTAGAGCTCCTCAGGGAGGCGAGACTTGGGAGTTTGACTGCAGTCACCCACACAAGGTGGTTGTAGGGCTATGGGAAGCCTCAGGATCCCGCTCCAGTGGTGGGGAGGTCAGTTTGAGGTCCTGGAGACAGCTAGAGCTGGCTTGGGGGGTGAGGGGGCCCAGACCAAAAGTGGCTGGGGACCGGTTGGTTCTCAGGCTCTTGGACCTCCAGGTGCCACTGGGAGCCTCGGAAGAGCTGAGAACAAAGTGGAGTCCTGCCGGCTCAATATAGCCCACTTCTGAAGGGGAGATGGGAACTCCAGAGTGGAGAGGAGAGTCATTGGCTTGTTGCAGTGGTTGGCTTGCTTGGCTTGGGTTGGTGGTCTTTGTGGCTGGGAACACAGAGAGACCTTCTGCGGGAGATTAGCCATCAGCTCTGTAGGTGAAGGCCTTCTCCATTGCTCCCCAAGGCAGATCCCAGAGAAAGAGAAGCAGTCCATTGTTTTAAGATGCTTATTGTAATAGCGGAAAGTAGATAATAAATCATACCCAGTTTTTCAGAGTGGACCTGAGGCTAAATACCTTTTGCAGGGAGGAGGGTCTGGGAAGGAAAGCTTAATTGGCTAAACCCTTCTGGCCTTTAGATATCTCAGTAATATGGAGATCTGTCTTGAGGCTCCGTGGCCTGTAGTCATGCCCTCTACCTGTGGAGGGGCTACTAGGGGCTTTGCCCTTACATGGTTTAAAGACACAAATCTATGGAGGGCTCTGGCCTCATGTCAGGAGCCTAGAGTCTTGAGGTGTGGCAAAATGCCTGCCGTCCCTTAGGATCACCTGGGTCCCACCTAGGACCCCTCAGGATCACCTGGGGTCTCCAGTGGTTTCTAGCCAATGTTCGACCAGAAACCAGGCTGACTTTCATGGTCCAGTCTGACAGTTTAGGTGTTAAAACTGGGGAATGGAGCCTCCACAGTCTGTGGTTACTTTGCTCATTTCTCAGAGCAGAGACCAGCTCTGAAGTCATTGGCGTTTATGAGACTGGAAGACTCTAGTAGTGTAGATGGAATGAATTCGATACAAATGAGGAAAAAGGAAAGAAAAGAAAGAAAAGGAAAGAGATTTAGTTATAAATCCAAGATAAATATCAGATTTCCAACTTGAAGGAAACCATGGATCATTTAACTATGTGGGTCAGAATTTCCAAGAAGAAAAATGGCCACCCAAAGAATTTATTTATATCCTGCATATAAAGTGGCTACTAGGGTCTGTTAAGGTTTGGCTGCAAATGCCTCCCATAGATATAAATATTTGAACACTTGCTCCCCGGCTGAGACACTACTTGGGAGATAATGGAACCCTCGGGAGATGGATCCTTGTAGGAGGAAGTACATCACTGGACACGGCTTTGAGCTTTACAACCTCACCTCACTTCCTCTTTTCTTTCCCTCTCCCTTTCTCTCTCTCTGTGTCTCTGTCTCTGTCTCTCTCTTTCCCTCTCTCCCTCCCCTTCTGTCCCTCCCTTCCCCCTCTCTGGCCCTTCCTTTCTCCTTCTCTTTCTTTCCCCCTCTCTTCTTTTTCTCTTCCCTTCCCCTCGCCTCCTCTCTTCTGTCCCTCCCTCCCTTCCTCCCTCCCTCCCTCCCTCCCTTCCTCCCTCCCTCCCTTCCTCCCTTCCTTCCTCCCTCCCACTCTCCCCCCTTCTCTCCCTTCACCTCCTCTCAGCTCCCTCCTAACATCTGATGTTTCCTGTGTATGAGTAAAAATGTGACCCCAGCTTCCTGTTCCTGCTACCACTCCTGCCTTCACAGGCCTTCCTCACTGTTAATGGCCTCTATCCTTCTGGATCCATAAGCTAACATAAACTCTTTCTTCCATAGTCATGGTATTTTACCACAGCAACAGAGAAATAACCAACAGAGAAGGAGGCTCCAGAAGGAAAGGAATGGCCCCCTCAGAGAAACCCAGGGCTATATAGAGAAGTATGAAGCATAAAGAAACTTCAAAAATCTCATGAAGAACCTGGAGCCCTAATAGTTGCTACTAAGCATCTCTGGAAAAAAAAAAAACAGTTACTGAAGCCAAAATACAGAATATCCCAACAAGAAGTAAGACCTTTGGTTGAGAAATGCAGTTCCAGGGATGGCTTTGATTTCTAGAAAATTCTTTCCATTGTCTAAACCCAGTTGGAAACTAGAGGCCAGGAAACCCCAGTTTTTGGGGAGAAACCAGAGGCTCATACAATCAGTTTCCTGGGTCACACACACAGAGCAAGTGAAAGTGGATGAAGAATGAATCTAGAGGGAAAATGGAGGTTATTCAGGCAGGACTCCTTTAGGAGCTTTAGCTGTCCTTGGAACACAGATGCCATGCTAAGGAGGGAAGGCACGCATGCCCAAAGTCTCATTTGTTGTCACTGCTACATGTTTTAGTTGTTCAGTCATAACATCTCTAGCCTCTGTCCTTGCCCCCAGAGACTGCCTATACTGTTTCTGTCATGCCGTCCATCTCTGTTCCCTTTAAGCCCATCTTCAGCACCACTGTGTTATAAGGGATTTTTCACAATATTCTCTGAGAATCACTGGTCATATTCCTGTAGTCAGAGTTTCTTCCTGGTTCAAAATAGTTGGTACAGATACATTTCATATTATACTGGATATTTTTAATGTGGCAAGCTTATCAGTCTTCAAGCATGAGTCTGAAAACCCAAGGGAAGTAGAGTTGGAAGAGACTGGGGCTCTTGCTTCTGATTTGACAGTACTGAAAGAAGAAACCCTCTGCTCTGCCTACTGGTGTAGAGTTAATTGGGGGTCCCACTAGGGATGCTGCTTTCATTCTCTAAATACTATAGGGCTGTAGTATTCTGCTGATTCTTCAGGCTTTCTCTCTCTTGATGTCATCTCCTTCCAAGGGCTGTTCAGATGTTCACTGATACTCTAAAGAACTTTTTAAGTTATATATATATATATATATGAATGAATGACTAGATGCCATTATATGATTCTATGACCAGGTAGTAATCATTAAAGAGAAGTTTTTGCATAGATGCCATTGTCTTTGACAGTGACCTTGTTCTGAAATCCTGTACTTGAGTATTTATTTATGTTTATGTGTGTTCTAGGAGAAGTCTGCTACCTGCGCTTTCCACAGAATTCAAGAAAAGCAAATACCTGCTTCTCCCCACTTCCCCCCAAAGTTTGGGTATGGGTAAGTTACCTGAGCTCAGATGGTCAGATACCTTTCAGGGACTTGTAACATGTAAGAAGAGAAAGCCAGGTTCATTCTAGAGGCAGTGACATCAAGTATCCAGTGACATTCATGCCAAAAGTAGTACACAGAGATGAGTGCCTTCTACAGTATCCAGTGTCCGGAGATGGCAGAGTCTGTGCCTTGTGCTCAGCGGTAGAGCTGTGTCACCCTGACCAGGCTGTTCCTCTTATGAGGTCTTGGCCATTGTTCTAGACACCAGCTGCCCTTCATTCCTGCGTAGCGTTCTTAGGCTTCCTAGCTTTCCTTAAGCCAACCAATAGGCTTTCAGTATGTTTTTTCCCAAAGTTAATCAGAATTACAGCAACAACACATGCAACGATGTCTATTTTGTATTCACAAAAGGCAAGGCTTTAAAGATTATGAATTGTCTCAAGATTTGTAGCCACTGAACAATAGAAATAAATTTATTTTTAATTTAAATTATTTGAAATTTTCATACATCATTTCTATTCTTCCCTCTGCTTCCAATTCTTCCCACATCTCCTAAACTCCCTCTCAAATTCATCACATCTTCTTTAATTATTAGTTATACATAAATGACATACTATATAGTATATCAATATACTAAAATATTATTGATAATATATACTTAATAAATATAATTAATTCAATTGATACCAAATGATATATTAATCACATATGTTAGTTTTTAACTGTTATATTACTTTACTATATATTATTGATATAATATATATAATTATTATAAGCATATACATTTTCCTGGGTTCTTTTAGTGTTCCTTGTATGTATGTGTACTTTGGGCTGACCCCTTGTGTAGTTGGTGTTATCTGTAACCTCGGGTTTTTCAACCCATCCTCTTTGTTCCCTGAAATAAAAACTCTGAGATTGAATTATTATGAATAAATGGTTTGGCCAAAAGCTATGTAAAGTGGGAACTTCTGGTTTGTTTGGGAAGTCAGTTATGTCAAATGATGTTTTGCTGGGGCACACAGGTGAAAGGATGCCTTGCTAAAGCAGACACATGAAAGAATGTTTTCCTGAAGCAGACACAGGTGAAAGGATGTTTTGCTACAGTAGACATGTGAAAGGTCACATGATTAAAGAATATAATTATGGCCCATAGACAGTGGGAGCTTAACATTGGTTTGTTTTGCTCCAGCTCGTTATTCTTCACTAACAACACACATGTATTGGTTCGCCTTACATTGTGTTGTTGAGCTGCAGTCATGGTGATGCCAGAGAGAGACTCATTAAAGTACTGCTCATGAGGTTCCTGTGACTTCTTGCCATTTCTGTGGCTTTGGGCTGGTTGGTGAGCCTTGAGGTGTCTTCAGGATTGATTTGCAGCTGCTGGTTCATTCATGGCGTCTGCCTGCCGAGAGGACTGGACTGAAGCTGCTGGTTTGTATTTGGTGTTTGCTAAGGGACTGAACTGCTGATATCCTGACAATGAAAATCAAGCTCACCCCCAAAGATCTATTGCTAACCAGGATCACTTCTCCCATATTCTAATAACTTTTTTTTCCCTCTACCTCTGCTGGGCGGCGGGCTAGAGAAGAGGTTAAATCATTATTAAAGTAGGTTGGAAAAAAATGTATGCCTACAACTCTGGCTCTGTTCCCCCACTAGCTCATAACTTAATATCCCATATATTCTATTCTATGAATACCACATGACTGGTTACCTGGTTCTCATCTTCATGCATCTGTCTCCAACAGCATTCCCAGGGCCAAGCTCCTTCCTGCACCTCACTATTTCCCAGAATCCTCTACCCCCTCTCTCTGCCAGACATCCCACCTACTAATCCTGCCTCAGCTCATTGGCCAAAGGCTTTCTATTGGCAGGTGAATCCTTTTATACAGTTCATAAGAGATTATCACTACCCAGTTGATATTGGGATTGGATTCTCCTCAGGGACCTCATCCCTGGAGAAAGCTTATTCTTCCTATTAGAGGTAAATCTCTAATGCAGATCCAACGCTAGAGGATGAACTTTTACCTTGAAGCTGCTATATGTATATTGCACAGACAGACGCCATGTTTTAGTTGCACTCCTAGCTTAGCAGGCTTAGATGTTAAATTGGTCAGAGGTATTTTTACCTTCTTTCTCAATTATGATCATGTACTGTTGCTAGCTTAGAAATATTAAATATGGCCACCCAATGTTCTGGATGTAGACTTGGACTCGAATGAGTTGTCCAGGGATCGCACTGGACATGGCCTGCCATCTGTGACTGACTTACAGGTCTCTTTACAAAGTGACATGAGCAACTTGGCAAATAAAAGTGCATACCATGATAAAGTGCTTAACACATGCAAGTTGCAGCTCAACTAAACATTTTCAAATTGAAGTGTGTACCATAGCTCGTTTGGTAAAGTGCTCGTCTTGAAAGCTTGAGAACTTAAGTTTGATCCCAAAACCCATAGATAAATCTAGGTGTGGTTTCATGAGTTTGTGATCTAACACTGGGAATCATGGGAATAGGAAGATCCATGGGCTTTGCTGGTATGAATGAAGATGGCCCCACATTGGCTGGTATATAAGAAGGCTTGGTTTCCAGTGGGGAGATTAAGAAGTGTGACTTTTTAGAGGAGATGTGGCCTTGTTGGAGGAGGTATGTCACTGGAGGTGAGTTTTGAGGTTTCTCTTTCTCTCTTTCTTTCTTTCTTTCTTTCTTTCTTTCTTTCTTTCTTTCTTTTTTTGGGGGGGTGGTTGGGTTAACTCATTTCTTTTTTTATTGGATATTTTATTTATTTACATTTCAGACGTCATCCCCTTTCCCCATTTCGCCTCCCTAGAACCCCCATCCCATCTCCCCTCTTCCTTTTTGCTTTTATGCCATTTTAATTACATGCATGTATTAAGGTCAGTTCTAGGTTGAAGGTCTAGCAATAAGGTAGATGCAAATAGTCAAGGAACAAGCAATACAATAAGCACATATAGTCAAAGAAAAAAGCAAGGCATTAAACCAATTACATGAGCACTCCTGTGATCACTGTTTCTAAGGGCTTATCAGGATGACCAAAATATCTGAGCAAACTTCCCTGTCCTAGTCCAAAATTATCTTCATGTCTGAAGCCTGCCTACTACCTCTCTCCCAGCCATGATGATCATGAATTAACTCTCTGAGACTGTTAGCAGTTTCCCAATTAAATGCTTTCATCGAAGAGTTGCTTTGGTCACAGTGTCTATTCACAGCAATAGAATAGTAACTGAGACAGCTATCCAGCCAGCCTAGCCTAATTGGTGAGCTCAAGCCCAATAAGAGATCTGTCTCAAAGAAGGTAGATGGTGTTTCTGGGGCTGACATCTCAGGTTTTTGTCTGACCTCCAAATGCAGCTGTACACATGTGCACATACACCTGGTAAACATGAGCACACATGCACAAAATCATAAGTAAATAGGAATGTTTAAATTGACATGGCTTAAGTTGGTCTCTATAGCATGCTTTCTCAGTGTTAAGGTGATCCTCAGGTAACAGTTTAGACAGTGTTCATACAGCTCTGTGTATCACCAAGCAAAATCATGTCAATATTTGTCCCCACTTTGCCCTAATTTCTATATGAGAGTGGGAAGCTATTTTGGAGAGTTTAGGATCTCAAACATGAGTCTAAATTTCTACAATGCGAACAATATGTCTTCATTTAACTAATCCAATACTGAAGACGCTTAGTGGAACAGGAAGATTTGGCCCTAGGTCCCTGTAATATCAGCATGTCCGATAATAAATTCATCACCCTCCCTGAACCCTGGAAATTGCTTAATCTCTTCTTTTAATGTATCTCATTATATTCTCCTCCGCTTCCAAAGGCCTTCATGCTGGGAGTAAGCCCTGATGCCCACGTCTTCATCCTGTATTTAGGCTAAGCCCTATCACTTTACATGCTGGCAGTTCATGTCATACCTCCCTCACTACTCTCTACCTCGGCTTAAAGCTCCATTAATTTGTTGTTCATCATAGCATCAACTTAGTGGGGCTCCCAACCGATCATGTCTCTACTCCAGTGTTGGGGTTTGATATGAACTTTCCCCTACAAAGGTTCATGCAGAAAAAGTGTGGTTACGTTAAGCACATCAGAATTCTGTCTTACAATTTGGGTACATGGTTGTTGGAGATACTCTCAATGTTGGAGAGAAAGGAAGACCAGGAATTCCATGTTTAATATTTGAAATCTGTACTTTTAATAAAAAACAAAGGGATTATTATTTATTCAGTTTATCATGGAAACAATACCAGGCTGGAATCCTGGGCATATCCCATGCACAGGGAAAGAATAGTTTGGACTTTCCCTAGGCTTTGTCATTTGGAGTCAGAAGAGCAGTGCTAAGAAAATTACCTTGCCTAGCTCTTTTTATAATACAACTGCTATCTGGCCCCTGAGTATACTATAAGCCTCCATTCTTTTGCTTTCCTGAATCCTAGATCTTATGTAGAAATTCCTCATTTGGAAAGACACATAAGGGAGACCAGAAACTGTCATTTGAGTCCCTACCCAACAGCAAACCCCTCCCCACTTCTACCAATTGTCTTCCTCCTCCTCCTCCTCCTCCTCTTCCTCCTCCTCCTCTTCCTCTTCCTCTTCCTCTTCTCCCCCTCCTCCCCCTTCTCTTCTTCCTCATCCTCCTTAGCTGGAGTGCTCCACACTCAAGATATACATGGCTTAAAGGATCACACATGAGGCAGGAGATAAGTGAAGTCCTGGATACTTAGAAGGCTGGAGCAGGAAGATTCCTTCTTGAGCTTGAGTTCAAGATCAGTCTGGTCAGTGTAATAAGACCTCATCTCAAAACGAAAGTAACTGTGTTTTAAAAACCCCTGAGGAAAACAATACTAAAAGTCTGTGCTATATCATCTACAAAAGGAACACCCCAGCAATAGGCTTTTCTTCTAGACTTTTTATTTCTCAGCTTACTCCCAGCCATGAGCACTGTTTACATGTTCCGACTGTGGCTTACAGCTGTACAATGCAATTCAGTTCAGCAAATCACAGCTAGGCCCTAAGCCAGTACTTGAATCCAAAAGCAACACGGACAACTGCATCCATCAGGCTGGGCGGCCTTGTGAGAGATGCTCTTGGCAAGGCAAGGAGCACTGAAGAAGGGTGAGAACACTCCTTGCCAAGCCTGCCCTCAGACTAGTAGAATGTGGTCCGTAACCTTTACAGTGACCCCAGTATAACCCCTTTCCTAGAGTATAAACTAGGCATAATGACTCTCATTCAAGAGTCAGAATGCAAAAGATGTTCGCAGCATGTCAGTTCTGAGATAAGTTTATAAAAATATTGCTACTTCTATGTAGGTATAACAGTGACAAGACTGTGCTGGATTGGTTATTGGATGGATATGGTGGGATTCAGAGGACTGGAAAGAGGAAACATCTAAAAATTAAAAGATTCTTGGTTGAGATCTGTCTAAATTGATATAATGTTTGCCTAGGATACACTGGGTTCAGTCACCAACACTCATAAAAATAAGATTGGTGGTGCAGGCCTATAATCTTAGCAGGTAGAGGCAGAAAGGTTAGAAGGTCAAGTTCTGCCTTGGCTACCTAGAAAGTTTAAGGCCAGCTTGGGCTGCATGAGACCCAACTGGAAAGAAGGAAGGGGGAGTGGTGTTACTTAATCATGAGTTAGGTATTTGCTGATAATGTGAGACATCTGTTTAACATCCTGAAGGGCTCTTGGAGGCCTGAGCATTGCATACACAGACCCCCAGGATGGATTAGCCTTTTACTCTTCTTCCGTTTGCTAAATCATTAGATTACCTTCCTAAGGCTCGCCACCAAGGTCTACTCCCTGTTTGGCCACTGACTTATTCCTGAGACTTGTCACCATGGTCCAACTATCAAAAAATTCAAGGTTCAGCAATCAAAATTCATTATTGTGACTAACCTAGTTAAAATACCCAACGAGAACTCACCAATGAGCCCTAGCTCATTCTAACACAGACCTCCCTTTTTTCCCTTCTTAAAATTATCACTTGCAAAGCTGCTTGCTGCTGTTTCTGCCTGATTCAGATCCTTGTCTCTTTGCCTTGCCTAATAAAAGATCTCTGTGCTTGTGCTTGGAAATTGGTGTCTGGGTTTGGTCTGTGCCTAATCTGGGGTCCAGAGGATAGCACGCCACAGTATTTGGGTCCCTTCACATGCTAACCAAATTAAGACAACAAAAGAGAGTTGGAAATTGTTGAATGAGTGATGTGTTTGGCTGTAGACATGAGATCCTGATTTAATCTCACACCAACAAAGGCATGGTAGTGCATGGTTGTCATCTATACAGAGACACAGACAGGCTCCTATGTGGGACTCACTGACCAAACAGTCTAGCCTATAACCAATGAGTTCTGGGCCAAAGAGAACTCCTGTCTCAAAATACACAAGGTGGCTGGCTTCTGAGGAATGATATCAAATGAAAAAATGACCACAGGCCTCCATGTTCCATATACACATGTACACATGTGTACCCACAGGAACACATACATGTGTATGCTCAAAGAAAGAAAAGATTGAGGAATAATTGGCAGGCAAGTTGAAAGAAGCCCAGGCACCCTCATTCTTGTTGGGGAAAAGAAAAAAAGTCCCTGAAGAGGGAAGAGGAGGCCAAGGAACAGGAAGTGGTAATCGATCTGCAAAGCTAGTAACTTTGACAGGCCTGGTCATATCATAGATCTGAGAGTTAGCATGAAACCAAAGCATGGATTAGGAATGTTTCCAAATAGTCTGACTTCATTCGATTGGTGGAGTGTTCGTTTTAGAAAAAAGCAAAAGCACCATAAAACATTAGAACTGAACAAAGTGTTTTCCCAAAGTATCAGTCCCTTCACTGCCAACTGATTGAAAGATCAAGCACCAAATATATCACATCTCCTTTCTTAGCTAACAATTTCTGTTTGGGCACACGAATTATCAGAGTGTTTCTGTCCGTGACTAGCGGTACATCATCCAGTGTCATCCATTGACACTGTGCAAAATGCTGACAAGATGCTGAGTCAATACGGCTCAGCAGTGTGCAACATTAGCATCGAGAGTCACTGGAAAAGACTTTCCTAGTCTAGAAAAATGCACCGTTTCAGAGGATCAGCATCCTTTGCTTTAGCCTTTTCACAACTCATCAGGGCGAAACGGTTCTAGATGAATTGTACCACAGGAGTGAATCAGCATGACACAGTCAAATTATTCACAGTCTATTTTTTGCAACAATCTCTTCAAGCTGGTGCAAAGATAAATAATAAATGTGTTCTAGGCATAACTCTGATGCTCTCTGGAGATCAATTCAATTAAAATATAAAGTCACAGATAAGTCTTGCTTTTGTAGTGCCCTGGTAATCAGTTGGATTAAGGTCTGGAAACCAACCTCACTCCTGGCCTTTGTTCAAAGCTCCAGTGTGTGGCCCAAGAGCCAGACTGGAGGTTGTATTAGGTTAACCCAGGGAAGGGCCAGAGTGAACTGAGGACTACAGAAAGTCATGGAAATTCTGAGTTATGGTCATAGCACTCTATGTATAATTATATGACACACTCAGAATGATAATTTCTGTGGATTTCTGTTTATGAGTGAAGTAACTGTTTTTGGCATCAGTCAGGTGAAATCATGATTGGCTGGATCTTTCTGGATTAAGAAATACTTGGAGACTGCACTAAGCTAATGTGACATTTGGTCAAGTTTTTTATTCTCATACTTTTCTTTTGAAAAATATGTTTTGGATTTTAAAATAACAAGAAAAAATCAATGATCTAAACAACCATGTTTTAAGTATATTTAAGTATAGTCATAACTTAGGAAATAATATTATTCTTATTCTATTTCATATGATGTGTAGAAAATATGGGTCTCATGTACATTTTTATTCTCATTGGTGACTACAAATTTTCTTTTAATAAACAGCTATCATCTTTGCACTCATTTTGTTTAAGTTTTGCAATTTAACTGTGAGAAATAAAACTGCCAATATCTCATTATCTATTTTAACTCATCTTCTAACTAAAGCCTGCAGGTAAATATAGAATTTAGTTACTCAGTCAAAGTCTGTATTTATGATGCTCTGGGACTATGTTTCCAGATTTCCTTTCAAGTATTTTCTCCATTATTCTACCACATGAATTCTACTCACACGGATTCTATCACATTATATTGATGGTTTTATTGATGATAAATTCATTGGTGAAGAAAAAACCTGCACTATTTTGTCCTTAATGTGAAACTTAACTTTTTATGAAGTGTGCTTGATGCCTGGTGTGTGTTTGACAACAATAAATGTTGACTGAATGAACCAGAGACTCTTAACAACCATGATGAGTTTCACTTATAACGTAAATATACATTCAAGTGTTTTCACTCACAAGCTATGTCCTAAAACTTGTAAGACAATTATAATGATTACCTGTGTGGTTAAGGAAATGGGAATGCTAATCTTGTTCATATTTTTATTACATTTGAGTGTGTGTGTCTATGTGGTGTGTGTGTGTGTGTGTGTGTGTGTGTGTGTGTGTGAGAGAGAGAGAGAGAGAGAGAGAGAGAGGGAGAGAGAGAGAGAGAGAGAGAGAGAGAGATGGGGGGGGGTGCATGTGCAGAGTTCAAAGGACCACATTCTTTCTACCACACGGATCCTACAGACTGGACTCAGGCTGTTTAGCTTGACGGCAAGCCTGTTTGTCTTCTGAGCCTTCTGATCAGTCAGTCCCCTTTATAAATTGGATGATTTGTTCTTTGAATAATGCAGATATGTTCCTACCAAGAACATGGAAGTAAAAATGATACAGTTGCCATCAGGGGCTGGGGAAATAGTTTAGGCATACAGAATTTGTCCTGGATTCCCAAAGACCTGAGTTGTACTTTTAGGTCTACCATAGACAGTTGCCATCAAAACTAGGTCCACACATAATGATTGAATACTTAGCTATATGACATGTAGACCTAGTCAATTCTAAACTGGAAAGAATTAGGTACAAACTTTTTAAATATAGTCACATATTTAATTAAATAATGTTATAAAATTCTACTGAACCATGAAAACATGGGTAAATATCTTCAGAGGTTAGTACTGATGGTACCCAGCCTGGGAATCTTCCAGGGAAATTGAGATTTGTTTTTCAACTGGGCTTCTGATTTCTCTTAAAATTATCATTAGTAGGATGATGTTAATATGCTCATGTGCTTACTCTATTGGTCTCTTCTCCAAGTGTTTTTCACATCTTCATGTAGTTCATCCTCAAGAGAGTGCTATAAGGCAGATGCTAACACCTCCTCATTTTACAGATGAAAGGACTAAGTTTGTTTCAGTCAAGAAAGCCTGAACCTAACACCTGTGCTCAGCCATTACTCATGGATTCACTCAGCCATACTTGTGTGCTTACAAATGTGTCAGGTACTGTGCTGGATTCTAAGAGTCAGGGGTGTTCAAAACAAACACGACACCTGCTCTCTTTGAGGGTTCAGTAGGAAGAGCAAGGAATAAATATGGAACCACAAGTTGAGGTACTAGCTATAAAGAGAAATTTCAGGGTGCTCCAGGGTGCTCTGAGGGAGCCCTTCCCAGGATAAGACAACCAGCAGAGATCTCCCTGGGAAAGTGACAATTAAGCTAAGAGTAGATGGATTAGCCAAAGTTGATGAAGAGCTGGGAAAGAATGCACCAGGCTCTGAGAAGAGCATGGAAGAGTGTTTTCTAATCCCTTGACAAGCTCTCAGAGCAAGAGCCATCTTAGCCCTGGGTCATTAAAGATCAATCTCTCTGTGTCCCCATTTTCTGACTTTATATTCACTACATCTGCTTTTAGGTACAGATATTTGCTTTCCATTCAGTTTGACAATAAGTAGAATGTGCTGATTGGACAAGCCTTTGCTGCTTTTGTTTGTTATGAGAGTCCTTTCCCCTTGCAAATTAATAAATCCGTGTTGTAGCAATCTCGAGTACATTGTCTTCCTGTGAAGTCTGACCACTGCAACGGTCTGGATTCTGCACTGTTCCTTCCCAATTCCCACCAGCCTTCCCTTCGATACTCCAAATGATTGTCTTGACCACCCTCACTCTTCCTTGTGAAGTTCTAGAAATAGGTCATATTAGGTTTAAAAGAAGGATTTTTTTTTAACTGATAATCAATTTAGTGAGCACACACTCCTTGATTATATTGATGGAGTGAAAAGAGAATCCATCTGGAAGACAGTCTGAATGAAATCATATTTGGAGTATTCGGGGAAGAAAACAGAGAGCGTCTTGCCTTGGCAGTCATGTGTGGAGTGACTAATGCTGGTGTTCCTTTACGAGACTGTTTTATTATAAAACTGTAGTAAACCGTGCTGGCGTTTCCCCACAGCCAGCATGGAAATGAAACTTACTCATAATATTTACTTCTTCTCCAGAGTGCCTTAGCAGACCTGAAACATCTGAACTAACAAAAGTCCTCCAACTTATAATATGTCCCAGCTGCTCTGAGGATTGTGTGCGTGCCTGTGTGTGTGTGCCACGGAGGGGATTTCCTTGTATTTATTCATTTATGTGCCCTTTGCAGTAGGGCAAGTTCCATCCAACTGGAATTCGATGTGTCTTCACTGAACATTTGTTATATGTAGAACATTGGCTCGTGTCTAAAATGTCTTCTAAGCAGGGCGCAGCTGAGGGCCATGAAAGATGAGATTGTATATTGTTTAGGGACAGTGATATGACTGAGTGGTATTTTCACAGTCAACAATTCATTTTTTTCTTCCAGTACAGAAAGCCACATTATTAACAAGTGGGTATTATCTGGCGACTCTCATGAAAAGATACATTTGTATAACTGTTTTCTATTATTAATTGTTTAAGAGCAGCTGGTTAATTTTTAATACTACAGAGATAAAAATCATCGGTGGCTCTGTTGAATTTGGTTCTTTATTTTTTACTTGTCTTCTCCAAGTTGAGAGAACAAAGCAAGACAGGTCATAAATGTCTCAAATTTGAAAAAAAAATGTAGGAGGTTCGTGGAAAATCTATTCCTTCTCTTTCCCACCTCTTTTCTAAACAGGAGCATTTATTCAAGTAACTGAACTTAACTCTGGGGTTACAGTGATGGGCAAGTCTCTGAGCAAGAAACCAGTAGCCTGGCCAAGGAGAAGAGTAATGATATTAACAATTAAAAATGAGTGCAGGGCTTGGGGATTTAGCTCAGTGGTAGAATCCTTACCCAGCCAGAATAAGATCCTGAGATCTACCACAGTACCGGAAAATGACCAGGAAATGGTGAGCTGGAAACATAGGTCAGTTGAAGGAGGGCTCATCTAGAATACTTAAAAATCTACCTTCTCTTTTCAGCTCTACAGAAACAGGGCATCTGTAATCCTAGCAACAGGAGGTAGAGATAGGAGGACCAGAAGCTCAAGGTCATCCTTAGCTAAATAATAAGTTTGAGGCAATCCTGGGACACATGAGACTCTGTCCAGAGAGGTAATAGGCAGGTGGTAAGGAGGGAAGGAGGGAGAGAGGACAGTGTTAGAGAGGTGTGTTGAGAACACATGGGAACCAGGCAACATGACAGCAATCTGAGAGGATGCTCACAGAGGTTGGTATTTGAGCTGAGAAGATGTCAACTAGGTATACAGAAGGTCAGGATAAGGACTAAGCTCCCAGGAAGTGGATTCCATAAGGTGCAGGGATATGAGAGCTATTCTTGCATGATTTTTCTTTCATTTTGCACCTTCCTGTGGCTGTCAAGTGAAAGCTTTGTGCCAAAGAATGCAAAGGAAAAAATGAAAAGAAACAGATGGGATCACTTTGGCTAGTAGAGGGAGGTGGGCACCTGACCCAGAACATAGTAACATAACTATATTTACATAGGGTGGTAAGGAATCATCTAAATCCAGGAATCCCTGTCATTCGTTACAGAGTCGAAGAGGCCTACTGAGAGGACATTGGTCAATACTGACTTTCAAATCACTTGCCTCAGAGAGCAAGTCATTTCAAACTCAGTAAGGTAGTCTGAAAGTTGAGAGCTAGAGTCAGCAGATCATAGGAAAGTCCCACTGCTCACCAGGCCTCAATCCTGCTTCTGCCTGTGGGAGACAGGACAGGCCTCAGAAGTAGTTCTCCAAAGAGGCCCAAGTCATAGATGGCACTGTCAGGTCTCAGGTTGGGTTGCTGTAGGCAGGGATGTCGCAGGGTTAGGACACTAACCTCAGAGTGCTACAGGTGGTGGTGTAGGGTGACGATAAGAATGGGATCCAAGGTTATACCATGCAGCACATAGTCTGCAAGCTGTGGGAGACAGGCTTGAGACACTCCAGAAGAGACTCCCCTGCCACGACTGCCCACTCCCACAGCCCTTTGTGTGCCTCGTGGGTTACTCTCAGATTTCATTATATCAGCTCAGGCGTGGGGCACTTGCCTAGGATGTGTAAACTTCTGGGTTCAATCTCCAACAACAACAGTGAATTAGAAAAAAAAGCAGAAACAAGTTTTTAATTATGTGTAAACAAGTAAACAAAAATCTAAAGTTTCTAATGCAGAAATTCACCACTGCTATAATGTGTGTGTGTGTGTGCACATACATGCACACACACACACACACACACACACACACACACACACACAGAGGTATTGTTTTTGGCACTAAATCTCTAGGCCTTTCCTCCTACTTTCAGGACCAGCTATGGCATCAAGACCCTGTCTATCATTAATAATGCTGTGGCTTCCAGATTCTCCTTTCCCTGCAACTAAAGCATGGCACGTGATCACACGACCAGGATGAGCCAATGAGATTCCTCATCCAAAAGCAAAACAAGGTGTTGCTTTAGGGTTCATTCATCATGGTGCATGACAGCAACAGTCTGGGGGAATGGCCATGGTGACAGGAAGTCACGGAGTCCAGCGGCTCCTGGGCTGAACTTGCAGCAGTGCCTGACCACTTCCTTGTTTTTCATTCAGATTTCTAGTTTGTGTACTTAGTCTTGTGGTTGATTTCTTGAGCTTCACACTCTTCTAGAAAATTCTTCATAGTGTAGATTAGATAGAGCTGGTGTTTGTTGTTGCCAGTGAGAACGGCAGGCAACAAAATGGGTATTTTGCAGGTTGTTTTGTTGTGTTTTAAGCTCTACCCAATGCTGCACTTTGTACTGTCCCACAGATATGATTTTCATAGGCATAAAAAGTTGTTGTCTTAACTCCTGGAGGCCCAGCACTGGGTTCTCCCCAAAGTGAAGCTCAAGCGATTGCCATTTAGCTACCATGTATTATTATATTATAACACCATGTATTGTGCTCACCCATTGGTCCCAGATGATCTCCCAACAGCCTCCTCGGCCCCAGTCACATTTTCCATTCCTAACTGATACTTCACCCTCCTGACAGAAACCTTAAGCTCCCACCGTTGAGTTTGATCTCATCATGGCTTCCATGCCGGGCCTTGCACTACATCTCACAGTTGAACCAACTTCCAAATGTGACCTATTTAATGGTACAGTGCAAGCAGGCTTTGGTTCTACTGTTGAATGTAAGTCAATTGTAGCTTGCACATGTGGGTGTCACGTGGCCTTAGCCAGACCCTGTCAGGACTCAAAGAGGGGTATGCTTGATTTATGCGTTCTTGATAGCACTTAGCTTTTTATTTGGATTTAGAGATAGCTCTAAACACATCTGTCAAGTGAGCTGTTTTAAAATCTTTCTTCTCAGCTGTCCCTGGTGCCAGATTGTCTAACAAATAGAGGTATAGACAGATGTAATTTGTGGCTGGTGGAGACAATTCTGTGTCATACAGCAGGCCAGCTGGTGGCACAATCCACAGCCCAGTCCATGCCTGACTCGCAGGCAGTAAGTAGATTAACTCATACCCAGATGGACGTTTAACTCCCCACATGTCAAGTAACGAAGGTTTGCCGCAGAAGATAGACTTAAACATTTGTTTAAAACTTGACAGTTGCACTTGGCACTGTATTATAACATGCTTTTGCATATCACACTGTTCTTACTGGATTAAAAACTGACATCTATGTTAACTCACAAAACAGAACTTGGGCAAAATAATAAGCAGGATATGTGATATCTCCTGTATGTACCAGACACACATAAACAGGCATTCCAGTCCCAATACTTCAATAGGATTACAGTGTTTCTCTCATGATAGCAGAGTCGGAGAATAACCAGGATTTGTATGCAAATAAAGCTCATGTATAAACATCAGGAATGAGATAGTCCTGTTTTCTAACAGAATTTAAGGGCTTATAACTGGCTACTTACTATAGTGCACAAAGAGCTTATTTAAAGTAATATTTTTTTAAAAAATGAGAGAAAGAACAAAGGGCAGGAAAACTATAGAGCAGTGGGAAATCTCTTTCGGAGCTCAGGCAGCAGCAAATACTAAATCTCAATATGGAAATGAGGTTTCTTAGGGCTGTTCCACTTTGGGATCTAAAGTTCAGTTAACTACTTCTGGGACAAGGAGCCTGGCACTGACCAACTAGTGATTAAAGGAATGCCTTATTTCTAATGTTTTTTAGTTTCATCTTGACAAGGAAGTTAAATCAAAAGCATTAATAGCCCCCAGTCTTTCTGGCAGGCCCTGAGGGTGCCTGTGTGCTCAATGACCTCCCATCTTGATTGTCAGGGTCTAGTCTAGCCTGAAGCCCTTGGTCCTATCCAGATATGTCAAAGTTTTATTCAGAACATCTGAGTCTCTAGGGCACCTTCTGGGTTACCAGGAAATTTGGGTAGGAATGGGTTGGTAACCGTCATATTTTATAAAATCAGGACTGCTGATAAAAGAAGTGAAGCTTTGAACGGCTAGAGTCCTGCACCTGTCCTGGTCACTATTAGCCAGCTGCATGGGTACAGCCAAGAGAACTGTCAGGAGGCCTGTAGACCTAAGTGAGCCATGCCCTGGCGAAATTTGAAGCACAGCTGTGCACATGCCTAAATTCCATTCCTCAGGTGGCATAAGTAAATGTCTCTGAAGTATGCAGTTTGACATATAGGTACTGCTCTCTGTGTCTCTGAGTACGTAACACAGCAGGTATCAAAACCTTCTTAAGAAACCTGAAGTGAGGAGGAGCAAGGCCTTTGTTGAGGTCAGGGTCCAGTTGTTCTCTGAGATTCTAGCATTCAAGTAAGCATATGAGTGTTGTACAAGGGCGGCAGTGGACTGGGGGTGGTTGAGGAGTTGGTTTTGCCAGGAAGGAAGTGGTGTATAGGGATGTACCTGGCTCCGTGACTGCTCTGCTAACCTCATTTATCCCAGAGAGACACACTGATCCGGATCACACAGGCTAACTGGGACAAAAATTAGCCTGATTCACTTTTTAAAAAAATAAACTTAGAAAACTAAGTATTCTAATGATAATTATTGTTATCGATGGTGTGATCAGGCCCTCATTCATAGGTGAGGATCGTAGAAATGCTTGTTTGTGACAGTGCCTCACTATGCAGCCCTGGCTGACCTGAACTTCTCATGTAGACCAGGCTGCCCTGGAACTCACAGAGATCTGCCTGCCTCTGCCTCTTGAGTGCTGGGATTGAAAGTGAGCACCACCATGCCTGGCCTGCTTAAAGTCAATACTGTTAGACTAACCAATCCCATATTAAGGACTCTGTAAAACACAGATATGCAGGAGATTTCCATCTTTATTTTTACTGTTTTGAGTTAGTCACCTTAGGTTCATATTTGTGACGCTTGGTGCCAAAGTTACGGTGTTATTTTGAATCTATATCCCATAAAGCTGTAATCCATGGGGTCCTAGGCCTGTGGTTCCCTGAGAGACCTTTGGAAACAGTAGAGAACATGAAAAAAGCCCTCAGAGCTAATGAAAAGATTGAAATTTTCAACCACTCTCAAATGTACAAGTTACCAGGTCCTTTTCTGTAATGAATTTGAAATAATTCCTTAAGTTATAAGAATATATCCTAAAAATATTAAATATGTTTCTTAGAACTAAGAAATTAGCAGAGGGATGTTCAGGAAGTGCTATTTATGAATATAAGACGTTGGAAATAACCTACGCTTCCTGTTAACATGTCATTTCTTAGCTAAATTATATCTTTATACAGACCTAGTAAGTCACGTTGCTGAGAAAGCTGTGATGACACAGTAGTCTGTTGATGATGGAGTGAGCGTTGTTTTTGTAAACCTAGTTAGTAAACTCCTAGTCAGTAGATTCTCTTCTCATCAAATACATTTATGTGAAATTTGGCAATATTAACATGTTAATATTTGTTTCTTATGAAATCATGTTTTATTTTCTCAAATTTTACAACCCATATTTGGAATAAAAATAGCAGCCGTTAATCATTTAAAATTTTTATTTCTGAATTTTACGCACCAACTAGGGTTTCTTCAGGTTAGCGGCGCCCTCTGCTGATCAACTCGTACACGGACATTCAGAGACACAGGAAGCCACTATCAAAACCAAACTAAAAGGATTAAGAAGAAAACAGGGGGTAGGAGGGGGTGCAGACTTAGTTTTACCATTTCAGGGGTACCACTTACACCCCTCAGAACAGTTGAGCATGGGCTCCATCTTTTATCCTTTTGCTGGGCCTTATTACTGGACTATCTACAATTCACGGTCACCCCATTTTATGGAAGCTGTCAAAGACAGAATGAGAAGTACAGGCAGGAGTGCAGTCCAGAGAGCAAGTTGTAATGGCCAGTAGGTCCAAGGCCCAGGGTAAAGAAACATAGTCAAATAAATGACGTTTGTGTGGGAAGGGGCACGTCAGACTGGCTCGGATGTGAGGTCACAAATAGGGAGAATTCTTCAGCACATGTAACTAGAAAAGAAGATATTGATGGATCTTTTCTGGTGGCTGGGGCATCTGATACAGAGAAGTGTGCCAATAGCTTAGAGGAAATAGTAAGAGGCGTTATTACTGCTTACTTATTATCGATAGCCTATATGTTTCGCTCACAGTGATATAATAAATGATTTGTTAAATACTTTCTCAATTCCAAGTACACTATGTTTACAATGATTCTATCCATCTTGCTAGTGAAGCTAATGTATTAGCACTATTGCACAATGAACATGTCAGTAGCCGCTAAGAGCCTTGTGGTGGTTTGAATGCGGATGCTCCTAATAGCTTCATATATTTGAATGTTTGCTTCCCATCTAGGCTGTTTGGGAAGAACTGGGGCTTCTGACCTTGTTGGAGGGAGTGTGGCCTTGGAGGAAGTGTGTCAATAGAGATGGGTTTTGAGGTTTCAAAAGCCTACACCAGACCTAGTCTTGCTCTTTCTGCCTCCCGCCTGCAGATCAGGATGTAAGCTCTCATGCTCGGGCACCGTTCCTTCCTGCTTGTCACTATGCTCCCTGCCATGAGAATCATGGACTCGGCCTTTGAGTAAGCAAGCTCCCAATTAAATGCCTCCTTCTATATGTAGCCACGGTCATGGGTTTCTCTTCATAGCAACAGAACAGTTCATCTTGGCAACTCTGACATCCATTCTGCAGCCTTACAAAGGCCCTATGTCACAGTTCTTACAATTGCCCTACATAACACATTTTTATTTTTATGGAAAGTTTAGGCATACTTATGTATTTGCAGTCTCCTGTCCCCTTGCTAGCTTCAAATATCAGTAAGCAGTGATTTTGTACCTCACCAGCATGGTCTCTTCTGTGTGCAGGGCCCACCCATGCCTCCAGCCATATGCTAAGGAATACTGCTTTGTTAGAATTCTCAGCTCTATGTCCATTTACTTTACCGAAAAGATAGGTGAGCACCTATATTAGGAGTCGATCTTGGACTGAGAAAGCAGCCAGCTCAGTTGGCAGAGTGATTGCCTAGTGTGGACTTGGACTCAATCCCCACCACAGCATCAAGCTAGGAATGATGATGACACAGACTCACAATCCCAGCACTCAGGAGGAGGCAGGAGGATCAGGAGTTCAAGGTCCTCGGCAGTATAGTGAGTTTGAGGCCAAGGATATGCCCAGCCCTTTTTCTCAAAGACAGACAGATAGAGAAGCAGAGAGGCAGACAGACAGACAGACAGACAGACACATACACACTACTAACACTACATAAAGGGCTGGTCTGTGTCTAAGGTCTATAAGCAGAGTTACTGTGAGTCATCTTGATCAGTTCTGTGGAATTGTTGTTCACTTTTAAAAATATACAATGCTGGGGCTGAACAGATGAATCAAGGGTTAAGAGCAACGGCTGCTCTCCCATAATACCCAGGTTCAACTCCCACCACCCAGCTCACACCCATCTCTCACTCCAGTGCCAGGGAACCCACTCCCCTCTTCTGGACTTCTTAACATCAGGCACTTACGTGGTGCAGAACCATACATATAGCAAAACATGCATGCACATAAGTGAATAATAAATAAAGAAAAGCTACACGATGCTGTAAGCAGGTGAGGTTGAGCCTTGACATTCCTAATCCAGGGCCTGACGCTTGAGCTGGGCCAGGAGGGATAAAGCGGCAGAATGTGATCACCTCAGTGTGGAACTTCCTCAGGCTTGTGGCTCCACCTCAGGGCAGTCTGATTGTCACAAAGCAACTGGGCAGCACATGTAGGTTGGGAATCATATAAAAAGGCTTGACATGAAGAATCTGGTGGCTGTTTCTTGGCCAAGAGAGGCATAAGACTCATCTTGATGGAACATAAAAGTTCTACTTATTAAAAACAAGTTGGGTCATGGTAACTGAACATAGCTAGAACATAAACCTTATTTTGGAGTACAAGAAGATCTTGGAGTCACAGTGTGTCCTTAAACCTAGGCTACTCAGCCTCTGAAAATGTTGATGTAATTGTAAACATGTCTGACACCATTTCTAGCAAGTGTTGATCACAAGGGGAATTGTGTCCAAAATGGTACTGCCTTCGAGGTCGTTTCTGTCACATCTTCAAAAAATGTTCAAGAAAGAATATTTGCTAAATAAACAATCAGATCCATTTTATGGAAGTCGGCATAATTTAAGTTCAGATCCAACAGTCTATATTTTTAAGTATTGATGAAGTAAACTATGTTTTTCAGTAATAGCTGAAAACATGTTAAAATGTACTATGTACAAATAAGTTTGGGAGAATTTAGAGAACCCGAGGAAGTTGTAGCAGTCAAAATTGAGGCTTCCCAATACATGTTCTAGAGATAAACATCAGAACAAGAACAAATGAGCTACATAAACCTCAAAACAACTTCCATATGTGAACTTCATATTTTCCATACACTTAAAAAAGTAAAGAAAAAGTACCCCTGGACTATCTCACAGTAATGAGGAAAATAATTCGGAAGAATGCTAAGTCTTGAATCTGAAAAGTCCCTCAAGTGGTGGAGCATTTGGTCCCCAGCTGCTGGTGGCACTGCTTGGGGAAGTTGCTATCCTTTGAGGCACAGACCATAGTGGGCCTCAGTTCTAACCCATGCTTTCTGCTTCTTAGCCTAGCAGGATGTGAGCTGAGCAAACAGTTCCCTCTGCCATCAAGTCTTCCTCCCCCACTGTGATAGACTACCAACTACCACCCCTAGAGAATGGAGTGGCAGATACAGGGAGCAAAACAGTCTGGAAAGGGGTTGAGACTAGGAAGGAGACTGCAGGCTCTGAGGTGGACTGCAAATGACTCCCAACCAAAGAAAATGGCCTCAGGTGTGAAATACTGAAAAGAAGTGTTGACTTAAGAAGGATTTAACAAAGATGGGCACCAGGTGAGATGAGCCAATTGTGAGGGCCCATCTTTCAGAGAGATAAAGGATAAAGATACAGAACAGATACTCTAGTTGGAAAGTCCCCGAGAAGGAGAAAAATAATCAAAGCCTAGAGGTTTAGGAACCAAGAAAAGAGGAAGTCAACAAACTCACATCCCTCTCCACACTTTAAAGAAAAGCAAACGCCACCTAGGTTATCCCTTAGACTTCCCTTCAGGGGATGTAGAGTGACTAAAGAAAGCACTACAAAGAGGAGAGTTTATACATTTTTATTGATGTGCTCAAAAATTTGGGGATATTTAACTACTGTACCCCCTTTTTTATTTGCAGATTATTTTCAATTAATAATAAGCCATAATATGGTAAAGAACAATTATTTCAGTGATAATTTTTACTGTGGTGGTTTGAATAGGTTTGACCGGATAAATTCATGTGCTTGAATGCTTGGTGGATAGGGAGTGGCACTATTAGGACGTGTGGCCTTGTTGGAGTCGGTGTGGCCTTCTTGGAAGAAGTGTGTCACTGTGAAGATGGGTTTTGAGGTCTCCTTTACTCAAGCTATGCCCAGAGTGATGGTCTCCCCCTGGGTGCTTTCTGATTAAGATGTAGGAAGACTCTTGTCTCCTTCAGTACCATGTCTGCCTGCAAGCTACCTTGTTTTCTGCTATGATAATAACGGATTGAACTTCTGAAACTGTAAACCAACTCCAATTAAATGTTTGTCTTTATAAGAGTTGCCTTAGTCATGCTGTCTCTTCACAGCAATGAAACTCAAACTACAACACTAAAGCTTTCCCCCCGTCCCTTTGGGATAGTTCTACTTTATGAACACTAAGGCATAGTTCTAAATCTACAGTCCAATGAGCTTTGAACACATCCACAAATGTATAAGCAACCAACAGTCAAGAAACAGTACTCCTATCACCACTGGGAAGTTTCCTATGACGCTCACGATTGGTACTCTGCCCCAGACTAAACCCCAGGCAGCCCTTCTTCTGCTCTCTGTGGTGGCACCATGACCCTTACTGCAGTATGATAGAAATTTGAGTGATACTCGTGGAGGCCACTGTGTCTACACTCTTTCTCTTAGTGAAATATGCTTCTGGCAATCACATACATAGCTGGGAGAAATCAGAATTCACTGTTTCACCTAAGTATTTTTGTAACATGAGAAACTCAAGTTAGCTCAAATAAAAATATTGAATGAGCATTCTGTTATGAAAATTTAGCATCAACTAAAATTATCATTATCTAAACTAAGGTCTGTTAGATTTAAATATTCTTTTTCTGGTCTATAGGATATCGACTTGTAGTTATGAGACATTTTCTATTTTTTCAAAACATAGAATGAGATAAGAAGTAGGCAAAGCATTTTTAAAGGAAAACGATGCTTAGATGTGTCTATGTTTTATATATATATATTGTATAGTGTATGTATTCACAAATGCTTTTAAAATGTACATCTAATCCCAGCATACCTATAGAGAATAAGAAAGATAAGTTGCTAATTTTTGTGAAGGACAAATAGTACATACTGAGCAAGAAAAGAAATTAAGCGGTAAGATGTTGTAAGGTTGGAATGCAATGGCAGCTTAGGAAGGAACTGAGAGACTTCCCTGCTAAAGCAAATCAGCATTCCAGAAGGACCTCAGAAACAAGAGGAGACTTAACAGCTCAGCTACAAGGACTCCGTGCAACTCCACTGCCTACATTCCTTGGATGCGATCTGAGTTACAGAAAAGCTGGGAGTAGAGAAAAGCCAATGTCCAGAAGGTTTGCTCTCCTACCCAGATGAAGGACCAAAAGAACTCAGTGTGTGACTCTCCTAGACCCAGGCCAGAGAGGAATACAGTTCTGACTCCAGCTTGCAGAAGCTGCTTGATGATGCTTACTGTTAGATAACATCTTCCTTCGATACAACTCTGAGAGTTTGGATGTGAAGATTATGAGTACTTACTTAACTAATTCTAGTATTCACACAATTCATAAGACTATGAATGAATGATACGGTGTATTATTTATATGGCTTCTTATACCTAAAGAGAACAGGAGAAAACCAACACCATCATTCCTTTTGTATGCCAACGACCAAGAGCTATTTCCAAAGAAAACGCAGATGCACGCACGCACGCACGGGCGAGAATACACACACACACACGCACACAGTCTCTAAAAACGGTGAATGAGCAATCTGTGTCTTTTGGCATCTTCTATTATTTAAGAAATGTAGCCTTCTAAAATGGGAGGCGATGGAACGCTCTTGAATTAGAAAGATCATATCTAAGAGGAAAAGCACAAAACTCTACCCGAGGAAAACACCAGTGGTACAAACCACAGCATTCGTTCTCCCACAAACAAGAACTTGCTATTTATTTTGTTTTACTTACTTTGCTTTGTTTACTTTTCCATTTTCCGAAAACCCTTTTCTTTTAAAGTCTTTCAGCTCCTAGCTGATTGACCACTGGAGGGCAGCAGAGACACGATTTTAATAAACCAGTTCCCATCGCCTAACTGGTGGATTGATTTGCACTTATTCATTCGACAAATTCACGAAGTTATGACAACATATTAACTGGTGTCCTCTGGATTCCAGAACATTAAGACATGTTTTCAAGGGTGTGCCTTCGAGTAAGAGAGACAGAGAAGTAAATAGCCACTTCTGTTGGGAGACTGAAAGGTGAAAGATGGAAGTGTTCATCGGTCAAAGGGACTCCCCGACCAGTCTTTGTGTCCTAGAGATTTTCCTAAGAAGACATTCAGGGCTAAAATGAGAGGATAAGGAGGAGATGAGGATAAATCACTGAGAAGAGAACAAACGTTGGGCAGAACAGAAAAGACAACAAACCCAAAATGTGCGCTTAGAGGGACCAGGCCGCCGGGCTGCCGCCGAGAGCACCCGGAACCATGTGAAGATATTCGGACTTTACCACGAAACACCATTTTAACTTTACAAAACCAACTGTGGCCACTGTGTAAAAAAGATGGGTCAGAATGGAAAGTACTGTAGACCGATCACATCCACAAAATGATGGTGAAATTTAAAAGTCTTGATTCAGTCCAGAAGTTGATTCAGAGTCTAGGTTTGACAGGTATTGAATACATTTCAAAAAGTGGTTTTGGGTGTGTTCTTAACTAGTTAACACTTCCATCTGGACTTTCCTGGAGAGACTGATGCTATTCACTCACTCACAATGTCAGCACCACTGTCTGGATGTCACGGATACTTGCAAATCAAACCCAATGATGTTGAGGTCTACATGTATAAATATGCACTCAAAAAGGAAGCCACTTCATCTTTCACTGTGGGAAAAAAAAACGGAAATGTCTGGTGTCTATCTAAGATATTTTCCATTTCAACGGGAAAGCACTGATTTTATTGAAAACGTTTTAATTTAAAAAAAAAAAAAGACCTTATTTTTATGTGCGTGGGTGTCTTGCCCGGACTATGAGCATGCAGTGCCCTCAAAGGCCGGAAGAGGGCGTCAATTCCCTTGGAACTGGAGTTATAGGTGTTTGTAAGCCACCTGATCGGTGCTGAGACTTGAACCTGAAGCCTCTAGAAGAAAAGCCAGTGCTCTTAAAGCCCTGAGCCATCTCTCCAGCCCCCCATATTTATTTTACTGGTAGAATGGCTTCTATTTGTGAACTTCCTTTTGACAAATGGGACGTTATTTTATCTTATTGTTTACTGAATATCTGCTTATTCAAAATCCATGTGATGCCATGGGAGTTCATCAAGGTTTATGATTCGGCGTATAAAACCATATCTGTGCGGTTTAAAAAAAATGCCTTGGTGGTACGTATAATACCTAAACTACTCTCTCCTTGGGCAAATTACAAGCATGGGGTCTCGGGAAAAATTAGAAGGGGAATGTGATTATGGGTTTGTGCAGCTGGGTGCTTTCTGATTAACTCATCTGCTGCTTATTAAGAAATGGGCTGGGAGGGATGGAAACTCTTCTGATGTATTTTCTTTAACAAACTTCCCTGAAAAGAACTTCAGAATTTCAGGGTCTGGAAGGGGAAACTTGGTGAAAATGCCAAAATACTATAGCGGCAGATGGTATAGAACAATTTTTTTTTTTTAAGCTGAGAAGTGATATTAAAGTTAAAGGCAGCTAAGTTAGGAAAATATTTGAGTCTAAAGATATTCATATTTTAGGGTGATCATTTGGTTTCTGCGATGTTCATTTAAAACTGTTTAACTATGCCTTGCCAACTTTTATCTTAAGTCACAAGCTAGCTGCAATGGATTGCCAGGAAGATATAGAAAGGAAAAAACAAATTAGGCGAATGGCATTCCTTCAGGGATGTTTCAAAATGTAAATAATAATTGTTGACATATCAAAAACACACGATAACTCCTTCAGCCAGATACCTTGATTAAAAATATATCACAATGTTCTAAGCTTAAAGTAAGAATAAAAAAATAAATATTGTAAGTTGAAAAGGGCTTTATTGTGTACCTAAATCCGTTCAGAACATTCCCTATCAACTTAGTTACATGAAAATACATTTGTGCAGCCTTAAATAACAGCAAAATCCCTACTGACACTGTGGGGATTATTCTTTCAAAATGTGTGTACTTAATGAGTAAACATATCACATGATCTGTGGATACAGGTGACTCTGGATGGCACCTGGATTAGTTAATGCAGGGAGTTATCATCTTAAATACCAGAAGGGAATTCCCCATGGACAAATGATGACCAGGGAATGAGTGGATCAGGAGGTAGGAGGATTGTTGACAATGACAGCTACTGTTTTTGACGTATCACTCTGAGATGCCCACAGCCCCGTAGATGATAGATACAGATTGTAAATGTTTAAACAAAATGGAGTAACATTTGGACTAAAAATGGAGATTTCTGCCTCATGAATATTCATGAGCGAAGAAATTGTGAAGCTAGAAATGGGAATCTGCACTGAGAGAGGCTTTATGTGCTGAGAAGAAAAGGCAAAATGCCTGTGAGGTCAGACAGAGGCAGAAGATGCTACATTAGAAACAGAATCCACACTTATTGGCATGAGTCAGAAACATTTGCCAAGTAAGTCGAGGTTTAGAGATAGTCGTCACTAAAGCTAAGCTCTTTAAAGTCTTTTGGGCAAAAGAGTGACAATCTCTTTTCTTTAACTTCTACTTAGTCTTTGACCTTTTCATAAATAGAGCACCTTAGTCATTTGTACCCAACTCTCTCCATGTACCTCCAACATGGCCCCCTTGTGCCTTTGTAATCTCCCTGTTTTTGGCTAATGACCCATGAGTCTACCCAGTGCTATCTGTTGGATGCGGATGCACGCTAACCAGAGGTTGTTAGGGTAACCATAGCTGTCACATGTTCACAGGCAAGGTGGCCACATCATCGTCCAGGGAGCCTTTCAGATCACTTCTCTCCACCCTCTAGCTTTTACATTCCTTCCATCTCCTTTTCATGATTTTCCCTGAGCCTTGGATGCAGGAATTGACATAGATGTCCCATGTAGGTCTGAGAATAAAGTGATATAAGCTGTTTCATAGTAGTATGATTGGTGATCCAGCAGCCTTGGCGCCTGACACTGGGGATTGTGGGTTCATATTTAGTATAAAATCAAACTGAATGAAAAATTAAGCATGCAAACAGAGGACATAAAATAAAGTTGTGATTATAACTCAGAAGGTCATGGAATAATGAGAAAGGCAGTGGTCAGGTTGGAAGTATGCCATCCGGGTGACAGTTCTAGCCACAATAGCAGATGGGATCTTGGCTGGTTAGTTTTGTCAGAAATAAAAGTCACTTAAGAAGAGGGGACATCAGTAAGGAATTGCCTCTATCAGATTGCCCTGTGGATACATCTGTGGGGCAATTTATTAGATTACTGACATGGGAAGGCCTAGCCCACTGTGGGCAGCACCACTCCTAAGCAGATGCTCCTGGGTTGTATAAGAAAACCAGCTGAACAAGATATGGAGAGCAAGCCAGTGAGCAGTTACTCCATGATCTCTGCTGCAGTTCCTGCCTTCAGGTTTCTGCCCTGTCTTCCCTTGATGGACTATGAGGCAATGTTCTAAACCAAATAAACCCTTTCTTCTCTGAGTTTCTTCTCTGAGTTTGTTTTATCACAGCAACAGAAAGCAAACTAACCCAAGACAACACAAGAACAGCCTTGGGCTAGCTGTCCCTGCTCTATCTTGTCCAGCAAATCTATTCAAATAGCCACGGTACTGGGAAGATGACTCAGTTGATAAAATGCTTGCCTCACAAGCATGAGAACTTCAGTTTGGACTCCAGAACTCACAGGAGAAGAGTAAACAGGATGGCACACACCTGTAATCCCAGCAATGACGAGACAGGAGTTGGACACAGGGAGATCCTTGTAAGCTCTTAGGCCAACTAACGCCTGGCCTACTCCGTGAAATACACATGAGAGAGAATCTGTGACAAAAAAAAAAGTGAAAGGTACCCCAGAACTGATGTCTGAGACTGTCTATGAACTATATGCATGGTGTCAGATGCATACACACAGACACATGGACACATAGACACACAGACACACACACACACACAGACACACACACACACACACAAGCCAGGATAGGATAGACTAGCAATCCAAAACAGCAGATATTGAAGACTAACAGCTGTTGCTAGACTCTGAAAGAAATTTTCAGTAATTGTCAGACGAGTGAAAGTGAATTTATAACAAATCTGGCTTGTTTCTCTGCCCTTGTTGCTTTATGAAATAAACCGTTCCTGCCACAGTGGAGTCTGGGGGACAATTGAAAGACACCCTGCCTCAATGTCTTCCTTGGTGAACCCTACTCACTGTGACTTGCTTGAATAAATGGGACTTCTCAGCTAAATTGGCCATCCAAGTGCTTGGTACAAATAAATAAGAAGCAGACAGTAGCTTCTACACGAATCCTCCTACACACTGATAAATACTTCTGAGTAAAAACAGTAAGGAAAGAGAATTCTGAAGAGCAGACACTAGTCAGGAATGTTCATAACTTGTTACAAGTTCTGGGAAGGAAGTTTCATCAATGTCTAAGTACTCACAATGTCTACTGTGAGACCCTTGTTCTGCAGAATATCACACTAAGCAAACTTGCATATTCACAAATGGTATGCCATTGGTGCAAAAATAAATATTTATAGGATAGAAGACTGCAAAATTAGCAAGCCATTAAGTTCAACTCTAAAAAGGATAGAAAAAGGTCAGCAGAGTTATAGCTAGACCTCTTGTGAAATGGCCCCAGCGTAACTATTCATGAGTGCAATGGCATTAGTCCCCACCCCCACCCCTAGCATTCACAGTTTTTAAAATAACAGTAAGTTTCTGGATTAGTTTTTATAATGATGGCTTTCCAGTTACACTCGGGTTACACTTGAATTTCTGGCCCTTGGAGTGGACATGGGATTTGGAGTGACTGTGGAGGGTTCCTCATACCTTGCCAAAATGCTGGTTTCTTTCTTGGGCCTTGCAAGGACCAGTGAGCCCCTGGGAGAATCCCGAGCCATGTGGCCAAAGGAGAGCAGAGGCTTTCTCTTGTCCTTGGGGATACAGCAGCCTGATTGATCCTACAGTAGACAATCTTTCATTTGAGGCCTACACACTCTCTATTCCTGTTCCCAAGACCACATTTTTTGTAAGCCAAGAATCATCATTTTCAGGAAGGAAATAGAGATGGATTATTGGCAAGACTCAAAACAACCTCTTCAGCTCAATTAGTTGAAGACTCAGGGTTGTTTATCTGACCAGAAACCTGTAAAACTTAACCTTAGTTATCCTGGCTCATGGATTTCTTGTATCAAAACTATAGGTCTGTTTTTTTTTCTTCCTTGTCTTCTTTGATTTCAATGTCTAATGTGTCCTCTAACTCGCTATGTAGCAGAGGGTGACTTTGAACTTCTGATCCTCCTGACTCCATGCCCCATTTGCTGGGATTATAGCTGTGCACAAGGTGCCCTTTTTATGTGGTTCTGGGGATCAATCTAAAAGACTCATGATGTTAGGAAAGCACCCTCCCAACTCAGATGCCTGGACCTCATGGATTGATTCACACAAGCCATTAGAAACACTGGCTAGGCCCCAAAGGAGAAAGACATACACGGGGTCCAAAGAGGCAGATGCAGGTTTAGTGAAGGTATAGCCTAAATGAGGTGAACACAGGCCTATCCCAAAGGAGACAGACACAAATAGAGTCCAAGAGGACAGGTACTGTGCGAACGTTGGCCCTAGACTAAAATAAGCAGCTCTAGCCAGCCCCATCAAACTTACCATGGGTTGGAAATACACAAAGACTCCATGAAAATGGCTCAAGATAACAGGCTTGGACAACCCCAGGAGAGTGACTGTGAATTAAAAAGAGCCAAACAGTCATTTCCACAGACTCCAATGAAATCCAGACCATCATTAGAGACTACTTGAAAATTTATACTCTAAAAAAGCTGGAAAACCTAGTTAAAATGGATAGGCTTCTAAGTGCACATCATCTATCAAAATTAAAGCCAGGAGCTATAAAGAAATCAAATTGACACATCACAAGCAATGAGATTAAAATGCAAAGCCTCCCCTCACAGAAAAGTCCAGGACAGGATGCATTATCTCTTGAATTTCATAAAACTTTTGAGGAAGATCTCATAGTAATGCTTCTTGTTCCAACATATAGAAAGCAAAGGAGTATTACCAAATTTATTCTATGAAGTCAGCATTATCCTGCCACCCAAATAACAAAATCACAGCAAAAAGAAACTGCAGACCAGCTCCTTTGCTGTACATAGCCACAAACAAAATACTCACAAACTAGCTTCAGAGACACATTCAGAAGACAGACATTATGACTAAGTGTGCTTCACTCTGGAGACACAATGTTGGTTTAACCTATGTAAATCAATAAATGTAAGGCACCATATAAACAAAGTTAAGAACAAAAACCACATAATCATCTTTATGGTGATGGAAGGGCATTCTCCAAAGCTCAACAGACCAGCAGAGCTGCCTGGAAAAGTCACTCATCGGTCTCTGAGCTGCCTCAAGTTGTGTGGTGAACTCCAGGTCTCTGGCTTTCATGAGCCATCACCCATGCTGGCATTGACTGTTGGTGATGCAGTTTTCATTGAATTATTTCTGCCCCTATATATAACCCCTTCTCCATACTAAAAACAACCCCAAAGGCTTGACTGGTTTACTGGTTGGACTTTGGTGGTACCCTTACTTAGACCTCTCAAATCTTCCCATTCTGGGTTGCATAGTCATTTATTCACGTCTTTCCAGATAGCATCACACAATGCCATATAACTAAAATTAGGAGTTTGGTGTAGAAGACAGCACCCAGACCATGTCTTTCTGGTCTTAAATTGTAGTGACGGTCTTGGATGAGGGTCAGAATTTCCAAGGAGTGTGGGAGAGAAATGAGGCCCAGCCCCAGTGGTTTAAAAAACATCCATATTAAATATGGGGGTGGCTCCTGGGAGGTTCAAACATTCTAACTTTTTGGCTTAGTCGGTGACTCTATTGTACACTCCGTTGCTCTCAAAATATAGTTAGGAATGCACTCTCCTCAAGTCTATCACACTAGTAACAAAAGGCTGCCTGCAAGTGTATACTTTTCCTCACAGGAATTAATTTGGAAAGACTCCTTTAAAATGAAAAGAAAAATTGTTTTAAAAAAAGCAATAAAAACAATTTGGAAATTTGAGGTAGAGATGAGAGCTCTGTGTTCACTGTGAATTTTCTTCTAATAAACTAACTTAACAAAAACTAGAAAGAGAAGAGGGATCTGAGATGCATACCCAGAAGCTGGAGTGTACAAGTTATAAAACACACTGCTCTTCCTTGGATTCGAGGAGAGAGTTAGAACAGATGTTCTGTTGTCTCCTAGCATTGCCACAGTCGTTTGGGCAGGACCTTGGCTCTTCTGAGAACTCTGGGGTTCTTGTATAGCAGGAAATGAAGCTCATGAGACAAGCCACGTGCTCTTGGTAATTGGTTGAGCTGGGGAACAGTGTTGCCAGACCTAAGGAAAGAGAATGCTGTGCCATGAAAATGATTGTACCACAGAAAAGTCAACCGGAGTCCTTCAGCTCTGGGTCAGAAAAGAAAGGAATTCACAGATCTGTGGAGACATCCAAAGCCTCCGGTGCAGCTTTGATGATATAAGATGTAGAAAGGCTCAGGGGAGGTCAACGAGGGAGGACTCCTGGATGGGAAGGCTAATCAGATCATCTTGCAAATGCATTGAAGAGAGCTAAGCTGTTTAGAGTTCCTGAAGGCTGTAGTAGTTCTCACTCCTAATGAATACAGTCTGGGAAAGAAGAGACACGGAAACAGTGGGTTATGGGAAAAACGTCAGACCAGCCATGATTCAGAATTAAGTCCTGATGGGAGCAGTCAACGGTTCTAACTAAGGCCTCGAGAGTCTCTCAAAATAAATGCTCTCATTTTGATTTGGGGTGACTTCTTGTAGCCCATAGATTTCAAGGAATTGCCCCATCTTATCTAAATTATCACATATATGCATGTGGGTGGTTTGTAGTGTGTATTTTCCTTTTAATTTCCATGGTCTATGGGGTCTGTAGTGATAGTGCACTTTTTGTTCCCAGCTTGATCATTTTCTTCTTCTCTTTTTTTAATTAGATATTTTATTTATTTACATTTCAAATGTTATCCCCTTTCCCATATTCCCCTCCAGAAACTCCCTACCTCATTCTCCTTCCCCCTGCTTCTATGAGGGTGCTCACCCACCCACTCACTCTCACCTCCCCACCCTGGCATTCCCCTACACTGGGGCATCAAGCCTTCCCAGAATTAAGGGCCTCTCCTCCCATTGATGCCCAACAAGGCCATCCTCTGCTACATATGTGGCTGGAGCCATTGGTCTCTCCATGTGTACTCTTTGGTTGGTGGTTTAGTTCCTGGGAGCTCTGGAGGGTCTGGTTGGTTGATATTGTTGTTCATAATATAGGGTTGCAAACCCCTTTAGCTCTTTCAGCCCTTTTTCTAACTCCTCCATTGGAGACCCTGTGTTCAGTCCAATGGTTGGCTGTGAGCATCCACCTCTGTATTTTTCAGGCACTGGCAGAGCTTCTCAGGAGACAGCTATATCAGGCTCTTGTCAGCAAGCACTTCTTGGCATCCACAATAGTGTCTGGCCTTGGTGTCTGTATATGGGATGGATCCCTAGATGGGGCAGTCTCTGAATGGCCTTTCCTTCAGTCTCTGCTCCATATATTGCCTCCGTATTTCTTCCTTTGAGTATTTTGTTCTCCCCTTCTAAGGACTGAAGTACCCACACTTTAGTCTTCCTTCTTGAGCTTCATGTGGTCTGTGAATTGTATCTTGGGTATTCCAAGCTTTTGGGATAATATCCACTTATCAGAGAGTGCATATTATATGTGTTCTTTTGTGACTGAGTTACCTCACTCAGGGTGATATTTTCTAATTCCATCCATTTGCCTAAGAATTTCATGAAGTCATTGTTTTTAATACCTGAGTAATACTCCATTGTGTAAATGTACCACATTTTCTGTATCCATTCTTCTGTTGAAGGACATTTGAGTTCTATTTATAATAGTTTCTGGCTATTATAAATAAAGCTGCTATGAACATAGTGGAGCATGTTTCCTTGTTATATGTTGGAGCATCTTTTGGGTATATGACCAGGATGAAATGGACAATTGTCTAGACAAATACCAGGTACTAAAGTTAAATAAGGATCAGATAAACCATAAACCATCTAAACAGTCCTATAACCCCTAAAGAAATAGAAGCAGTCATTAAAAGTCTCCCAGTCAAAAAAAGCCCAGGGCCAGATGGGTTTAGTGCAGAATTCTATCAGATCTTCGAAGAAGACCTAACACCAATACTCATCAAACTATTCCATAGAATAGAAACAGAAGGAATACTACTCAATTTGTTCTATGAAGCCACAATTATACTCATACCTAAACCACACAAAGACCCAAAAAAGAAAGAGAACTTCAGACAAATTTCCCTTATGAATATCGATACAAAAATACTCAAAAACTTTTTCTCAAACTGAATCCAAGAACACATCAAAAGAGTCATCCATCATGATTAAGTAGGCTTCATCCCAGGGATGGTTCAATACATGGAAATCCATCAATGTAATCCACTATATTAACAAACTCAAAGACAAAAACCACATGATCATATCACTAGATGCTGAGAAAGCATTTGACAAAATTCAACACCCCTTCATGATAAAAATATTGGAAGGATCAGGAATTCAAGGCTCATACCTAAACATAGTAAAAGCAATATACAGCAAACCAGTAGTCAACATCAAATTAAATGGAGAGAAACTTGAAGCAATCCCACTAAAATCAGGGACTAGACAAGGCTGCCTACTCTCTCCCTACCTATCCAATATCGTACTCAAAGTCCTAGACAGAGCAATTAGACAACAAAAGAAGGTCAAAGGGATACAAATTGGAAAGGAAGAAGTCAAAATATCACTATTTGCAGATGATATGATAGTATATTTAAGTGACCCCAAAAATTCCACCAGAGAACTGCTGAGCTTGATAAACAACTTCAGCAAAGTGGCTGGTTATAAAATTAACTCAAACAAATCAGTAGCTTTCCTCTACTCAACAAATAAACAGACTGAGAAAGAAATAAGGGAAACAACACCCTTCACAATAGTCACAAATACTATAAAATACCCTGGTGTGACTCTAACCAAACAAGTGACAAGAATTTCAAGTCTCTGAAGAAAGAAATTGAAGAAGATCTCAGAAGATGGAAAGATCTCCCATGCTCATGGATTGGCAGGATTAATATTGTAAAGATGGCCATCTTGCTGAAAGCAATCTACAGATTCAATGCAATCCCCATCAAATTTCCAACTCAATTCTTCATAGAGTTAGAAAGAGCAATTTACAAATCCATTTGGAATAACAAAAACCCTAGGATATAGAAAACTATTTTCTTCTTCTCTTACACCTACTCCCAGTTTCATGGTCTGATTGCCTAGTGTTTTAATCAGAGAATGTCTCTTTGTTTTGCTAATTTTCATCCATTGTTTCCCTTCTTTTCATTTTTTTCACTGGTCTCAAGCACATTGATTTTTTCCTCCATGAGTTAAATTTGCTCTTTTTTTTTTTTTTTTTTTACAAGTTTCTTAAGAGGCTAGATGATCAATCTGAAGTCTCCTTCTTCTTTTAAAATATGAACATTTAATGCTATAAAGATTTTTTAATGTGAGCATCAATGCTATAGTTTCCTGTAATACTCCCTTTAGATGCCTCCATAATGATATATTTACATTTTTGTTCAGTTTTAAAATGTGTTCTAATTACCCTTGAGAATTTTTCTTTGGTACACAGATAGTTTTAACTTCCAAGTATTTGGAGAGCTTTTAGATATATTACTCACTGATTTTTCATTTAATTCTATTATGATTGGAGTATTTATTTTGCATGGTTTCAATTTTTAGACATCATTTGATATTATTTCATGCTTCAGGTCTTGGATGAAGCATAGGTGTCCATCCTGTTCTTTCATTCTTCTGTATCCTTCTAACTTCCCCTTCTAACTACAGAGTAAAGACATCCCCCACTGATCTTGCAATTTACCTGTTCTTTCAGGTTTTGTTTTGTTCCTCCTCCTCCTCCTCCTCTCCCTCCTCTTCCTCCTCTCCCTCCTCCTCCACCTCTTTCTCCTCTTCCTCCTCAAAATTTGACTCTTGTCAGGGACAAACACTATAGGTTTTGTGTCTCTTTGGAGACTTCTGACAGTATTTAATAGCCCTTTTTAGTCTTGATAATTTTCCTTATCCTGGCCTGATGTGAACACAGTCACTCCAGTGTTCCTCTGAGTGAGATTCTCAGGTATCTTTGGCTGATCTCTTACAGTCATCATAGAGTCAAGTTTAAAAATATTCTAATAGGACAGCCTCTTTTATATTGTTACATGTGGAAATATAGATGTTTTATATAAATAGTTTCCCTTATGTAGTACCCTTATTATATTATAATTGTAAATGTACTTATCTAGTTACCTTAGAAAGTCCACCAGGAAACGTTTAACTTTTACATTTGATAGTTATACTTGCTAAAAGAACTTCAAAGAGCAAAAGTGGGCCGTTATGTTTACCTTCATGTGTACAGTTTCTGCTGAGTTTGTTTCTAGAGCTCCTTGATTTCCCCTGGTTTTGTTTGGTTTGGTGTGGTTGGTATTTTTGTCTCTGTTGTGTTTGGTTTTTCATCTTAAGAACTGGGAGGAAAAGAGAAAGGTCTTTGACAGTTTGATTTTGTTTTGTCTGGACATGTTTTTTTTGACATTATCCCACAAAAGTTTTCCTTATGGTCACACTATTTAATAATGGTGTACCTATATGCCTTCCAAAACACTTTGTACCACTCTCCTCCCCTTCTCTTTCCAGGGCTCTAAAGTACAGTGTTCAATCTTCAGTGTCACGCACTGATGCTAAAGACAGTTTGCCTCCACACTCCACTCCACCCTAGAGACTGCTCTTGTCCTATCTTACTTCCTCTTTCCCTGCCTGCCTCCTCCCTCTCCCTCTCCTCCCCCGACTCTCCTTCTATTTTTTTACCAATTCAACTGTTTCTATTTCAGTTTAAATTAAACCTTCTTTCCTCTTTTATCTCTCTTGTGCCATTAACCCCATCTAGTAAATTCTCATTTCTTTCAAAGCCTGTGTTTTTCTGTTTTAAAATGTGTATTTGACTAGTTTTTTTTTTTTTTTATGGTTTCTCTTCTCTAAACTCCTATTTTTCAGTTCATTCTAAGAATGCTTACTTTCACATATAAGGAAGTTTCTGAGCGGAGATTTGATATCTGTGACAACTCAAACCTCGTTGAGTCTGCATGTATTGCTTGCCTCCTCTCTTGATAAGTAGTTAGTTCTCAGTTTATCTCTTTCTTTCTTAAAAATAATTTGGGATTATGTTAACAATAATACTGTGAGTTTCTTTGTTATTTAAGCATCTTCTAGAGGTGGCTTTAGTTTTTTTTGGTTTTTGGGGGTTTTTGTCCGTCTATAAACCCAGTGGGGTTTAGATCACAACTTTTCTTTCTTCTTCTGTGAGCTACACCTCTAATCTTTAAAGTAGGAGTTTGTTTTCAAAGCTATGCTGTTCGTGTCTGCTCCGTGTATTTATAGATCCTAAGAAAGGACTTATAGTTTCCATGCACAATGAGGGGATCATTTCTCCCAAACACTCTCTGGACCCCATAACTCCTTTTTTTGGTTCTATAACTATAAAGCTAAGGTATTTTTCAGAATTTGAGCACCTTACTCTGAATATCAACTATGCACATGAGATTGCTCTCAGGATGAAGTGTCAACCGAAAGAGACAAAAATAACTGGTTCTCTGAAGATCCTTTGGACCACCAGAGACCTTTCTTAGCCATTCACACTCATATTGCTTCTACAATGGCAAGCTCCCCAAAACAACACAATGAACACTTAACATCTGACATTTTTCAGTGATTTTAGGATTCTAGATTTTGATGCTGGGCAGAGCTGACAGACATCTCAAGGCTGATGGAGAAAAGTTCCATTTCCAAACTCTCTCACAGGAATTTGGAAGCTCTGGTTCCAAGCTCTTAGCATTGACATGCTAAGGTCCTCATTGGCTGTTGGCCAAAGACAGATTTTTGCCATGGGGCATTTTACAACACAGCTAGTGGCCTTCCTCAGAAGAACAAGGAAGATGGGAGGGGGGATGTTGACATATATGAAAAACAGAAGCTTTTATAAATTAATATTTAAAATTTCATATGAAAACTTTCTACCATATCTTGTTCAAGTGAATCATCAATGCCAGCTTACATTCAAGAGGAAAGAATTACACAAGAACAGGGTAATCAGGGATCATCTAGAGGTTGACTACAACATGAACTTTGAGCTGATTGTCTGGTGTCTTTGAGTTGGAAGTATATATGTTACCTTCAGACCCTCTCCACAGAACAAGGAAAAAATGTCCTATGTTTTGTTTTCCTTTCCTGGCAAAATTAGACTCCATCTGGATTCAATTGAAATTAAGGATGTTAAAAACTGTAAATCAGGCTGAGAAAGAGCCAAGGGTATGGCAAATAAATGCGGGTGTGTTTGGTGCATCGTTTTAATGCTAGAATAGTCTTCCAGTCTGAATATGTTAAGCAAATTAAATATAAGAAACATCTGGATGGAGGCAAACAAGGTACAAATTAATAGGATGAACAGAAGTTAGCAAAGTATGTTCCAAAGGATTCAAGTCTACACACACTGTCTTAGATAAAAGCCCTAGGGGATTAATTAAACTACTGTAGCTTTGTCCTTTATCCAACAGTGGAATGAGAAGTCCCTACGTTTTTAGACTTTGCATCAGTTTAAGACCCACTGAATGAAAGTTCTTGGTGAGAGCCAGCAAGTTGGAGAAGCAAGGGAGAGACCTCTGGGAGTGACACACTTGGGTCTAGATTTGACTGACAGAATGTAGTAGTTTCCCAACTGGTTCATGGCAGTCCTCTGCTCCATGTGGTCTGCTGTAGTATGGATTTAGACTAGATTTGGGTTGCCTTTGGCCATCGGAACATGGCAAAAGTGATCCCATGCCAGTTCCACACATCACTCTTAGCAGATCTGGGAGTTTCTGTTTTCTGCCTTTTGGTGCCATGAGCTGCTGTGTAAGAAGTTCAGACGGTCATCTGGGAGAAAGAGCAACATACAGTGTGCATTGCATTGCATTCTTATAAAGAGGAATGACAATTCTGTTTGGATGCCTGTTAGCTGTGTCTCTAGATTGCTCCAGGCTTCTCATTTGATTGTAGTCTCATAGGAAACACCAAATATGAATTTCTTAGCTGCTCCACTCAACTGACAGACTTATAGAAAATAACAGTGTATTATCTTTTCAAGTCATTAAGTTGTAGGGTGGCTCATACACAATGGATAATCAAAAAACATTATTTGCCTAAAACCAGAATTAGGAAAACATCATTATATGATATTTAAACTTCTTTGGATGTTTACAGCATTAAGTTATTTTAAGTTAAGGATCCCATTAAATTATTAACCCTAGGATGTACATTTTATAGTGTATGTCTGCCTACCTGGATATACACATAAATTTATATATACTATAGTTTAAAATACAATGGGTAAAATAGTCAACAACAAGTTAGGTAAGATTATTACATATGTTCGTATTTCTCCTCATCTTTTTATGCTCATATTTTTTTAAAAAATTTCATGATGTAAGCATGTATTTCATCTTCTCCCATCTCGCTAGAATAAATGGAGTGTGTTGATAACATTAAACAGGTTTGAAAATATAGGCATAATACTGTGTAGATGGTCTTTGTATCCACCTAACATACCCGAACCCCTCTATTATTGTTACTGGATAAGGATGTTTCCAATATTTCCAATATTTACCTTAGGTAAGTACAATCAGCCTCATATATAAAAATGTGTGCTTATTTATTACTATTTCCTCAGGAAACCTTTCTATACAAATGATATGCTCACCATCATAGCGTTTAAATATAAATACACTATTGATCAGCTCTACCAAGGGCTAACCATGAAGAATAGATCCACTTTTACCAAAGTTTAGCTGATGAATGGCAGTCGTATTTTCTCTGCAGTACCAGCACTGATTAATTAATAGTGATGTCCTGGTGTTCCTTTTTGAAAAGGACTACAAGAACATGTATGGGAACAGTAGCCCCTCACCCCCCCCAAAAAAAGCTGAGATTAATGGGTGTCATTTAACCTTGAGGAGGAATGGAAGCCTGCAAGCACATACGGTTTGTGTCTGCATACCATCCATAGCCATCTCAACTGAAGATACATTTGTTAACCTTAGCCAACATGAAATGCCAAAAGAGAGGTTCTTGCTTTTGTTACAATGCATATTCCCATAATTGTAAGTGTGCTTGAATAGTTTTCCACAGCCTTGGGAAACTCTGTATTTATGGCTTTGTGAGTTGCTTTTCTAGTGAATCCACATTTTCAATTCTCTTGCTAATATGTACTTCTAAGAGGGAAATTGTGTATATATGGGAACTTTTAGATTTTTTTCTGCCATTTTTAAACTTATCAGGTTCTTTATTTTATTAATGGTATTTTCTGGTGAACAAAACAATAATTTCTATGTGGCCAAACAAAGTAATTTTCCCCTGGTTCTTTGTGTACGTGTTTAAACATTATTCCCTGCACTGTGTGTGATCTTATAGTCAGTGTACGTGTTTAAACATTTTTCCCTACACTGTGTGTGATCTTATAGTCATCTATATATCATCTGACTTATTCACCATTTAATAGCCCTGTGATTCTCTCATAATACCATCAGAAATCTAACTATGTATTCCTTCACAATTAAGAAACCCCTAAACATAATTATCAGGCAAATATTTACAACTGTCATGGAGCATCATTTCCCTAGTTCTAGACTCTCGCTGTCCCAGTGTCTATCTCGGATTCGTCAAGCTCTACTCCAGGAATGGCATTAAGAATAGCTGCAACAGTAATTGCACTGAGGTTCTGATCTGGCAACTAAACCCAGATCGCCTGCATAACAAAGAATTCAAAGTTCCTTGTTGACTACTTCAAGTTCTCTACAGTGGCCCTACAGCAACAGGGTGGGGTCCCTCCACCAGGAGGCAGGCCTCTCTGCCATGATGAGACCACTGGCATCCAAAGGCCATTTCCTTCTGAACTTCCGTTCATTGGTTTCCTCCAAAGCAGGCTTACCTTCTCTGTGCGCTGAGGTCATGGATTATACCTTTATCTTTATTTATCATCCCTTTCTAATGACAAACTATATGTAGGCTGAATCATCTTTGAGGAAAATTAATCTACTTTGTTGGCCCATGCTTATATTTTTATTCTTTATGGATTCCAGAGAGCTAAATTCCTGCTCTTTTCTATGAGACAGTCCAAGAACTGTGTTGTTTTCTTGAGATTAAAAACAAAACAAACAAGCAAACAAAACAAAAACAGAATCAGTTCCTTCCTTCTTTTTTTCAAATCTATTTATTCTACTTTCTAATGTTGGGAATTTAGTTGTCAAGCAACCCCATCCTGAGTAATACCTTGTTCTTACCCTAATGATCATTATTCCTGAATTTTAAACTCAATTTCAAACTCAATTCCTCCTGTAATCTATTACGATGGTGAATTGAATTAACATATTTTCTGGTCCTAAAAAAACACTGGATCATTTTTTATATTATATCACCTGAATATTAGTGCAGTTTTGGGTTTTTAATATATGTTTATGAGAGAGTCTGAGGGCTGCTTTTCTCAAGAGCTGCTTTTTGATTGGGTTTTATTCACAAAGTGAGGCCACTGGATAAAATAAAAAATTTTCTTTCTGAAAACATAAAACACTCTCTGAAAGAGTTTTATAATATGAGAATGTCCTGAAAATTGTTTCTTATTGCTTATAAAAATAGGAAATGCCACATAATGAATATATCTAGAATGACTAATTTTATAAGTTTTACTTAAGTTGGACTATTATTTAAGCTGGTATTGTCTCTCTTAAGATATAAGTTATTTTAAAACTCTCTTCCTATCCCAAATTGTAACATATTTGTGTATGTGTATATGCGTACATATGTATGCATGGTGTATATGTGCATATATGTGTATGATGTGTGATGTATATATGTATGTCTATATGTATTTGTATATATGTGTATGTGTGCGTGTGTTTGTGTGTGTGATCCAAGATGGCTACCAAATCAGTCATTTATAAGCTTTTCTTACTACCTTGGCTCTCTTGCTGTGACAAGATAGATAAGTGAGAAAGCCATCAGCATCTCTCCAGGCACAGCCACCCACCATGGAAATGCAAAGTGAGTGACTATAGCAAGAACCAAGTAGCTGACCCTCAAACCATGACTAACAATAAAACCATTGTGAATGGTCTGTTGGCTCCAAAAATCTTTCTGCTGCCTGAACCAGGCTTTAACTAAGGCTCCATTTGTTTTAGTCCCACAGTGTTCATACCTATCTTCATACAGCAACATATTTTATCTCTTAAAATCTAGACTTTTAGAGATTTGTCAGTATTATTATTTTCAAATATTAAGCTTTCATATGCTTTTAAAGGTGAAGAATTGCTATGTGGTCAACAAACGTCTGTTTGCAGATACCTGGGAAGAAGGTAAACAGTAATAGGACTGGAGTGGGGATTAGGGGTGGAGTATGTGTATGAGGCCAGCGGGTTGAGTCTCTGAACTAAACAAAAACAAAAGCCAAAAGTAAAACAACAATATAAAACTCAGCACATACACAGATAACTAAGAGACCAGAATGCAGAAAACTGTTAATAGGTAGAGCATTATAATTGAATCAAATTGCCTTTTACTGAGTCATTTGTCTTACTGTATTTCTAAAAGAAGCTTTCAAGAAGAACAAATCCTGTCCATGACTGAGGAAGAAGAAAGTAGATTCTGTCACAGAAAGATCTGAAAGAGCACATGCCCATCTGCAACATCAAAGCAGATTCCTTCCGTTTAGAATTCAGAACCCAAGACCTGAGTTCATGAACTTTATTCAGAATCATGGTCAACAAAGAAGAACAATCATTCAACTTCTCCTAAAAACAAACAAACAAAACATGTAGGTAAAAGTAGACATGGCAAAAGTTTTGAGATTAAGTACTAAGGAATATATAGGTATGCAGTTTAAATATTCATTTATTAAAAATATTTTATGGAGTTATTCACTCACTTTTCTTACATAAACAAAACCCACCAAGAAGACATCTCTACATAGCAAAAGAAGAAACGCAGTGAAGAGACAAACTGTAAGATTCTCTATATCCAGCAGGCATTAGCATCCAGACATATAAAGAACTCCAAAAAAATAAAAAATTACACACCCAAGAAACCACTCAACACATAAAAAGGGCAAGCTGAGATGAACATACACCTCTCAAGAGCATCCAAGTGGTGAATAAACAAATGGAAAAAATAGTCAACATCTTTGGCTTGTAGGAAAATGCTACAAAGAGATTTCATGTCCAAGTAAGAATGGCTAGGAATAAGGAGAAGGAAGAGGAAGAAGAGGAGGAGAGGGGGAAGAGGAGGAGGAGGAGGAAGAGGTTTAGGAGGAGAAGGAGGAGGAGGAAGAGGAGGAGGAGGAGGAGGAGGAGGAGGAGGAGGAGGAGGAGGAGGAGGAGGAGGAGGAGGAAAAGAATATAAAGATATTGAATGTAGGGTCAAAATTGTGCATTGAATGTAGAATGTGAATTAATCCATCAACTCTGGAGATCAATATAGAAGTTTCTCAAAAAATTAACAACAGAGTGATACAGCTAATTGAACTCTGAGAACACATTCCCTAACACTCCACGTGAGGTTCCTGTAGAGAGATGTGCACCTCCTGTTTGTCACTGCACTGTTCACAGCAGCCAAGTGAAGGCCTCCTGCCCAGGTGTCCGTTAATGGATGAATGGGTCCATGGAGGCTGTGTACACAATGGAGCATTACTCAGCACTAAGTGAAGTTACAGGTTGGAACTGGAGGATGTCTTGTTAGGAAAAAAAAATACATTTATCTTTCAAAGATAAGCATTGCATATTTTCTCTCAAATGAGGAATTTGGGAGAGATGTGGGTATCAAACTTATGTGGATATGGAAGAAGAAAAGGTAGTGGAGGGAAGAGATAAGAAATGCTAATGAATCTGGGGAATCTGAGCAAAGTACAATACATGTGATGAATAGAAATACAGAAACTCCCACCATTTTGCACAATTAATATATACTAATAAAATTGAAAACATCTGACACAGTTCATTAACTTCTTCAAAACTGTTGTGCCTCACTTCCAATGAAATTGGAACAAATAAAAGCACATTGCTAGTTGTTTAATTTTAGTGACAGAGCTGTTACTTATCATCCATATTTTGCGCACACACAGTAACTGTATACATGAGCTATATGCTGGTGTCTACACGTTTTTAAAGGTCATTGCATTCAGGCAACCAGAAAGAGGCTTAACAGTATAGGAGACACTCAAAGCTGTCCTTCTCGTTGACCTTTAAGAAGGAGAGTTCTGTATGCGGCTCAAGAAAACAAGTTTGTTCTGTCACTAAGGTTCTCAGTGATGTGTCTCCCCAATGACTGTATATTGTCGTGATTTGGGGAAATTAAAAACTGAACAAAATCAAAAGCTATCTGATCCTCACTTACTTGGGACTGTGACATTGTCTGGATATTTGTAAAGAACACCACAGGTTAATGCAGTCAACGTTGAAAATGTTTGTTCTTGAAGCTGGAGAACAAAGACTCTTCCCCTAAGGGTGGTATCCTGACTTTGTTCTAGGGCTTATGGAAGATTCTCATTGCTTTGCATTGTTGGTGATGCATTCTAGTGTGTCTCTTGAAAGAGAGCACAGGAACAATGCAAGGAATCCTGCTTCTTTCCCATTGTCCCCTAAGGACAAGGCTTGGACAGTCATACATAGCCCAAGCCGTCCCCTGGCCCCAGATGTGCTGGAGCAGTATGTGGGAAAGATCAGAACAGTCTGCAAGCAAAGAATGGAATTCCCTTACTTACTCTTTACAGGAAGCAAAACCCACACACAATTGAATTCTGTGGTGTCGGTAAGAAGGCCTAAGAAATAATTTTAAAGAGAGTTGTTTTCCATGCTTAAGAGTAAAATACAAGAAATAGAGCTTAAAAAAATAAAAGAAAATAAAACAAACCAAAAGCAAACAAAAGTCTTGGAAACTGGAGGCTCCACTGTTTGTAATTGTCTTTCAGGAAAACAAAATGTTCCAGATGCCAACCTCTGCATGGGGCAGGAGGTGGCTTTTGTCTTCTGGGATACTGGAGACAGGATGCTCCTAGTAAAGGTTTGACAAGGGGTAGCTTCAGAGCTATTGGCCCAAGTGTGACCAGGAGCTTGCCAGGCTGGGAGGATGAAGATGTTCTTTCACTTTATAGGTTTAGTTTGTCTTTTCCTTCTGGGGATCTCTGGATAAGATTAAACCTTGGTCTTGGTACATGACCGGTAAGCATGCATTATAGCCCAGCAGGGCTCTGGGCTCCTAGGATTTTTCTATATTATCTCAATGATTTCAGCATGGACTTGTACTGACATTTCTCTGGATTCTGGACTAGTTAAACACACAGTAGGTGAGTTAAGAAGAGTCATGAGCTTTAGCTTTTGAAATTGATTCTTTAATAGACACAAACTTCTAAGTTCAAAACTAAACCTTTGATGTTGACTATCCAAACTAGCTTTACTCTTCTCCCCTGTTGTCTCCAGTCCAGTTAACTTAATTAGAATTCAAATGAGAACAGTGCCAAGCATGTTATAGCACGCCTGTAATTCCAGCACTTGGAGAACTGAGGCAGAATAAGTTCTGGCTAACCTGGGCTACATGAAAAGACTCTGCTTAAATGAAAATTAACATCATGATATCACAGGGTCCCAATAGCTGAACAGCTAAAAAGTTAGGATGTGTGACATACAGGGATGGACAACTGTCAGAACGTGGCATTGAACCTCATGCCTCATTTTGAGCAGAGATGACACAAATTTCCTAGAATCTATGTTAATGTCCCTTTACATCTCTTTGGTCAAACTAGACCATGGGACTGTATGCTGCTAGTGGAGATTTAAAAAAAAACACAAAAATAAACAAAAAACCCCATAAAAACATAAAACAGGTTTTTCAGTCTTTGTAGGGTGTAAAGAGTTACAGAGAATTGTGAGAAAGCCAAGTAAGTATTTACCATAATATCCAAGTTCATTATGATGTCTTTTGACTCATATATTCATATCAACATATAGTGTACATGTTCACAGAAAAAAATAAGAACAAAGATCTATAGAATCTCTGTGTGTTTCATAGTCAGCATTGAGTTCACAAGCATGAGGAATAGCTAGGCTCTGCCCATCTCAGCCAGGGTGCTTTGTGCACCTGATGAGGGACTATTATGAGCTACACCATAAGGATTTAGTGCTGTACTATTTATCTGCCTTCTGATGCCTGGGGGCAACAATCTAAAGCAATCATTAAACTTTATTTAAGTAAAAAACCAGAAGTTTTGGAGAAAGCTTGTCATGTAAATTCAAGGCTAATCTTGTATTGTTTTTTTTTTTGGGGGGGGCGTTGTTGCAGCAAGCCACAGGGTTAGCTCAAATTGAAGACGGGAGGGTAAATCCATCCCTTGGCAGTGAAGAATAGAGAGAGTAATCTACTCCACGAAGAAGAGGGAGTGTGGAGATGAGGAAGGTAAATAATCAGAAACTGGAGAGATCTAAAGTGGGATGATAAGAAACTAAAGCTGTTTGTTACAACAATTCATGCAGGTAGATTGATACCTTCCCAGAGTATCTAAAATAAAACAACAAAACAAAACAAAACAAAACAGGCTGAAATGGATGCTAAAGAAACAAAAAAATATGTTGGTAATAATGTTGATAATGAAAGTGATAATGAAATAGAAGTGCCATCCAGACATAGACTAATTCATGGCAAATATGTTAAATGAAGGGACAGAAAGATCCTACAGTGCTTAGAGCATGTGCTGTTCTTGCAGATCTGAGTTCATTTGGTTCCTAGCACCCACCTATACTGGGAAGCTCAAGCCCCCTACAACTCTAGCTACTGGAAGATCCAATGCCCTCTTCTGGCCTCCAAAGGCACCAGCACCCATACCCATATAATTTACACACACACACACACACACACACACACACACGAATGAAAGCTAAAAATGAATCTTTACAAATATCTACACTAAATGAATAATCTTTAGTTGTATATTCTTAATGTTATGAATGATCACAGGAACTATATAACTATTATGAACATGTATAAATAAAACTTTAAAGTCCATTCCAAACGTGAATCTTGAAAACACAAATATAAATTGTCAAACCTGTGCCAGACTTGAATATATTCTCAGCCTCCTACAGATGGAAAAGATTAAAGTGAATGAAGACACAGAGCCTTTGATTAATATATATAATAAAGATGATTTATAAGACAGAAGAATTTATATCCTACAACTAAAATGGCTTATTTTTTCTCAAAATCTAATGATATATCGTATTACATGCCATGTACCAGGTCACAAGACATTTTGATGAGTACAGAAGATGTGTGAGCCTGCTCTGTAACCTTCATAAAATAATCTCGAGGATGGATTACATGTAGGTTAACAAAACACACAAACACTCGGAGCTGAAATAACAATATAAAAATGAAACAAACTAACACTTCAATAATTTTTGGAGCAAAGAGAAAAATAAAACTCTAATTATGAATTGTTTATAGAATAATAATGATGCCACAGACAAGATACAGCTAATGTTATCCTCTGTGCTCAGCTTGATCTGGAAGAGTCCAACTTAAGGAAAGTGGTAGGAGACAGAGGAGAGGGATCAGTGGTTAAGAGCACACACTGCTTTTGCCGAGGACCTGAGTTAGGTCCCCAGCACCCACACCGGGCAGCACAAGTGCCTGTAACTCCAGCTGTAGGGGATCTAGTGTCCTCTTCTGCCCACAGAGAACACTGCCTTCACAAACCCACACATCAATACATGAATAAAACTTCAAAAACTTCAAAAAGTATATCATTTTAAAATGCAGTATGTAGAATGCTTATCTAACATGCTAGAAGCCCTGGGTTGATCCCTGGCACTACATTATTCAAATATGATGGTATATATTTGTGGTGAATCGAATAGGTACAGCCTCATAGACTAATGTGTTTGAAAGCTTGGCTATAGGGAGTGCCATTATTAGGAGGCGTGGTCTCATGGGAGGAAGTGTGTCACTGTGGAGGCGGTTCTTGAGGTCATATATGCTCAAGCTACTGCCCTTTGGCACGTAGTCTCCTTCTGCTATCTGTGGATCAAGATGAAGAACTCTCAGCTTCTTCTCCTGCACAATGTCTGCCTGCATGCCTCCATGCTTCTAGCCATGATGATAACGGACTGAACCTATGAAACTGCTTATGTTTTCTCTTATAAGAGTTGCAATGGTCATAGTGTCTCTTCATAGCAAGGGAAACCCTAAGATAATACCTGTAATCCTAGGACTACGAAAGAAAGGAAAGTGGAGACAGGAGGATCAGAGGTTTAGTGTTATCCTCAGTTAGTAGTAAGCTTAAGTCCAACCTGGAATACATGACAACCTGTGTCAGAAACAAAATCAAAAAAACAACACACACACATTCACACACACACACTCAATACAATTAATAATAAATATGTGAGAAAAAATTTCAAGTCAAGGAACTATAGAAAAAATTGTTTAGAACAAAGACATAAATAATTAAAGAAGCACCCAGGTGTTAGCTCTCCTAAAAACATAATAAAATAGTCAGCTTTTCACAAATGTAACTAAGAGAGAGAAATAAAAAAATACTAATGTAGAATATCAAAATTACATTAACTAATGTCAAAGATAGATATGGAAGAGGCATAATAATTAGCAAAAATATACAGGCTAATGAATGTCCACTTGCAATGGTTTAAAGTAAATACAGCATCCTTAAGAAAATGTACATTGCTAAATCTTTCTGAATTGGTACCAAGCTTTAAATGAAAGATAACCTTTAAGAGTGATTGGGGGGTGGGGGATGAAATTGTTATTCAAATGAGAAGCAATTCGGGTTTTCAGTGAACAGAATATGTCCTTTCCACTGCTCCCTTCCCATGGAACACAACTATGAAAGCCACACAGAGTGCACAGAGTCTCTGTTAGGGACAAGGAAAGGTTAACAGGTGGTTTGGGGGAGACATCAGAATTCACTGAGTTTTCAAACATATACACATATATGTGTACTTATCTTCCAAGTTAAACAACCACCATAGTAGGGAGTTCAGCAGAGCCCACTTGCTAAAGATCATCACCAGTGGGCTTGTTGACTATTTACATCCCTCATGAGGGAAAAGGAGGGTCATGAGACCCTCACCTGTGTACCAGCCACTCTACGGCACTTGCACATGGTCTTGGGGAGGGGCTAGATAGAGTACATAGGCTTGGGAAGACTAGGGAAGGGGGACTCCATCTTTGCAGCTATGGGAAAACCATCATGCTTTCTGAGTAAAGAATGTCTTGTGTGACCTTTGGGAGAGGGGATTGCCCACATTTCAGTAAGCAACAGTTTAGTTGTGTTCTGGAAGAGAGCCCAATCAAGTCACTGGTTTCCTAAAGTGGACTTTTGTGGAATTGTGCCTCCTTTGGTCATTATGACCTTCAGAGGAGGGGTAAATGTTGCTTAAACTTGCCCCTGGGAAAGAATTTTATCAACGTGTCTATGTCTATGCGCACAAACACAGGACTACTAGATTGGGTGTAGGATGAGTAGGTATTCACAAAGTCTATCCTGAGTGAGAACTGGGCAAGTCCTTATGATGAAATCATAATTTTGACACGTGATCTAACAATTCCATCCCTAGGCATTTACCCTACAAGAATAAAAATTTAAATTCATGCACATGAACCTCCAAGTTAATACACTAAGTGAAAAAGACTTGCCAGTCTCTGAAAATTGCATATGTATGATTCCATTCTATTTACATGTTGTTCTCAAAAACACTAGAGTGTAATGAAGAGCAGATCAATAGTTATGGAAGAGGCAAGGGTGTAATGGAAAGGAAGTGGGTTTTTGTTGTTGTTGTTGTGTTTTGTATTGTTTTTGTGATGATGAGCTGTACCATGACTGTGGTTGTGGAATATGTATTCAAGAATTCTTGAAAATCTGCTTGTGCAGAAGACAATTCTACTAGACCATAATTTTGAAAATAAAATGTATAGAATAACCACAGCTAGAGGTGCTGTAGATAGGGATGGTGGTAGCGTATTTTATCCCTAGGAAATTAACCCTTCCTACATCGCCCTTGAACACTTCACACATCAGTGAGAGAAGGAAGAAAGGATGTGCCTTTTCCAAACCATCCTTAATTTACTTTTAGTGGACACTCTCTAGTCATCGTTAAGATCACAAATGGCACATGGTTCAATCCTTGACCTTGGAAGTGATATCTAGAAATGTATATACTGTTTTTTATAGGTTAAAAGCTGATGAAACATGGAGCTTCTTTTGAGACCTGTCGGAGAATCTAGAGAGACCTTTCAATACACGACGTTCTAGAAGGGATGCTGTCTCCCACATTACCTTTGGGAAATCCAAGGAGACAGGTAATGTTTGCAGCATATTTTTCCGTGGTTTCATTCTGAGGAGGTGAATGAAAAGGTCATTGTGAACCTAAAGCCAAGCTCAAAGCACTGCATGGAGATTCTGAAGGCAGTCACCCTTCACCTGTCCCAGACACAAGCTTTTCGATGTTTGGCTTAAGATAACCTCTACTGTTGTTTCAAAATCTCACCCGGGGCTCAAATCTCCCAGATATAAGGACACCTGGTTTCCTGCTGACAGTGTTTAAAAACACAACTTACTTTTTACCTAAAAAGGAAACAGATAAATAGTCCCAGGAACACTGGGTCAATAGACGACCAATTGGAGGCATCAGTCACTCACTTGCAAGGCCAAAGGATGATGAGTGTGTCCTACAAAAATGTAACTTTAAAAAAAAATAGTGTGTCTGATTTTGATTACATGTATTTTTCCATATAAGGAGTCTAATTAATGCCTATGTATTACAGGCTATGAGAAAGACTTCCCAAGTGGTCCCAAGAGCTAGCCCTCCACCTGATGAGCTAGCACAATGAGGCAAGGGCCAGGTGATAATTTTCAGAAGTGGGGTTGGCTGGTGTGCGTGTGTGCTGATGGCTGTGTGCTGCTCAGGTGGGAAGGCTCTTGATTCCTTTCTGTGCAGTTTGTCAAGGCTCAGTTTAGTTCCATGCTAGGAGAGAGCTCCTTATCTGAAGTAGTGGAGTTATCTGAGGTGGCAAAGCAAAGATACAAACACAGGGAGTGACAAAGAATGTTGTGATGGTGCTAATCCTTCCCTGACAGCTCACAGAGCTGGCAAGAAGCAGCATAGTGAGATGCAGCTCAGGACTGTAACCCAGTATTTAGGAGGTTGGAGCAGGAGAGTGTCTGAGAGTTCCAGGCCAGCCTCAGATACACAGCGATCTCCATGTAATCCTAAGTTGTTGAGTAACATTTTGTCTCAAAAACCAAAAATAGAAGAAACACCTTGCCACTGGTCATGTATTGAAATGACACATGAAAATCCATTTATGTTCTCACACATATATAGTGCCTTATATAGACTTATTTCTTTTCCATCATAGCAGAGATGACTAGAATATAAAAAGAGGTAAATGTTCAATTCATTTTATTTGGTAAGATAAAATAAGGTGATAGTCATTCTCAAATGCTTTGTCTGTACTAAATAGTATCATCAGGTTATCAACATTAATTTACATTTCTCTTTCTTTCTTTCTCTCTTTCTTTCTTTCTTTCTTTCTTTCTTTCTTTCTTTCTTTCTTTCTTTCTTTTCATTGTTTCCAACATCTCTCTACTGTAAACTCCATCTTGAGGTAATTATATAAAGCATAGTGTGGTGTTTTCCTGTCCTCTGTATGACAAGAGATGTCTGTTAAATTCACAACACTGAGATATTCTTATCAGATGTAGTCACAAGGGGGCATCTTCCCCCTGTCAGCTCTGCCTGCTGCTACCATTCACTAGTAATGCTGCAGACTTCAAAGCAAACAGGATGTCATTTCCAGTAGGCACGGGAACTGAATTTAGTCCCACCTTTGCTCCCATTTCTAGACTTGATTGTTAACGTCCCGTAAGCGTCTTTCCCAGAACCGCCCTCAGCTGTCTCCAACCCCACTTCCGCCACCCCCCCACACACACATATCTTGCTTTAACACTGACAGTGACAGATGGCAAAGGTATTGTCCTCACCTCAGGAACTGGTCCCAGTGGGTACACAACTGATACTCTCTGCTGACTTTGAATCAGGACACAGGAGTGGTGAGCATGCACCCTTTGTCTCCTGCCCACTAACACAATAGTTTTCTCTTCCTAGGGTATTTATTTCACAAGATGAAGCCACAGAAGTTTCCCTCAGGTCAGGTCCACATTGCCAATTCCTTTAGGTTCTTCTCCCTCGTAATGGCCGTATTTTATCATTTCCTGTGCCTATTGCTATACTGTTGTACAGGTCAGGGGTTCTCTCTGCCTTGGCACTACACATGTGGTGGGATTCATTGTGAAGGCTGTTCAGGACATTCAATTGTTTAGGTGCATCCCAGTCTTTATATGCTGCACGCCAGTAGCACATCCTTCCAACACACACACACACACACACACGCACGCACACACACGCACGCACGGACTCACCCATGCGCAGAGGCATGCACTACTTGTCTCTGGATACCATCCAGTGCTTTAAAGGTAAAGTGTAATATCAGACCACTGCCTTGTTCTGCACTCACTCACTCACTCACTCACTCACTCACTCACTCACTCACGCATGCGCAGAGGCATGCACTACAGGTCTCTGGATACCATCCAGTGCTTTCAAGGTAAAGTGTAATATTAGACCACTGCCTCGTTCTGAATCACTGCTTTAAAGCAGAGTGCTACATTGACCTCTGTTGTCATCTTTGTGCCCAATGCTTTATAGAAACAGCTTAAGAGAGTTTAGTCTGGGGCGGCTTAGCCCCCAGAACCCCACACATGTGGGAGCGTATGGAATACGAGGTAGTTAGTTCACTTCTTAGGACCAGAAGCAGAGAGGGCAGATCCAACCCCTTCAGAACACTCCCCACGGCCTGCTCCTTTGGCTCGATATGTTCTACACAGAAAACTGCAGCAAATTATGAAAGAGTGTGGTGACACCTCTACTCCCAGCACTCGGGAGGCAGGGGCAGGTGGGTCGCTGTGAGTTCAAGGCCAGCTGAGTCTACAGAGTGAGTTCTAGGACTGCCAGGGCTGCACAGAGAAACTCTGTTTTGGGAGGAAGAGAGAGAGAGAGAGAGAGAGAGAGAGGGAGGGAGGGAGGGAGGGAAAAAAGATAGCTGTTATCTTTTAAAAAGAGTAGTTCTGGAAGTTGTCACATGAAACCAGACTGACCGTTAGCTAGAGTGAATGTATAAGCTAAGTGGGGATGGCTCTGTGCCTGTCCTTGCTCTCAGAAAGCTGCATTAAAGTAATTGATCCTGTTCTTCTTTCTCTCTCTCTCTCTCTCTCTCTCTCTCTCTCTTTCTTTCT
>NW_021604782.1:8039998-8077298 GCF_004785775.1 Grammomys surdaster | reverse complement strand
TGTGTGTGTGTACATGTGTGTGTGTACATGTGTGTGTGTACATGTGTGTGTGTACATGTGTGTGTGTACATGTGTGTGTGTGTACATGTGTGTGTGTGTACATGTGTGTCTGAGTATGGAGGCCAGAGTCTGATATCCGGTGTCTTTCTCACTTGCTCACCACCATATTCCGCGAGGTAGGGTCTCTACTGAACCTTGAGTTCATCGATTCAGCTGGACTGCCTGGCCAAGGAGGTCCAAGGGTCTGCTGCCTCTGATGGAGAATGCACATCACTGGGCTCCACTTTTTACATAGGTGCTGCAACTCTGAGCTCAGTGCCTCGTGCTCGCCTGGCGGGGACTTTACAGACTGAGTCATTTCCCTCCAGCCCTCTGCCGTACACACACCCTATTCTCTTTTTGAGACAGGATCTTACTATGGTCTGGAACTCTCAACCCTCCTGCCTCAGCCTCTCAATGCTGGGACTATAGATTCAGGCAGGCTCCACCCTCCCTTCAATTTCCAAGCCTGACTTCACCACCCAGGCCTTTCCCCAGTTTATTTACTTGAGCCAATAAATCCTTTCTTTGTTTAAACAAGGAGAAGCTGGATACTCATTGCTTGCAGCTAGAAGATTTCAAGGCAACTATCTACTTCCGTGGGTTTTTTTTGTTGGGGAGAGGGATAAGGGACACACAAGATAGTGTATACAGCAGTTGCCACAATCTTTGAATGCTAGCTCTTAAGGAAGTGTTTAACATAACATGGGGTAGATGAAATTTGGAAACTATTTCTAAAAGAGTTTCAAGTCGAATGAGAGCTTCTACTTCTCAGAAGATCCAGATCGTTCTTCTCCCTGCTCCTTGTCCCTCTTCCACACAGACAACAACTGTGGAACCGTGTTCAAATCTACATTTCCTTCAGATGCAGCCTGACCTGAAGGACGGGAATGGGGTCCTACCTCACTTTTCAGTTTTTAGTATTTTTGCATTGGACTAAGTACATTCTTGGTGGTCAGAAAGAGCTGCTGGAAATGGGACTTGGGTAGCGTTCATGGATAAAGGAAGTGTACAAATGGCCAGTGTTTATTGAGCACATGCTATGTTCTGAACACATTCCGAAGAGTTTTACTATTCTATGATTTAATCCTCAATATGTTGTTATTACTCCATTTTTCCAAATGAGCAAACTGACATAACCAATAAATAACACAGTCAGGGTTTCATGTCAGGGATATTGATCCAAGAACCTTACCACTTCAACCTACACGCTCTGACACCTCTCATGTTGAAAGGAGTTCATGAAATAGAGCTGGAGTTAAGCCACTCACTGCTGGGGACCAGGGAAACTCTGGGGTCACTTGATTCCAAAGCAAAATAAAAGTAGACACTGGACCAAAGCCCAGAGGTGATGGGGGCTTAGATAACTACATGGCGTTCCTGGTTCCTAGCTGGAATCTTTTAGCCAAGGGCCCTACCTTTCATGTAACACGTATGTGCTTCATATATGTACAGCTTTGAGGTCTTACTTGGAAAAAATCACCCCAGGTAGCAGCTGGTATTCCAAAGGGTATATATGCCAGGAAGATCTAATCTGTTGAATCAAATAAAACAAACAAACAAACAAACAAACAAAAAAGCGAGGGTGTAAAGTCCACGGAGTCTCTACTCAGAGTTCAAAATTTAACATAAACTTCGACCCTCATAGAAGGCTGCACAAATGTCAAATTGATGGTGACATCACTTTTACCAGCTATACGTTACTCGAGGACAGATCCATGTCAGCTTTTCCTTGTTCATCCTCTTGTTACCTATAGAGCATCACAAGCTGCTACATGGAGGAAAAAATGAACAAATGCAGGGATGATTAACGCAGGAAAGGAGTCATTCTGCATATGTGATGCGCAGGGTGGGCCCCACTTCAATAGTCTGATTTGAACAGGTTCTCAGGAGTCTGCACCACTAATCAGACAGGCTCTTCAGGAAAGTTATGCAAGTATCCACTTTGGGAGCCTTAGACAGGCACCCCCACCCCGCCCCCAAGAGTGGAATGAACCCCAAAAGGTGAGCAAGCATTTTTCAAAGCGTGCTTTCAACTCTGCCAGCCCCGCGTGTGTGTTTTCTTCTACAGTGTTTCCAATTACTGTGGCACTCTCGGTATCCAGATCCATCTCCAGCGAATTCCTCCGCAGCTCCTTGCCAGACATATGGGATCAATCAGTGCGCTTGTGAGGGAATGTTGACAGCATGACAGGCGAAGGGTTCTGGTGTCATGGAATCTCCAAGAGTCTTTAGCTGGATCCCAGGCAAGAGGGAGGGGGAGGAGAGAGATAGAAGAGAGATAGGGAGAGAAGAGGGTAAAGGAAGGAGAGGACAGAGGAGGGAAACGACTCTGGCTTCACTGCCCCCTTCCTTCAAACATTTTATAGGCTTCGGGAGAGAGAAGGAGGAGGAGAGAAACCAAATAGAGGAGAGCCAGAGGAGCAGATCCCTCCAGTCCCTCCCGAGTCCCCGAGCTGCCAGAGGAGTCTGGATCCTGTCCCCAGTGTCACATGCAAGGGCGCTGAGGTTCGCGGCTGCTACTCCGGGTACCCTCTGCTCAGTCCGGGAACCTTGTCGCCTCTCTGTGGGCTCCGGGACTGTCGCCTTGCTCTCTCCGGGACCACCTCTCGGTCCCCAGCGGGATGTGGTCGCGTTTGGCCTTTTGTTGCTGGGGTCTGGCACTGGTGTCGGGCTGGACCAACTTCCAGCCCATGGCCCCGTCGCGCAACTTCAGCTTCCGCCTGTTCCCGGAGGCCTTGCCGGGGGCTCTGGGCAGACTGGCCGTGCCTCCCGCGTCCGGTGAGGAGGAGGCAGCGGGGAGCAAAGTGGAGCGCCTGGGCCGCGCGTTCCGGAGCCGCGTGCGGCGCCTGCGGGAACTCAGCAGCCGCCTGGAGCTCGTCTTCCTGGTGGACGAGTCGTCCAGCGTGGGCCAAACCAACTTCCTCAACGAGCTCAAGTTCGTACGCAAGCTGCTGTCCGACTTCCCCGTGGTGTCCACGGCCACGCGTGTAGCCATCGTCACCTTCTCGTCCAAGAACAACGTGGTGGCGCGCGTGGATTACATCTCCACCAGCCGCGCGCACCAGCACAAGTGCGCGCTGCTCAGCCGCGAGATCCCGGCCATCACCTACCGCGGCGGTGGCACCTACACCAAGGGCGCCTTCCAGCAAGCCGCGGTAAGACTCCCTTACCCCCAGACCAGCGCCCCGGGGCCCCTCCCGCCCACCGCTATTAGCCCCTTTTCTAACCCAGTTCAGCTCCAGCAAGGCTTAAGGTGCCCAAGGCAAACATCCCCAGACGCACAAATATGACCATTCTCCTGCTGTCCTAGTGAAGGTCCAGACTGAAATGGGTTTTAAATGCTTAGTGAGGTGTCACGTTTCTTAAAGGGTCCCTTTGAGGGACCCTAGAAGGAAAGGACCTTAAGGTCGCTTAAGCTCGTGAGGAAACTGTATGGAACAGGTATAGTTCACAAACATTTGTGAAGATGGGCCATGTAGTGAGCTGAGGACAGCCCTGATTCTTTTCCATGACATAGACTTCGTAACTTTGCTTCTAGATTTTAATTGTTTACTTGTTTGTGATAGGCTTTGTCGTGTTTCCCAGACTGATCTCCAATTTACAACGTAGCAAAAGGTGTCCCTGAATTATGATCCTCCTGCCTCCACCTCCGAAGCCATGGGATGACAGCCATTGACCACCAAAGGACTTTATGCTCCAGGACTTCCTAAATAAATGCTTAGCATCTGACAGAAGTCACAAGAAGACTTTTATAAAAATGTGCATTTTCCTAACTGCAAAATAATACATAGTTGACCATGGTTTGGAGCACTGAGAAATATTTAAGGCAATCCATCAAGTCAATGTTTGTAAAATAAAGGAAACAAAAGAGAGCGGGGAACCCAAATAATCTCTTTATCCTTAAAATTCCAGCGGATATACAGTTGAATGTTGTCCAGTATGTTACTCATATATTATTTCAACAAACTTGCTAACCCACGTTTTTGCAGCCTGCATTCTTCAGCTGTTGTACATGATTCAAATGTACATTAATTCATAGTATCTCGTGGTGTGACAGCATTGGATCCCTGGAACTGCAGTTACAAGCAGTTGTGAGCTGCCATGTGGGGGCTGGCAGTGGAATTCAGGCACTCTACCTGAGAAGCCAGTGCTCTTAATCACTGAGCCATATCTCCAGCCTTACTAGACAACTGAGTGTTGTGAACTGCTGTGTGGGGAGCACACAGTCAGGCCTTTAAATAAGGACTTTAGAAAGCTCTCCTAAAGAAGCAATCAAAGAGAGTTTTTAAACTTCTTCGTCCACATTGCTACCTCCTCCACTGGAGAGTTGTATAAATTTACATTCTCCTGTTATGTGCATGTGAATATATGATTGTTTTTAGAAAGCATTATGGCTAACTTGATAGCTAACTAGAAAAATTGTTCTAGCAAGTTCAATTTTTATAATCTTATATATAGTATTAGCTATTGTATTAACTGGGTATTTGCCTCTTTTTTTTTCCAACTTGATCATGGTTTTTGCCCTTTTCGCCATTATGAGCATATTTGTTTATTCCTAGTGATTTGCATATGCTTTTTATGTAATAAGCCCAGTGTCCCTTTTTGCACATGCAGCAAATATGTTTTCCAGGTTTTTGTATTTTAATTGTTCGCTACTGTGTCACTGAATGACTAGTTTAAGCTTTCATTTGCTCAAGTCTACCAACCTTTGCTCTTAAGGCTCAGATTTCGATGGCTGTGGAGAGATGATTCAGTACTAAGGACTTGCTGCTCTTGGAGAGGATCTAGGTTCCTATCCCAGCAGCCACTTGGTGGCTCCCAGCCATTCTAACTCTGGTTTCAGAGGATCCAACACCCTCTTCTGACCTCCCTCGGCATCATGCACGTGATGCATACACAGACATGCAGACAAAGCACTCACACACATAAAATACATCTTTAAGAAAAAAAATTAAAGTTTTTATATCTGCTTATTTTGTTAGAATGACTGTCTTACTGCCCAGATGTTTTCCACTTAACAGCTGCTTGATCTGGAACTTGCTAAGGCTCTCATACAAAGGTGTCTCCATTTTTAAAATGATAATTGTCCCAGCTCAGCAATTTACTCAATGGTCATTAATTCTTTCTGAATATAGTTGAAAGTTTATTTAGCCATGTAAATATGAATGGGTGCTTGGCCCCCTCTGGTCTTCTGCTTTATCCTATCTCAATTTTAAAGTTCACAGAGATGACTTAGTTATCGTAACTTTACAGCATATTTAAGCGTGAGACAGTGAAAAAGAATCTCCTCCTTTTTTGTTTGTCTTGTCTTTCCTAGGCATTATGTAATGTGACTTCTTAATTTATTTTCATATAGTTCTAATAAAACTAGTAGGGATTTTGATTTCAATATAGGAAACATTGAAATGATAGGGAGCGATTACATTTTTATAATAGTGCTCTGCTCATTTATACTTCTTATATCAATCAATAGTTATAGTTTTTCACATGTTCTGTAAATACTTTTAAAAATTAGACCTAATTATTTATCACTTTTTTATCTATGAATCAATCTTTTGTGGAACTAAGGATCAAACCAAGTCTCCGACAAAAGCTGGGGAAGTGCTCTGTCGCTGAGCTGTAACCCCAGGTCTCTCTCTTTTTTAACCTTTTTGCTATTCCTTTGAACTTTTTACTGTTATGAGGCAAGGTCTCATTAGGTTACCCAGGCTAATCCTGCGTCATGATCCTCTCACCTCAGCTTCCTGAGTAGCTGGTGCTGCAGGCCTGAACCAAGAGGTCCAATTAACCTTTTAAATTTTATTTTAAACACTTCTTGAAGTATCAAAACATCATCATTTTTTAATCTGTATTTCTTCTTCATGTATGTATATGATGTATCTTGGTCCCACCTTCCCTCATCTCTCCTCAGCCCTAGCCCTGAACCTCCATCAAGCTCCCATCCCCCACCTCACCTCGTGCCTTTCTTTTTCTTTATAATCCACAAAGTTCCGTTAGTGCTGCCACCTGGACATGTGTGTAGGACAGAATCTTAGAATGTTGACCAGGTCATCCTTGAACCCCTGGGAACTGAGGGGCTCCCATCCCAGCTTCCCATGTAGCTGGGACTTCAGGCAAGCGCCCCCACACTTAGCAACCAGATTCTTATTGGATCTTATCAGTGTCTCAGACTCATTTTTTTCCTTTTCATAAATTTTACTTTTCTGCTAATGTATAGAAAATGAAACAATTAGAAAAGTTCCATGTAAACATACTTTGGCATGTGGATACATAATATATGCATATACATGCCTATGTATAATGCATAGTGTGTACCTAAAAGTGAAGGAGCTGTTTTACTCTATGTAGGTTTCTGCATCACCTATGTTTTTCATCCCACTGTTTATAATGGGAAATTCACTTCTACCTTATCAAGTTTTTTTTACAGTCACGTGATTTCCCATTATAGATTGTACCTTTATTTCATCTTGTGATTAATGCTTATTGTATGAGGCAGGCTGTTACAAATGGGATATTACGTGTGGGTGTTCCCATCTCTGATCATCTCCTAAGTGTAAACTTTTGAAGGGACATCATTGCATTTGAGTATGTGTGTGGCAATTTGCTGTGCAGAAAATGGTACCAGATTGCACTCCCAGTGTGGTGTCCACATAGGTACTAGGATGCAGACTGGATAACCCATGCCAGTGTTTAGATACTCCCTGATTTTGTGTGAGGGAATGTATTCCTTTAGCAAAGCTAAACATGTGTCCATGCATGCTGTGCAGTTTTATAGCTGTTCCTTTTTCAATACACATTTGAACATTTGGGGACTATTACCTATTCTTTTTTTTTTTTTTAATTTGGGCGTGGTTCTTTTTCTTCCTGGATGGCAACACACTTTAAATTTTAATCCAACTCCTCATCTGCCAATTAGATGGCACCTATCATTTTATCAATCTATCGAATCTAATTTTCTTTTCCTTTTATTGTAAACTGTATGAAACTTTAACAGCTTGCCCCCTCTTAAGGGATGAAGTAGAAACAGAGGGATGCTCTCTGCTTATTGAAATAGTTGTACCAGGCAGAATTCACTTTTGAGCATACTCTGACCTGGCTTCCATGCCCAGTACACATCAGACCATCAGAGTTGAGCAGCTTCTTAATGTCATTCACTGCCCTCTTTGCCAAAGGAGAATCCAGCAGCACTGGGAAACCATGCCTGATCCAGCTCTTCCATTTGGCTTGGCCAGGCTTGCCCTGAGTTTCTGAGAATGCTGATCCCTAGATGTGAAGTGGGGGATGAGTCAAGGGCACAATTCTCTCCTCTTCCCCCTTCCAAACACTGCATATTGTCTTGGAAAGCAGAGTTGCCAAAGCAAGGCTCCTGGTGTATTTATTCTTTTGGGAGCTGTCTGTGACCAGCAAGCAGAGGTTGCTCAAATGTTTCTTTTAACTGAACTTTGCCTTGACTTTATTTTTCTTTCCTCATTTTGGTTGAGTTATGAGAAGGGACAGAGGTCAGCTGGACCCAGTCCTTGTCCAGACAGAAACCTACATGTTTTTCTTATAGCCTTCTCAAGGCCCTGATGGGCATATTTAGGTATAAAATATGATATTTAGATAAAAGTGATGGAAGAGAATTGACACTCGAAAGTGGTACTATTGAGGCTCTGACCCTGTTTTTGCATGTAGATCAGACATGGGCATTTCACTGCCAACTTTGTGTGCAAATGCTAAGCCATGTGCAAATGCTAAGCTTAGATTCAGAGATGAAGCTTACACTATTAGTTGGAAATGAAATAATTCATCAGTTTTTCATGTGTTTGCAGAATGTTGGTGCTTGAACTGTTTATGGCTTGGCCTTCATGTGAAATACACAGATATAAAAATAAACACAGATAAATACTTGTACCCCTTTCACATTAGACACTTTATTTCTCCTTCTAAAATATTTATTTTCAATCTTGTGTGTATGTGTTTATATGGGTATGTGCATATGAGGGCAGTGTAGAAGAGGGTGTTGGATCCACTAGTACTGAAATTCTAAGTGTTTGTGAGCTGCCAACATGGGTGCTGGGAACTGAACTCACATCCTCTCCGAAAGCATGTGCTTCCTTAACCACTGGGCCATCTCTCCAGCCCCACCTGATACAAAGCCTTACTATGAAGAAATTCCATTACTAACGTAAACCTTTCTGTCACCACTCAGTACATTTTTTTTTAGTGCTTAGTCAGGAAGGATCACAGCTGCATGCTTTCATGATTTAGAACTGTTCAACCTTCTTGGGAACGCGTGTGAGGATTACCTGTGATCACCACACTTGATTGGAAAGGATGGACTTCAGAGTAGGCACACTCTTTAGCTACCACCCCTGGCACAAACCAAAGAGTGTAGGGCTGGAGTAATGAACCCTGCAGCCAGCAGGAGCCCTGAGGTGTGGGCACCCTCCTCTCTAGCCATCATGTGTACACATTTCTATCCATATGTCTTTAATATATTGCACTTTGTAGATACCTCCCTTCCCTTGCCTCCTCCTTCTCCCTTCTCCCCATCTCCCCCTGTGTCTTTCCTCTCCTTTTCCTTCTTCTCCTTTGCATGATTCTACTATCAGGAAGTCACTCCAAGCCCTCAGTCAGAAGAAAAAGGTAAAGACAGTCACACTCCATTTAAGAGGAATCTCGTCACAGTGCATGTATTCTTTTCCTGTATGTGTCATTGAGAAAGACTTGAGCTTATGCCCGCCCTTAGTTTCAGGGAGCTTTGTTAATGAGAAGGAAGAGCAAACTAGGTGCTAATATATCTGATGCCTGTCAGAGTCAGTAAAGTCATACATTAAAAACCGTCAGGGCACTGCCCTAAATTGAGTAAAACTCTGAGTATGTGTATGATATCAAAAACTCCCTATCTTATAACCTCAATTTCATTGGCAGTTATGTTTGTCATTACCTGGGTGTTATGGCATATATCTCTAATACTAGCAGGAATATTAGAAGCCAGAAAGATCAGGAGTTCAAGTTCAGCCTTGGCTTAGGAGCAAGTTTGAAGCCAGCTTAGGCTACGTGAGAGACTCTGCCTCAAACAATGTATGTATGTATGTATGTATGTATGTATGTATGTATGCAGATATATGCAGAAAACACCCGGAATATGAATGGAGGGGAAATACACACACACACACACACACACACACACACACACACACGTTCTAGTACGACTGCTCTCAATCATAAAATACTTTTAATTTTGTTAAGATTTATTTTTGTGTGTGTGAACATTTTTGCCTGCATGTGTGTATATGCACTGTGTGGGTACAGGGGAGAAAACCCAGGCCCCCCCTCAAGAGCAACAAGTGCTCCAAACTGCTGAGCCATCTCTCCAGCCCCTAAAATTCTTTTTAAATGTCCCCCTCCCCCTCCCTAATCTTCATAAGAATGCAACATACCCCACAATACATATCTACTTTCAAAACCAAGAGGATATCCAAATTTATTGACTGGAAGTTGAAATGATAGAATTCCAATTTTGTTTTGTCATGTGCCTGGGGCTGTAGCATTGAGTTTTTCGGTGTTTGCAGGAACCCTGTGCTGGAGGCAGTAGTCACCCTCAGTACCCTCCTGCTTGGTCCAGCTGTTCTTTACTCCCTCCAAATTCACACCAGATCTTGAGAGTACAGGCACACATAAGAACCTACAAATCAGTGGCAGTGGCTCTTTTGGTGCCAGGACACCTCCCATAACAGTACAGCCAGTAATCAAAATGTGACACCAGGCAAGGGTTGAGGCTGTAGATGGCAGACATAATCGACTCCCTTCCCTTGCTGAGAGGCTGGGAGACAGTGGTCTTCTGTGGTTTGTCGTACATGGACAGGTCAGTGACTGATGTTCTGTCATGTTTTCTTGTTCTTGCTAATAATGAGCATCAGAGAACATTTTCAGCTATGGGAGATGCCTTCTAACGTTTAATGCTGTCCCACGTAAAAAGCAATCATGTCAATTGTCTTGGTTGATTCGCCTTCCCTAGCTCCCAAGCTTATCGTCTGTTCTGGTCAACAAAAGACAGGCTCTTGGCTTCTTGTTGTCAGCCGAGATGCATGTTGCTTTCTTGGGGCATCTCTGTTCCTCTTGGCTCACTCATTTTGGCTTGTTCCAGTGCCATCCTATTTGCAGAAGAAAATTGTACGTGTTAGTCCTATTGGATAGCCTCACCTTTCTGGAGGAACTTGAGATAAACCTTGAGAAAAACAAAACATTTAATTTTCTTAATTCTACTTTTTCCCCCCACAGCACCATTTCTAGCCAGGCTTTGTCTTTTTAGCCACAATTCCCCTCAAAATATGCACACTTGGCTTTTGACTGTTACTTCAAAAGTGATAGTTTCGGGAAGTTGCTGTTGGAATTTTCTGGCCTTGAAGATACCAGAGTTAAGGCTATTTGTACACAGCCAAATCTAATTAGTAAAACCTCACATTGCAAGTAAGCTGCAAAGGACATTACATGAGGTTTTTTTATTTTTTTGTTGTTTTTTTTTTCTGCCGCCCTAGATTCTGTGCCAAGACCCATGGCTCGAAGTAAGGAGCATTGTGCATTCCACATGTTAATGAGAAGCACTAACAGTTGAGAAGAATATGTTCCTCAGAGTTCATGAGTCCTGGGCAGATCCACCCCTGCAAAGTCAATCACACCCCTCCTTCTCCAGAGGCACCTTCCTCTGGCCAAGATTAAAACAAGAGAAACAGAGCTCGAATAGAGGTCTTAGATTTGGGTGGAAAGTAGTGTTCTTATAGAATAACAGAACTCTCCTCTTGTGTTTCCCTTGGTCCAACTGGGCAGAGGAAAGACTCATATTTTATGTGCCAGTTGTTAGATCAGTTGGACAGAGGCATTGAATTGACTCTTAGCCTATGCACTGAAGAAGTGACTAGAAATACAGCCAGTGTCTTGGCTTAGATTTGGACAGAAGTGTAAGCCAGGAAGAGCATCTGAATGTAAGAGGTAGCTGATCTGGGAGGAGATCCAAGCAGCTATGGGAGGGAGAGGAAGGAAGAGAGACAAGGAGAGAAAGGATGCCAAAGACAACATGAGTGGTAGTTGGTGTTTAATTCCAGTGGAACACTGAGAGCTAGTGTCCATTCAAGCCTCTAGTATTACAACTGGACAGTAGGGGATCTAGGTCTTTTAAAACCTCCTCATGTCAGGCATAGTTAAGGGTTGCTACCGTGGTCTGTCACCTACACGTCCTCTGCATGCAAGCAGAGTGGTCTCCAGGCAATCAAGAAAGCCTCAGGCAAAGAGATGCTGCTATGAGAAGTCTGGGATGGAGCAAGAGGTACAGAGAGGAAGGCAACTAGGTGGGAGTTGGCTAGGGATATCTCTCAGTTCTATGGCAGATGCCTTACAGATATGAGGCCTGGGGTTTAGTCTACAGCACTACAAAGCAAAGATGTGTAGCTTTGCATGGGAGGAGAGTCTTGGAAAACAGCTGTATCCAAGCGATGCTCTATGTCTAAGCAAAACAATCCCAATGCCTAACATTATATGTGCTACTGATGTGGAAAGTGAGAAAAGAGTGGAAAGTGATCCAGAGAGCTCACCATGGGCTAGCCTCTGACATCACACAAGCACAGAAAGAGTCGCTGGTTTCCCCCCTTGTCTCCTTTCACTTTTTCTATTTAAAACTTCCCTTTCTCTTACAGCCTGGAAGTCAACGGACTCAAGTCAGTATTCATCCAACAAAAGTGGCCTTCATACCAGCAGTATATTTCTTTTCAGGAATTTTAAAAGTACTTCATTTGACATTCTCCCCAAATGTGAGAGAAATAATGTGTCAGCTGCTTTTCCTGTTGCTGTGATAAAATAGCCTGACAAAAACAGCCTAGGACAAGGTTTACGCTGGCTCACAGCCAAAGGGCATAGGCCATTGAGATGGGGGAGGCTGCAGAAGTAGGGACATGAGGCAGCTGTCACATTGCATTTGCAGTCAGGAAGCAGGGAGCTAATGGTGTTGGTACCCAGCTATCTTTACCCTTCACGCTCAGCCGAGGGCCCAAGCTTGGGCAATGGTGCTGCTCACATTTTCATAGGTCCTCCCGTGTCAGCTAACCTGATGGAGATAATCTTTCACAAGTGTCTTACTTTTCTATTGCTATGATAAAGCACAATGACCAGAGCAACTTATTAAGAAAGTGCCTAATTTGGCTTACAGTTTCAGAGGGTCAGAGTTCATGATGGCAGAGCTGAGAGCCCACATCTTAATCCACAACCACAAGGAAGAGGGAGAGAGGAATCCCATGAATCGTTTGAAGCCTCAAAGCTTTCACCCAATGACACACCTCCTCCAACAAGACCACACCTCCGAATCCTTCCCTAACCGTTCTACCAACTGCCACCAAGTATTCAAATAGGAGTCATTTTTATTCAGACCACCACAGTAGACTTGTCCCCTGGATGGCACTAGAGCTTGTCAAGTTGATAATCACTGTTGATAATCGCAAATGATACAGGGAGACCAAGGAATCAAGAATCTAGGGTAGTTAATACATGACTCATCCATAGCACTCATTGGCTGACTTTGTATCTCCACAGGACCTAGAGATAGTACTCACTATAGTCTCAGAGTCCTTAAACAGTCACAATTTCAATGTGATTAATGTCAGTACAGTAAAGGGTAGCTTGATGCCATCCACAGTTGGGATTCTCAGGGAATGGTCAGTGAATGCTCTTCTATTTAAATGGTCAACGAATTGGAACCAGTTTACCCTTCAGACCATTTTCCTCTTCCTGAAGCAAGAGGAAGCATTGAGAATAATGGCACACGGGCATGGATCCCTGTAGCTTGCCCCCTAAAATCTGGTTAGGGAATCATATCTCAGCTCCTCCAGAGAGAAGGTTGTGTGGTGAGCTCAGAGGGAATCTGCATGCTCTAAGCTTTGGATCACATGTCACCATCAATACTACTTTTACCTACCTCAAGAGTCCTCATCAGTATAGGGTCCAGGAGCCTTTTTTGTTTTCTTCATTCTATGACCAGAGCAATATCAAATCTTTCTTGTCCCTTGTGGAAATGGGAAGCTATTTGTCAGAATCACACTTTTTCAGAATCTCTGGAGCTACTCTGTCAGCTTCCACAAGCATTTGCAGTTCCCTAATAAAAATGTTGGTTTTATAGTAACTGACTTATGTAGTTGACATGACTGTTCTAGCAACATAGTAGAATTAAATCATTGCAAACAATGCTAAGTGACAGGTAGTTACCAGGCAACCCTGATAGCCCTTTTCCTACATAAAGTCATGAAACCCCACAAAAGCAAACCTCAGATTATATTATTGCCATCATCCCCAAAGCCCAGGGAACACAGATGAAGAGGGTAAGGCTGAGGTCATATTGTGGGGTGCATGGCAAACTGGAATTTAGATCCAGGTAGTGGGAGCCAAAGTCTTAACTTTCAGCACTGTGCAAAGCTACCACTGTTGTCTACACCGTATGGTCAGGTCTACTGCATAACAATGTACTCCATGTGTAATTGATGGTAATGTTGGTTGTAAAGTCTTTCTGGAGAGGGCATCTGGGAGAGGAACCTGGGAAAAAGGATGAGAGTGGTACAATAGAACGGACACACTACCAAGGCTGACGAGCATTTGGAGGCTGCCATTTTAATTAATGCCATCTGAGGGTCCTGATAATCCCTGTCGGTCCTCATTGTCCTTACTGATTCTTCCCTCCTTCAGTCCAGACAATGATTTCTTATATGCATTTTCATGTGCTGTAGCTATACCAGCACCCATCTCCCACATCCCAGGCCAATCACTGCAGAGGCCACACACTGAAGGTGTTGTTCGATCATATCAAGTAACAACATATGTGCTCAAGTCGCCCTTATTTGTCTAGGGTTATGAATTCTTAGGTTTATCTAATGCAAGATCAGCCTCAAGTCATATTCTTTATTAAAATAAAAATGTGATTCAAGCAAAAGAAGTCAACGTTTTTAGTACTAGACAGCTTAAGTGTAACTGTCAATCATGCGTCTCAAGAGTAAGCCTATGCATTTTATTGATCTTTCAACTAAATTCTGTTTATCCTGATTTGAGGTCTTCAAAGTTTACCTTCACCCCTACCAAATATTTTTTAAAGTACTATAAGTATCAAACTAGTACTAATTAAAAAAAAGGTATATGTGTGTGTATATGTGCATTTGCATGTGTGTGTGTTTGCTCTAGTATGTGTGTGCATGCTGTTTTGTCTGTGTTATGTTTGCAGTAGTATGTGTATGCATGCTGGTGTGTGTCTTTGCAGTAGTATGTATGTGTATGCTGGTGTGTGTTTGCACTGGTATGTATGTGCATGCTAGTGTGGGGGGGGAGGAGTATGTGTGTACATGCCTGTGTCCAAGCATGAGCTACAGTATGCCTTCCCTTCCCTTCCCTTCCCTTCCCTTCCCTTCCCTTCCCTTCCCTTCTCTTCTCTTCCCTTCTTTCCTTCCCTTCCCTTCCTTCCCTTCCACTTTGTTTGAGATGGGGTCTCATCTCCATCCAGCTTCTGGAGAGTGTCATGTCTCTGCCTCCTGTCCCACAGGAGCACTGGGATTCCAGGTAGATGGGCTACTGAGCCCCAAATGTTTGTGGGTTCTGGGGATCTGAACTCTTGCTCTAATTCATACCCACTAAACTATCTTCCCAAGCCTATAAAGCATTTTTTAAGAGCACTCAGTTTTTCAAAGGCATGCATGCAAGTAAACTGTACAGATTATTTAATCCCCAGAGATAATGCTAAACTCAAAGTAATTTAAAAGTCCACACCTTGGAACGATGATGGGTATAAATATCACTGCAGTCCCTGACTGGCAATTTAAATACAGGCACCATTTGAGTAGGACCAGAAGCATTTGGGACTTCAGAATTTATTCTTAATTTTGGAATATTTGCATATTTATGATTCTATGTCTTGGATATGGGACTTAATTCTAAGCATGAAACTTATCTACAGTTCATAAACACATAACCTATAGGTCATTTTGTAGAATAGTGTTATAATTTTTCTTGTGGGCAGAAATTTTATTGCTGGAATATTCCACTCATGACATCAGAATGGAGCTAAAACATCCCTATTTTTGTAGCATCTGGGATGTCAGATTCTCAGATTAAGGTTCTGGACTTGTGATACAGCATCTAATATGTGAGTAAAATTCAACTCTAAATCGTTTGGGGCTTAGCTTGTGCTTTTTTTTTTTTTGATATAAGCAGAGTACTTTGCTCCGTGTTTAATTAATGTGATTGTTTGTACAAAGAAGAATGAAAAGAAAAGAAAAATACAGCAAACTTCCAAATATCATTTACTTGGAATGCTAATAAATGTCACAAATTAAATGTGTTTTTAAAAATAAATTTACGGGGAGGGAAGGGATGGGGCGGGGAAAAAAATATAAAAATAAATTTACGCAACTATAACAAATACAATACATCATAAGTTCATGACCTTAAAAATCTCCCTTCAACCCTCACCCCATGAGTCTTCCATTTCTTAATGGATTTCACGTGAAATCTAGCTAGCTGAAGTGTTGTAGATCAATGCTGTGGAAACCCACATATTTTCAATTGACAATTAGATTTCCTGCATCTTTTCCATACCCTAAATGCATGCTGATGGTTTTTTTCCTGGTTGTTAAAATATATAATAAAAATACATCATTTTTTTTCCTAATGACTTTGGATCATAAATAATATTTCGATACTTTCTAAAAAATATTTTTATTCTTGAGTTTGCCCAACTTCCCCATCATGTTGCCCAGTCTCTGGCATTCGTTTGGAAAGAGAGTTGACTGGATAAATTTTTGTATCGTTTTCTCTACTGGAAACGTCTAAATACACCATTAAGTTATTTCTTCTCTTTGTGGACTTCTATGTTCAGCACATGTCAGTCAACAACACCTTTCACTGAGAATCAACCGCCCACCTCCTGTCTTGACCACCCACAGAGGTTGCCTTTCTGTGGCTTTGTCAGTCTCTCAAAGGTTGATATGGCTCCTTACGGTTTTCTTCCTGGCAATTTGGACTGAGGTACAAAGAGCCCAGGGAGAATAAATGTGTGTTTTCTTTAGTTTGGTTTTACCAGTAATTATGTAACAGGGTAGGTACACAGGACATAGGAATTCCACCAATGTAAGGAAAGTGACCATGGATGCGAGGGGTGGTAGAGATCACATGCTGTGTTGTCCTAGAAATAGAAAATGGGTGGAAGATTGAAGGGAGGGAGTAGCCACCTCAGTTCCTAGAGACCTCTTGTTCTTCTCCCAGTCTTTGTTGGGGTTCAACTTTTCTCCCTGGCCTTGGGTTGGGAAAGCTGTATAGGCTCCCAGCAAACCTCCAGCTTTGTTTAAGGCAACTAAGGAAGTATTCAACCTTTATGGACCACCAAGTATGATTAAGGCATCCTTTGAAACTGTTTCATCTTAGAAGTGAGGGTGATCAGATTGCACTATACTCATGTATGACACTGCCAAGACGTGGGTGTAATAATAAAAAAAGAAAACGCTGCGTTTAACATTGAAAAGCAGGCAGCATGGTGTCTGCTATTTTCTAATAGACTGTGACCTAAGAAGATTTTTAAGTGAAAATACCTTTAATTCACTGATAACCACAAATTTTTAATTAATTCCCACTTCTGTCTAGCTTCCTTATGAAAACAGCATAGCTGTTAGTACTTTTAGATGAAGAAAATACAACTGTCATACTTTTGAGTCTTATTTTATATGTGTGAATTAATCCACACGTAAATGTAATCCATAGGAAAATACTCACTACTTTTTATTCCTGAGGTTGAATAATGAACATTTTCCTTCTACAAGATGACCCTCTCCTAAATAACATGTTTCAAGTATATATTATGTAGACATAACCATGACTGAACTTAGCAAAAAGTATCTTTTGTGTGTCTGTGGTGCCAGAGGTGGAACCCGGGACCTGGCACATGCTCAACCAGTGTTGTACTGTTGAGCTATAGGTCAGCCCTGAGCTGCATCCCAGCCCTGAGCTGCATCCCAGCCCTGAGCTGCATCCCAGCCCTGAGCTACATCCTAGCCCTTAGCTACACCCAAGCCCTGAGCTGCATCCCAGCCCTGAGCTGCATCCCAGCCCTGAGCTGCATCCGAGCCCTGACATGCATCCCAGCCCTGAGCTGCATCCCAGCCCTGACCTGCATCCCAGCCCTGACCTGCATCCCAGCCCTGACCTGCATCCCCAGCCCTGAGCTGCATCCCCAGCCCAAAAATGTAATGTCTACATCTATTCATTGTCATTTGTTACTATGACATTTTTTAATTAAAATACTTATGTATACATTTTTCTCAACTTTTCTCACTATTTCGTTATTTTGATTTCCTTTCTTCTGAAATATAATTTTTATTGATAGATTTACCACCTCGTCCTATGAGATAGCATTCTCATTATTGGAAAATAATGGGGGCATTTTGTCTCATTCTTGAACACAGTGAGGGTGCTTCAAGTATTATATCTGCCATTAGTTTTATGATAATTCTGTTTGTCACATTAAGTAAGCATTCTTCTCCTCTTTGCTTAATTCACTTGCAAAATTATGAATGGATTGCCAGTTGCCAGGATATTTGTAGCACTTGAGATTGTCTTTGTCTTTTGATTTTTTGGTGTAAAGCACACAAATGAATTCTTTATATATGGTTTTGAGCACTAAATGTTATTTGGCAATATTATGTAGACATTTAATATATCAATTATAATTACTTTTTTATGTTTTATTGAGTATGTATGTCAGGTGTGTGTGGGTGCCATCTGGAAGTCAGAAGACAACTTGTGGGAATAAGTTCTATCCTCCCACCATGTGAAGCCTGCTGGACGCAAGTTGTCCGGCTTGTTACTGAGCCATCTTGACAGCTGGATTGTAATTGTTTTATAAAGTTTTCCACAGCATTAATAATGGAGTTTAATTTGATACCTATCTACAGTTAACTTAGCATTTAGCTTACATATGGTAGCATGGTTGGCATTCTGGTGAGTCCATCTTTACTGTTCAGATTTTCCAGACCTCTGTGTAGAAGGAATGGATGCTGGAGGTTGTCATCAGTTGGAAACTGTTTGGTTCTTGCAGATCCACTCTGTTGTTTTATAGTCTGGACTATGTCTGCTACTCATCAACTCCTGTGCCCACCATTTTCTAATGTGTTGTCCTGTCCCCGTGGGTCCATTTCAAACTGGTGTGTGTCCTTGTTTAATAACTAAGGCATGTGTGTGGGTGGATAAACTCTGGACCCATAAATCTGAAATTAAGTTCGCCTTCGACCCTCTGGTTCCTCTGTGATTTGGCTAGACGTCACAAACAGCCTAAAGACTTCCTGAGCCAACATTTTTTTCCCTTTCTAGAATTTCATTCTATGAAGGTTGAGTAAATACTTCAAATAAATGAGACATGCTAAATATGATTCACTTGAAATCTCAGAATTAATGGGAAAGCTCTGTTCATGAAAACTATTCTGCTTGTGCTTCTGACATTTTTGTCAGTTGGTTAGTGCTCCCTCTCTCTCAGCAGATAGCACAGTTAGGAAAATCTCAGCCCAGCGCCTGTGTATTATAGAGGCTCAAGATGGATCTGTTGTATTTGTCAGTCTCAGTTCAGAGGGTCACAAGACTCACTCTGACAGGTTTTGGTTTTGGATTTATTATTTTGTCCTGTACATCGGAATATAGCAAGCAAAAACTATACCATATATTTATTTGTTCATTTGCAGCTTTTCATGATAGTCTGGAGACAGGGTTTCATTCGACCCAGTCTGGTTTTGAACTCTTGGTAGTTCTGCCTCTACTCTGGATTACAGGCATGTGTCACCATGCCTGGCTACTGCTTACCAACAGAGTAAGAATATAAGACTAACTTGTCACATGAAACCTTGCAGTTATAGCCAGACATGCTAGCATTAGCTTTACTTCAATGGAGTTAGAATCTTGAAAGAGGAACAAGGGTCACCAAGATGAGTTTATTTTATGGCAGAAGAATTGGAAAAAGTTTCTATGAGATGAACTTGGACCTAAACTCAGGAAGACCAGTAAAATATGAGGGGCATGTTGGAAAAATGAAAACAAATTATGAGGAATTTTCAGGCCCTACAAACAATAAGAAAGTATTGTTCATTCCCAAAGCCCCAGCTTGGGTGGAATAGCTAAACAAGAGTGAGGAGTGGCATGGTGAACTGGAGAGGAGACAGGGAAGTGGCTGGAAGGATTAATTAGGACTAGATAGTAAAAGAACCTGGAAAAAAAAGTTATGTTTCACTTGATAGACAGATTGGCAATATTTAAAGTTCAGAAAAATGATTGCATTGGAATTTCAGAAAATAACCTTAATGGCAGGCCAGAAAATAGATTTAAAAGAATTTTCTCCTCAAGAAACGAGCTTAAATGAGCACCTGGGACAAGGCTGGGCTAGAACTAAGAGACAGGCAGGTAACACGGGGTGAAATGCCTCGGTTTGGGTGGCCATTGATAGTGATAGACATTCTAGGACAAAGGCATTCTAGACAATTCCAGGATGTTAATCTTGGAAGGTAGGCATATGGAACTATGTTAGAGGTATTGAAAACAGGTGGTGAAACCCTTACTTGTGCATGAACTGAAGACAGAGGGTTGAGAAGACTGTGTAGTACATTCAGGCCAAGACGCCCACTAGGCCTCTAGAACATCACATGGAGGCGTCGAAGAGCCTAGTTTGATGCAGGTTTGGGAGCCATTGGCTTGTAGGTGAGGCTTAATGTTATCTTCCAGGAAAAGCACAGAGGAGAGGAAAGGGAGAAAATATAAAAATGCTACAACTCTACATGGGAGAGGTAAATAAAAATCCCCCAAATACACTAGTGGGGGATAGCTGATACTTTGATGTGTGTGTCATCAGTCCTACTTAAACATATGTTTATACACATATATTCACAGACACGCCCTACATATAGTGCTCATTTACGGTAACGGCCTTATGTGACTGCTTTGTATTTATTTAGCTTGTATTCTGTTGTTGGAATTTTATAGTTTCTGATTTTTTTAATTATTTCAAATTATTCTAAGATACAAAGCCTTTCAATTATTTGTGTGTGTGTGTGTGTCTGTGTGTGTATGTGTGTCCATGGCTATTTTATTATAATATTCATAATGTAGAATTTAAAGTCAAAGGTCAAATTATGTGAAAAATTTAAGACTTTGATCACTTTCTCAAATGACACTCTGAATGTTGCAGGTTCAGGTCGGCTTTCCCAGGAGCCTCTGTTTTTCCACATGTTTAATAACAGTATTTAAACAACCATAACCACATGAGAAATCAAGAATTTTCTATTATTATTTAACTTTCTACATTTTGGCATAATAAAACTAAATATCTTTATATATTCTACCAATAGCCTGCTTGTCCCCTCTTCCTCCTTCCCTTCCTTCTTTCAGCAGTTTTTCTTTCTTCTGTTGCCTTTGTTTGGTTTGGTGAAAACACACACCTAGTTTCCTGTGATTTCGATTTCTTTCTTCTTTTTTAGTTAGATACCTGCAAATTTTCTTTATCTTTTAAGGACACTAATTTTTTTGATAAACATGAGATATATATCTCATAAAATATAAAGTTGGGGAGGAGGAGAGGGCAGAGGAGGCATAAAGCAAAGCAGCACATTTCAATGATGTGTCTTAGTATGTTGACTAGACTTTTCAAAGAATCTTAAATAATGGTGAAAACTTGAATCACTGATTCATTCCTTATTACATGGGATCTGCTGAGTTTCTACTGTCAGCCATTGTTTCCACTTTTATCTCAAGGTAAGTAACTTAGGGCTGGTGAGAAGGCTCTGTGAGTAAAGGTGCTTGCCGCCACACCGGACGACATGAGTCCAAGCTCCTAGTTCCACATGTAGACTAAAAAACAGATTCATAGAGGAGAAAAAAATGGATGACAACAGACTAAAATTAAGACAAAACTGGCTGAAAACTGAAAGAAATAAACAGAGAACTGAGTAAAATAAAGAAATACTGTAGCTAGAAAGTTAAAATACAATGTTAATCTCAATTCTTTTATGATTTGAAAAACTTATTCTTTAAAACATTTCACATATATATGCAATATATGAGTATATATATTTGTATGTATCTTTTTGTTTTTATTTGTTTAATGGTACCATTTTCTTCCCTTCTACCTCAATTTAAGAGTTTTGTGTGTGTGTGTGTGTGTGTGTGTGTGTGTGTGTGTGTGTGTGTGTATACAAAACTTTTAAATAGATATATATGTATATATCATATAATATATATTAAATAAAGGTAGAAGGGAAGAAAACAGTACTATTAAACAAACAACAGCAGCAAAGATATGCAAGAAGAGGCTCCCACTGGATCCAGTAGGCATTAGAATGAGATCAAACTGGTGGGGTGAGGAGGCTGGAATGAGTGATACCCAGGGAATGGTGAATCAACAGAGAAACTTCTTTTCCTATCAACTACAGGATATACATAAAGAAAAACTTCCCCGAGCCAAAGAATATCAGAGAGCATAAAATGAAAATAGTAACTAAATAACAGCTGGAACTTGGAGAAAGTTGGGATGTGAACGTGAGGAATGTCTACCCTGTAGCTTCCAGTGCTGTTTGTGCACAATGTTTCCCAACAAGAAATTCCCAACAAACCGCCTCATGTCATTCTAAACAGATGAATGGGCTTTTCCTCAGACATAGTACTGAATAATATGTACGTATATGGGTGTTTTGGCCCATTCCAATTATTGTTTATGCTCCTTTTATTGTATATATACTACAGTTTCTCACTGTAGAAATCAAGTTGAAACTCTGACTTAATTTACTAATTTTTTACTCCATGACAAAGCAGTCCTCGGACACAGTCCCAGGGTGGATTTGTCCACTGTATGAAATTCATTAAAGGGTGACTAATGACCTTTGCTAGTTGACATGCTCAGGGTAGGCTGGTTGTTCTGGGTAGTTGTGGTTTGGTCCCCCCAGTGGCTCGTATTATGTTCTCCTGTGGCTTAGAGTTCAGGGTTCAGGAGAGAGTGTTGGCCCCTTCTGCTTCAACTGTCACCTCCGTTGTCTCCAGTGTTTTTGCAACAATTCTTTGAAGGAAAAAAATGCTTTGGGTCAGGGTGGGAGTTGGGGGTGCAGTCTTGTGTAACAGTGATGGATCTCCCTTGTTAAGTCTAAGTTGCACAACCCTGCATTTTTGTCATTCTGATGACTATTGCTGGACTCAAAGCTGATTTTCCTTCCAGCTATTTATACAACCAAATCAGAGGCTTGATACAATGCAGATGGAGATAACCTTTTGCCATACAGAGTCCATCTCCAGTTTTTCTTTGGCAGCAAATCCTTTGTCTCATTCAGTATTCTGGAGGGAAAAAAAATCTGTAGCAGATGATGTAAACTCTTACAGAAAGTCAGAAGAAAAACGCCAGACTTCTACCACATTCCATGACTATCACCACAGACCCATATGACTCTGAAGTCCTGATATGAAACAATGTTTTAGTGAATTGTGACTTTGCTCAAACACGATGAGGCACAAAGATGGGGAGAGCTGTAGATTATTTTCAGTCGTGCATCCTCCCTTGTCCATCTTTAAGCACATTCCAAACCTGGATCTTGTGTAACTCTTTGCCTGGACTGCTAGTCCTGTCATTATTCTTGATATCTTCAGCTTAATGTACTGACTTGCCAACAGAGCTCATGGCTCCTGGAAATACTCATCAGTGTCTCTACACAAAGAGAACAAACAGAATCCAGCTTAAAAGGTTTTTTTTTTATTTATTTACTTTTCTTTGTGTGTACAAGTGTTTGACCTGCATGTGTGCCTGGTAGCCATGGAGGTAAGAAGCGGGCATCAGATTCCCTGGTATTATGGATGGTTTTGAGCCACCATGGTGTGTGCTGAGAACTAAACCTGGATCCTATGCAATAGTAACAGGTGCACTGAGCCATGTCTCTGCCTCCCACACAGCTTAAACCACGCTGTGTGTCCTGATCAGTAACTGGAGAAAGGATATGCTGAAGTCCACGCCAAGCTGGAGGAAAGGCACTGGACTGAACTCCAGGAAATGACTTCTTTATTCTAGAAGGCACAAAAAGAAAATTAAATGTTATTTTATATTAAAGAATATTTTTTATTCTTTGAAAGATTCATCCATTTATACTATACACTTATCGACCACATCTTCCCTCTATACCTCTTTCCAACTCCTCCTAGAATGTTTTTGTATAAATAGTACATGCTTACACACACATTCCTACTGCTTACTCAAGACCAACTCACTCCAGTATCCTAGAGTTTACCCACTCCATTCACTGAAACTTTACACCATGTGCTATCAAGAGTACCACAGTGAAAAAGAAAATTTCTCTTTCTCTCTTTCCTTTTTCATTATCATTATCATGTTCTCAATGTCTTACTTACAGCTAGCTGCCATGACCCTGTCAAAATGACCATGAGCATAGTGCAATGTCTGTGAAGATGTGATTTCTGAACGGAGCTAGAAAGACTCACTCACTCATAGTGAAGAGGAAGGATGGTGCAGACACAACCCACTGCATCCTGGAGGGCTGGAACGAAGGTTGACCTTCTGAACATGGATAAATAGGATTTTACAAATTATCTCATCCTATTCTAAACAAAGAATTCAGCTCTTCCCAGTTCAGAAATAGTACTGAGCAATATATGTGTTCATATGGTGTTTCAGATTATTCCAATTTCTGATTATGCTTTTAAAACTCCCCCCGCCTTTAGTGTAGCTATATTACAAATGTAAACACACACACACACACACACACACACACACACAAACACAGTCTAAACTTGAAACACTTTAAGTGTACTCAATTTCTCATCTTGTCACACACACCTCCCCATTTTGGCCTACAGAAGGGCCTTTCCAGCTACCCTCAGCTTGGCTTTGCTAGTCCTGAAGCCTTCTGGATTTCTGTCATGGGATGCCCCAGCCTGCATTGTACATTTCCTGACCTTGAACTGAAATTGAACATTTTCATCACAAATTTCTGGCTCCTTCTAGTGGGTAATTGTATTTAGAGATTGCACTCAGTTCATTTCTACTTGAGCTGGTCCTTAGCTATGTGTGTGTGTGTGTGTGTGTGTGTGTGTGTGTGTGTGTCTGGGTGGGTATGTCTGTGTGTCTTTGGGATGGATTTCTAAAAGTGAACTTACTGGGTCAAACAGAAATAATCTACAGAAGAATTTCATGAGGTGACCCTCAAGCTCAGTTGGCAAAGGAAACATTTAGGTCTAACCACAAATACTTTTAAAAAGACAAAAAAGACTACTAAAATTTCCTTACAAATATATATGTATATATATCATGAAGCAATAGCACCCCAAACCATGTGGTATTATTAACCAAGAGCAAAGAGACAGGAGAGTACTACGGATGAAAGAGGACAAATTAGCAAATGAAATGTGGGAAACGTTTATTCAGTTGAATAAAAATGAAAGTGAAGGTGTTCTATACTGTGCACCAAAGTAAAGACAAAATCCAATGTTGAATTTGGAATTTTAAAAATAAAAATATTGGTGTAATGCATAGGAGAATATTGAAGTGGGTTTGGGGTGGACAAGAGGCAGAATTGTCGGCGGCTGTCTGCTGAGCAAAGGAAGAGCTGCTCTATACTGGCAGGTATAGACTGAGTGTGTTCTCTAGACTCATAATATTGAGGAATTTAAATAGCCCAACTTCAGTGACCCACACTGGGAGAAGACCACTCTTCTGATTAGAACCCTCCTGTCCTTTGAAATGCAGGGCCTGCCACTCTGAATACCTTTGAGCTACACTGCAAAGTCACCTTTTTCTCTCATCCTACACTTCATCTTTTGTCTCTTAGACAGACAGACAGATAGACAGACAGACAGACAGACACACACACACACACACACACACACACGTCCAAATGATATTCTCTACTTAGCGCCTAAGGTATCCTGAGGTCCTGTTGGAATGAGATACTGTGTGCTAAAACAGAACATCATCTTACAGCCTGGTGATGCATTTTAAAACTCTATCTTACTAATACTCAGTGGAGTGAGTATTCTGTGGGCATTTCTTCAGTATTGTATTGAGGATGGAGCTCAGGTGTAGGTCATGCTAAGCATGTGTTTTATCCCCAGCCCAGAACTTTTCCTTTGAGATGCCTTTCCTCCATATGAGGACACATGGCTGGTCACCTATGGACAGCCAGCAAAACCCAACACTAGAAGCTTCTAATACTTCCGTTTCGAACCCTGATTCATGCTTAGAATTCTTCCTCTTCTCTCCTTCTGCAAAGCTGCCTGAGGAACGCTCACCCCTTGGCTCTCTGCACTTCCATTTTCTGAGTTACACAATGGCCTCATTCACGGTCATGCCACCATCCTGAACATCCAAATGTAGAAGAACCTATGACCCTCAGTACTCAGGAGATGTCTGTCTGTCATCTCCTCTGTGACTCAATTGGGTGTGTAGAGACTTCAGAGTCTCACACAAGCTTATAACATCTCCTGTTCTCTTGTCTTTTCCCTCCCCTTATCCCCAGAGGCTCTTGCCTGGGGGTTAGAAAAATCTCACACTTGTCATACATTCATTCCAGACCCCTTGTCCTTCATCAAGTGGGCAGCTTTTTAAATTGTGAGAACCAAAACCTTGAAGACTGCTGACTGAAGCCATGGTGTGTATTTGAGGAATGTCTCTGTTATTATGCATGCTATTCTGTCACTCACACACAGACACTGAAACATACACACAGACACATGTACGCACACACATAGACACACAGACACACATATACACACAGACACACACAAATTCATACAGATACACACACACACACACACACCCTCTGTGCCTGATTTTCTAGGCTCCCATTGGATCTAGCTTGCTTTATTGTGCTTGATTCTTGAGGACTGAGGTGACACTCTTAAACACCTCTTCTCAAACTGCTGGCCCTCTAGATGGTTTCTGGAGTCCTTTTCAGTTTGATTTTCTTTAAGTTCAGGTTTGGCAGCTTTAGTGGTAGCTCACAATAGCAAAGTTTAGGTAAGAATAATTTGATTGTAAGCAGCATCTGTAAGAAGATCATGACAGATTTTCTTTAAAACAGATACTGATCTTAGAAACTGAAATAAATAGGCCTGTGAATCTAGTCCCTAAAGTAAATGGAACTGAACATATCTTTCAAGTCATATTTTATTTTAATTTTGACAAAATGTAGGGTATAATTGTTGCTATACTGGTCTGCCTTCTGAAAACATGTTGTTATTTTTACTACTTGTTTAATCTCTCATTGTTTCATAACCATGCTGCCTTCAAAGAACTTGCTAGAAAATGTGTCCAGCCACTTCGTTCCCTTCTCAAGCAATTCTAATGAAAAGTCACAATAAAAATTAGATGGCAATGCCAGATCACACCTAGAGTTCCTGTGCCTTTGGGTCTGATATTGTAAAGCATCCCTGGCAATGAGGTGTTAAAAGCTTTGTCTGCTTCTGTCCACTGAATGAAGGAATTACACACATAGTAAAACAGACCCCTGTCCTAAAACAATAAAGCTCAAATGTCAGACTTAGTGAATCCATGTTTTCTCATGCAGATAGGATGCTGCCAAAACCTGCTGATTTTATGTGAATCCTGGGTGGTCCAAAAAGATGAAGCATTGGATCAATTCTACATTTTTGAAGGAGTTGTGGAAAAACAAATATAAGGAAGGAGGTCAGCCATCATAAGTCCTGGAAAAGACATATTCTGAAAAAAATTTTATTTTAGGGGCTCTGATGGTGGTTTAGATAGAAAGACAGAGAGGTGCAATGTGGATGCCTAAAACTCAGGATTGGCTCCCGTTTCCAGGTCTGCAAAATGGATAGATTAGCTTCACAGTAAGTGGCAATTAGTGTCTCAAAGTCAATCTGTAAACCTTTGCTCTTCATCGACAAGCTCAGTGGAGACAAGGATGACAGTGACTTGGTTGCAAGAATGATGATGATGACACATTCTAAATGGTTTTGAGGCTCATTGTGCATCTATGAAGCCATTGCAGATCCCGGTCTGTGCCTGTTTCTGCTTTCCTCTCACTGACTGGTGTTTCTCAGGTACTACCTTAGCCAGGAAAGGAAGCAGAGAGGATGACGTCATTCACCCTCGGATCTTCCCTGTGTCTTTACAGCAAATCCTTCGTCACTCTAGGGAAAACTCCACCAAAGTCATATTTCTCATCACCGATGGCTATTCCAACGGTGGAGACCCCAGACCTATTGCGGCATCGCTGCGGGACTTCGGAGTGGAGATCTTCACGTTCGGGATTTGGCAGGGGAATATCCGGGAACTGAATGACATGGCTTCCACCCCAAAGGAAGAACACTGCTACCTGCTCCACAGTTTTGAAGAATTTGAGGCTTTAGCTCGCAGAGCATTGCATGAAGGTAATAGGAGCTTAATAGAGTTACAGGTACCTTGAAATCTCTCTCTCTCTCTCTCTCTCTCTCTCTCTCTCTCTCTCTCTCTCTCGCTCGCTCGCTCTGTCTCTCTCTCGCTCTGTCTGTCTGTCTCTCTCTGTCTCTCTCTGTTTCTGTCTCTCTCGTTGCATGAAGCTCATTGAAGAGTGACTTCAAAGCCTTACACTGCTCGTGGAGGAGCAGGAGGCTTGTGAGTGCTTTGGGTGTCACGAGATACTGCCCGGAGCTGGCATGCTGATCTGGCAGCAACCTTGTTTTGCTTCCTTTCTTAACAGCTGCGATGCATTCCCTAGAACATCCATATGTTCCCACCTAGATCCATGAGATGAATTGAGGTGTGTTTGGAGGCCACACACAGAGCGGGAAACCCTGACTGAGATCACATTCACAGCTATCTGGGCAGATGAAGTAAACATTCTGAGACAGGAGCATTGAATCTCCCCAGAATGTTTCCAGAAATACACAGGAAGATAGGATGCTGAATACTTAAGGCGCGCACTTCTTGCCCTGGCAACTCGGAGATAAAGGGCTTTTGTCCTAAGAGCCCTAACAGGGGAGAAAAAATGGCAAATGAATTCATCGGTGGTCTTGACGAACCGCGTGTATAAGGATGTTTAACTGTACGGTTCTCAGTTAGATGACCTTGCCTGCTGTGATATGAACCCAGAGAAAAGAATCCAGGCAGATTGTGAGGCGTCGACAGGAGATTTAGCTATGTGTCAAATTGAGCCTTGATCCTGGCAGGTACTCAAGTAAAAAAATTCAACATAAGGCAGGAATCATAACTCTATATTCAAAAAGTCAGGTTATCCCTGGTGGAATTCCAAGAGAAGAGTTTCGAGTGGGCTATGAGTCTATTGCTATGGCTCTAGTGAAAAGGATTAGCCTGTCTTGCTAACCTTATTGGAATTAAGACACTTAGAAAAATGGGGCAGATCAGGGAGTGGGTTTGGGAAGGAAAACCAGGCTTAGATTTGAATCCTAGGCTCACAACTGGTTTAATTCTAAAAGATAGAAATTTAAAAATTAAAAGTTCTTAATTTTCATAAAAGTTCAGAATTCTTGGATTTGGATCCTAGTTTCATCGTCTATTAAGTGAATGATCTGGAAGCAAATTATCTGTCTTTTAATGCTTCTTAGGGTTCTGGCCAACGGAATAGAGAACAAGAGTAGTACTTACTTCACAGGCTTGTTATGGGAGTCAAGTAGGTTAAGGCATAAAAATCAATTATGGGACCTGAAAAATAACTGGGTAAAAAGTGCTTGCTGCTAAAGCCTACAACCTGAACTGGATCCCCAGGACTCCTATGATGAAAAGTGAGATCCAGTGTATGCCCACGTACACCGACTAAATAAATACAACAAAAAGTAAAACACTGATGGCATTTATAAAGGCCCAATGACTATTTCTGTTGCACTTAATTACTTATTGAATATAAATGGTAATGAGTTATTTGTTATTAATTGCTTCAGGCAATCAAGTATGGATTTCAATCTTTTTTCCTCATTCTAAGTAGGAGTCACATAATAATGTGTTCCACAGATTTCTGAGGAGGAAGAGACCTTCACATCTCACCGAGGCTTCATTCTTCTAGCACAGGGCTGGAAGTAACCAGCAGCTCCTGTGTTTCCTCTTCTTTCTTAAAGGGAGCGGATGCCATCTGGGGGAGCAGGGAGACTACAGTTGGGGGTAGTGGTGTCACTAGTGGGGAGTATGAAGCTATGGGTATTGTAGCCTATAGATGCACTGTATCAAATGAATCACTAGTCCAATTGTTCCTCTGTCTTACAACTGCCTCTGCCCTAAATTGAGTTGGCACAGAAATAAGAGCAGGCAGAGCTTTCAAGGGAAAGGTTGTTTTGCTAGCTCGTACTGGGACTTAATGGAAGGTGCCACCTTTATTACAGTAAACTCACATCTAGAACATGTCAGACTTGGGTGGGACTCTCCAGGGTTGGTAAGAAAAAGCCCCACTTTTACTAAAAAGATAAAACCACATGAGGGGTGAGCCCGATGACCTCTCCCCCGCACTCTTCTACTGAATGGACCTACTCTCTGCCTCCAAACATTTATATTTCTGAACACTCAGTAGCCTCAGGCTGCAGAACAGATTGCCACTAACTTACCCCTCCACTTACTCCTCTCCTGGGCCCAAGTGCTACTGTACCAGCGTTGGTAGCCAGGCATTGCTTGCTCACTAGAGTCCTCTGCTGCCAACAAACCTCTGGTCCAGTTTCTCAGAACTAACTCCCAGGGACCCCTGTGCAAACTTTTCACCCATAGTACTGTCGCTGGGCTGGAGGTGCTAGGTTTTGCTGACCTCCTTTCCTTGAGGCTCAGTCTCCCCGGATTTCAGTCCTTAGTTGCTGAGCAGACATTTCCCATTTGAGACCACCTCTCATCTCCTCTCCAGATCTTCCTCTGCAGACTGTTTGCTCCACCAACAGTCACCCGCTTGCATTCTTACTAGGGGCCCATCCCTGTATCTGGCTGTAGCAGCCTGACCCAAGCACTGGAATTCAGTCTAAGATTTTCTAACTTCTTCAGCTGGAGATAGAGACTAATCGCTTGCTCTGTTCCAGGCCATCCACCCAGGCTCTGCCTTAACCCAGCCTTAAGCCAGTGTCTGAATGGCTGAACTCAAGGATTCCTGGCATGCTTTCTCCCAGCTCCTGCTTCAAACACTCAGAATGGTCTCTTTCTACATAACCTGTGTCTCTGTACTTAAAACTAAGAAGCAGACTGGATTATGGTTTATGTTCTTAAATGTATGTGTTGATATTCTTGTATCAAACAACTACAGGCATGATGCTATTTTATTCTAAAGTCAGTAGCCCACAGTCAGCACTCTTCTCTTACACAGTGGTCAGGACTGTGGTTTTATTTCTAACTTGAACAGGATTTGGAAAGTCTGGCTACTGCTGCCTGACCTCACAGGGAGGTCAGGGAATGCTGCTGTTGGAAGCCAGAGGAGTGATCTGAAGCACCAAGTGTGTTAATTACCTGCTGCATCTGGAGATTCCAGTTTACACTGCTTCATTTTTGCCTGACCCCGAGTGGCCTGAAGCTCTTAGGATGAAGTCCCAGACTGAAATAACGGAATTGGCCAAAACTAACCCCCAGAGTATGTTCCTGCAAACAACACACATTCGTATGTGGGTGGAGGTAGGGAACAGTGGGAAACAGACAGATTAGAAGAGCTGTTTTCCTCTGTCTTTCTCTTGATTTTTAATGACTAAAAAAATGTAACAATCAACTGTTCATTTTGTAAAATTGCCTTATATATTTGGTTCTTGGTAGACCTACCTTCCGGGAGTTTTATCCAAGAGGACATGGCCCACTGCTCTTATCTCTGTGAGGCTGGAAAAGACTGCTGTGACAGAATGGCCAGCTGCAAATGTGGGACACACACAGGTCAATTTGAATGCATCTGTGAGAAGGGCTATTACGGGAAAGGTCTGCAGCACGAGTGCACAGGTGAGTGCACAGCATGCTGTATCCATGGTCTGTTGCTGCGCAACAAATGAGCCTGGAGCTTTGTGGCTTCAAAAGTGTTTATGACTGTCCATGAGTCTACCAAGCAACTCCTTTGGTCTCAACAATCCTGACATCATTGGGGGATCTTAAGTGGATTCTTAGATGTTTCGGACTTAGCTAAATGTAGACTTGTCTAAAATGTCGTCTTATGAGAGAAGGGAGTCTGTCTGATATGGGGCTTCTCATAATCCGTCAGGCCGGCCTGCACTTGTTGAGGGAGTGGTGGTAGAGGCACACTGACAGGATTTAAAAAAACAAAAAAAAAAAAAATGGAGAGCTTGCAAGGCCTCAGAACTTGGAGAAGATGTGAAGTGTTTTGATCTCTAGTTACCTTGACTTCTAGGTGCCTAAAGCTAAAATATGATTCAGTCTCCATGACATTAAAGCCAGTGGATTCTGGTCCCTGGTCTACAAATACTTGTCGGGTGATCACAAAACCAGCCACATAATCCAGATGACCACTTAGCTTGTCACAAAGCTCTGCAAAAGGAAATGGAAAGGTTCTAAACATGGCACCACTGAAAAATAGAACCCACTCCCATTTCTCCATGACTTCTAAGAAGACCTTAACAGTCAACCATGGAATGTTCTCGGGGTCCTGTGCTCTGTATCATACTGTGTTAGGTAGAATTAATATTTATAAGTAGTCTGTCATTTTTCTGTATAGGATTGTATCCTTGCTTATACTGATTTTTTAACCTAAAACAGTAGCTTCCAGGTTTCTGTGACACACTCTTTGGAAAGCTGTATCCACAGAACCTGTTTCCCACTGAGACCATATAGGCACAGGGGTCTGATTTCCTCTGTACTACAAGGTCGCTCCCCTTCATTATTTCATGGAGCATGATTTTGCTCAGGCATTTGGTTGGGAGGCCTGAGCTGCATGGCAGACACATGGGTCTCCCCTGAAGCTGCTAGTTTTCTTTGGTCATTCCTTTCTCCCTGCTCTATGTCGTTGTGTAACTGTCTCTTCTTTCTACTGTTCCTCCTCTTACCTTCTTTGATATCTCCTGCCTCTCCTGGCTCCGATGCCAGATGGCAGACACATCCTTGCCAGGTCTGACCATCCATGTTCACCTAGCAGAACTGCTACTCTCTTGGCCCTGTTCCCACTGCACCCAGCAGGCTTCTTCACTTAAGCAGAAAGGGAAGAAAGATCAACCCATTGGCCTCCTGGCTGGCACAGAGCCTCCTCTTGATTTTCCCTTCTCTCAAATCTTCCCACACTCTCATCAACAGCCCAGCTTGGCACTCTTCACAACACCCCCTCCCTCACCCTTCCCATCCTAACCTACCAAACACAGGCAGAAAATCTCATTTTCATTGCTTAATGCTGTGTGGTCAGCGTGTCTGCCTTCCGTGTGGTCCTGGACTGAACTGTTCCCTGCCACCAAACTGCTGTCACCACTGTGGCTGCCTGGTAGCATCAGTCACTATGGGCCACAGTCCCTATTGCTTCAAGGCACTAGAATCTTGCATCCCACAGGATAATCTGCAAGTAGAAAGAGGTGGCAGTTCACAGCCCTCTGTCCCCACTGGGAACTAAAGCCTGAAAGAACAGCAGTCTACAACATGTAGTTGTCATTAGCGCATCAACAAAAGGGATTGGAGGCCTTCTGCTGTTCTTTCCCTCCAAGACCATTCACAGAAGTATTAGTTTTTAATCCATCCTCCTGAATTAGTAAGCCTCCATTTGGTGCTTTCTGACAATCAAGACCAAAATTAGATATAGTTAAGTATGCATTTTTTCCATCTTCAGCTACTAATTTTAAGTGATAAAGGCAAGTGGGATTCAAACTCTGCAGTACACACTGACTTTGCATAGTTGGATAAGAACACTCATGGGTGGCTGCTCTGGCCCAAGAGAAAACGAGCTGAGAGAACATTAACAGCGTCCTTCCAACAGCACAAAGGACTCTAGGACAGACTTATCTTTTCAAAAGTCAGAGAGAAGTATTAGGTCTGTAGTAACAAGTACCGAAAACTTGAGAGGAAGGAGGACCTTTAGAATCTGTTATGAAGCAGCCTATTCAACAGGAACCCAGAAGCATGCTCATTTCGTTGGGCCTACATCCTAACCACAGGGATCAATTTGTAATTACAAACTGCAGTCAATGCCGCCAGATTCAAATGCCTATGGTATGAAACTCAGGCACTGAGGAAAGCTAAACATGCTCCTCTAAGGTTTGAAGGCTGCCTAGACTACCACTCTGCTCAGTGGAGAGGATGCCAACATCCACCCTAGCCAACAGAATGTGTGCTGAGTATGTGCCCTCACAGAACTATCACCTTCCAAAAGCCAGTCATTCCTTTTTAGAGCCAGAAGCAACCTTGGAGATGATCTGTTTTAAGCCTCTAATTCTTACAAGAGGAAATTGAGGCCTTGGAGAGATGAGCATTGCTCAGGGCAACATGACTAGCCATCAACAGGGCACAAAGCAAGCCAGGGCACTGTTCTTCAAGTACTGTACCACTTCTAAGCTATCATGATGTGCATTTTTCCAGTTTTTGAAAATAACTACTTATATGTATTGCTTCTCCAAGACCAGAGATATGGGACTAAGCTCAAAATACTTAAAAACATTGGAATACAGACTTAAATCTCTGCTAATTGCTATCAGGAACTAAGAGAACTCCGTTTCTCCAAATTCCAGTGATTAAACAAAAGTTAGAACTCCTCAGAAACATGTAAAGTCAGTTCCCCTCTACCAAAGGATGTGACATTGAACAAGTCTCTTTTGGCTCTTAGTTTCTGTTGTAAAATGGAGTTAATTATGGGCACACACATGTTGATGTTTAGGTATACAGATTTATATTGATATAATATATAGATATGTGTGTGGACACACATGTAGATATGCATGCAGGCAAATGGATCTGTGAATCGACTGTGGCTTTAGTTGAGAAAGTAGAAAACATATTGCTTCCATTTCTATCTCTATTACTAGTCTTGCGGTCTTTATCCCTAACCCTCCATAGACGTTTGGATTGTAGTGATGATGATGATGATGACAATGTTGATATTGATGTGGCAACTTAATAACCCGTAGCAACATTGACTAATAGGCACTAGATGTGAGATACCTTTTTAAACATTAGAATATATCAACGTAACTCCAAAGTATTGGTCCATTTCAGAGAAGAACTGAAAACTTGAGAGGTCAAATAATTTTGCTACAGAGACATAGCTAATAGAAACGAGATGTGCGAACCCAAGTGTCTGGCTCCAGCATCTCTTGTCTAGTCTTAATAATAGACATTTATCAAATATATTCAAATTGAAAACATAGAGTCAAGGTGACATAAAGTCACATGCTTTCATCAAAGCCAGACTAGGCTACATAGCAAGATTGATGCCATATATTAAATTTTAATATTAAAATTTAAGTTAATTTATTCCCAATGAGATTATCATTAATTGATCATTTTCAACTTACAAAATAGCAGCTTCCTGTGGTTCAACCATGTTTGAGAAAGAAGAGGATGAGTTATATAAGATCCAAGCCTGGTCACTACACATCCCTGCCTGGCAGTATTAAATATGGTCCCAGATTTGCATGGTCTGATGCTTTCTTTACCTTTGATCTTAAAGTCAGAGCTCTTACACTCTCCTCTGAATTCCATGCTATCTCACTCCCAGCCCTAGCCTCAGGCTTCTGGCTTCTTTTCCGAGCACAAGAACACAAATAACTATTGTCATTGTGCCTACGTCATCACACTGATGCGCAGTGACTCCCTGTGCTGTGTGTCCAACTGCTTCCCTTCAGGCCCCACAATAAACAGACAATGACATCGAGTGCTCAGACCCCATAATAAATATTCAAGAGACAGCGACATGGAGTGCTCACATAGTGCTCATACACAATGACATAGAGTCCTCACATAATGCAGTTGTTACTTCACACAATTCTGTGACAAAACAGATAGGTGTAGCATGACAGAAAACCAACCGAACAGAAGGATGAGTTATCTCACCTTCCTGTTTCAGTAGATTCATTCCCTCAGGAAATGGAAGGCACGACAGCAGAAACTTAAGGTCACAGAATGTCAAAGTCAGGAAGCAGAGAGTGATGGATGCTGATGTTCAGCTCATTTTCACCTGTTTGTTCAGCCCAAGAAATGGTGCACTCTGCACTTAGGGCAGGTCTCTCACCCACAATTTACCTTGCCCAGAAACTTCATCATAGACATCCCCAGAGGTTTGCTTCCATGGAACTTATAAAATCCATCCAATCAAACCTCAAGACCAATCGTCACATCTAACATGTACAAAGCCTCACTAGGTTCAATCCCTGGCTTCATAAAAGTCTCAAAAAAGAGAAACTAGTAAAAACTTACTTTGATATCAGAGTATTCCTGACGAAACTCACAACTGAGACCTCAGACATCTGTATTTTTTTTTTCTGTGCCTGCCTCACCACCACCAAATCCCCTGGCCAAAAACATGCGAGCATGCAGCACAACACATTTGTTTTTTACAATGTGGTTGGTATATTTGAAACAAAAACATTTATATTTGGTTGGCCCTTGTCAACAATAAATTAGATGCAACATACAACAGATTTGCTAGAAGAGCCATGTTAAGATGGATAGATCATCAAATCAGTTTCCAACAGCCAGGGAACTCTTGTAAATCCAAGTGGTTGCAGCTGTTCTGGATTCCCCAGGAGAGGATGAGAAGCGTGAGTACAGGGCCAATAGGCATATTGAGGACACTGCTTCTTTCCAGAGACTGACTATTTCAGTGAATGTGGAATGAACCAACTGAAATTGTACATCCATTTGGGCCAAGGACAAGGCCCCTGTGTAACTTGAACAAAGTTCTAGCTATATTATATTTCCTCAAAGGGGGATGCATGTAACTCCCAACTCTACCCTGCACACACACACACACACACACACACACACACACACACACACACACACCCTTTCCTTCTGTATAAATATTATGCCATTCCTTTGGAAAGAGTGGACAAAGAATTCTAGAAATTCTTGTGTGAAAACAAAAACATTTGGAAATCTTGTCCTCTGAACAGAGCTTAGCTGTTCCCCCCTCCTACCCCCCAAAAAGGATCCCCAGCGGTACTTAGTGATGGATTTATAAGGTGCAAGGAATGTGTGCTACGAATTCCTCTCTGCTTTTTATGAGGGAACACAGCTAGTGTGTAGACGCAGCTTCCTGTCAGCTCAAGGAGAACATTTGTACCTGCTGCCTGGAGCAGGCTGGTTTGCTCTGGTTTCCACTCAGTGGGATGGGTGATCAGCCCTGAGGGTCTTTTCAGTCACAGTGATGAAGCGATATAGCACACATAATCAGACCATGAATATGTATTGGTATGTACTAGTTCACTTTCTGTTGCTGTGATGAAATACCATGACCAAAACCATCTTACAGAAGAAATCATTTACTTTGGCTTAGGATTCCAGAGAGACTGAGTCCACAGTGTGGGCTTGGGGCTGGGAGTGGGGGTGGGGGGATGATAGTGGAGAAGTGAGAGATCCCATCTTTATTCATATACAGGAAATAGGGGTGGGAGTCTGGCAGGAAGTGGGACAAGGTGAGGTCATAGAATCTCAAAGCCTACCCCTCAATGGCAAACTTCTAATAGACTAGTAGACTGTACCTTCAGAAGAATCCGTAGCCGCTGCAAACAGCACCACTGACTGGCATCCAAGTGTAACACATGAGTCTATGAAGATGCTCTCATTCAAACCACCACAGATGGGATGGATCACAAAAACTCTAATGACTATATACTTTACTCTGTAGAAATATGCATAGCAACTTACCCAGCAGCCTAAAACTTTCAAGAAAAGAATCACAACCAATAATTCTGTTTCCATTGTGAAACAAAACTTCTCCTCCCCAGCCCCATTGCAAGTGGTTCTTTCCATTTACAACACAAGGAGACAAAGGAAAGCATTTAAAATCTGCTAAGCCATGCTGTCAAGCAGTTTGGGTCACCTGCCAAAATATTGAAAAATCTGTGTATCCCTGATTGATTTTCGAGTAGTTGGCTAAAATTTCTCAACAGGACTAAAGGAGCAGAATTCAAAATGGGAAGCAGAAATAGGAAGAGGGACAAAGAGATCCAGCAAATCCTACAAGGCGCTCCTGCTGATGTGAGGTCAAAGTTTAAACAAGGATGTGCACATTCAAGCAGCCACCAGCCAAGGCATGGTCCTGCCCACTCTTGACCCACCATTACCTCCACCATTACCCCCACCATTACCCCCACCATTACCCCCACCATTACCCCCACCATTACC
>NW_021604782.1:7914484-8039898 GCF_004785775.1 Grammomys surdaster | reverse complement strand
CCACCATTACCCCCACCATTACCCCCACCATTACCAGGGCTTCATGCTGTAAGGTGGTCTAACAAGTTGTTAAAATTATGTATCTTTTGTGAGGAGACAAGTTTCCCCTCTGGCTGAAGCCTATTCCTCCCAGCATGATTCCTAGGCAAATTCCCATTTCTCTGGCATCTATTAATTTAATAGTCTGATAATGCAATTGAGTTCCAAGTGTCCCTGTAGAATATCTTCATTTCTGCCAGGCCTGTTGCAAGCTGTGTTATGCTGCTGGGTTTGAATTCTTGGAGTTCCTTCTAACTTACATGCCAAAGATGACATCAGTTATCTGTCATCAAAAAAGTGCTATTAATGGCTTATCAGCTAATAATTCCTTTGGGCCCCTTCTCAACTTCATAGAAATGGAGGAACTGGAAAACATTTAAGTTACGAAATGAGCTGGTACTGTTACTACTGGCATTGTATTCTCAGTTTTTGAGAAGGCTCCAATGGGGTTTTTCTCAATGTACTAACAGGCTGCCTCTTTGGGTCACTCTTGCCAGGTTAAGTCCTGGAGTTCTGCTGTGAAGCATAGTTCCTGGGGTGAGGTGGGGCTTCGAGGGCCTTGTTTATTGAGTTAAAAGGGGGGTTGCACACAATGGCCATTCACTGTAGTAATAAGGAAGGGAATGGCAAACAGCGAGTGAATTTGCCCTCTAGATCAGTTTTGTGAAGGTGACTTAATAAATCTATTTTGAGAGAGCAACGAACCAGACATCCAAGCACACTATCTATAGTCTGAAGGAGTAGGACCACAAGAAGTCTCCATTGGAGAGAAATGTCTTGATGATTAGGGTCAGTTTCTTATTAGCACTTTCACAGATAACTGCAGTTGTCAACTTGATGTACCTGGAGAGAGGGAATCTCAAGTCAGGAATTGCTTGCAGCTGATTGGCCTGTAAGCATGTCTGTGGAATTCTTTCCCTCATTGCTAATCGATGTAGGAGAGACCAGCCCACTGTGGGCAGTGCCATCCCTAGGCAGGTGAGCCTGGGCTATATAAAGGAAGGTAGATGAATGGGAGCCTAGAAACAAGCCAGTAAGCAGCATTTCTCGCAGGCGGTCTCTGCTTCAGTTCTTGACTCCAGGTTCCTGCCTTGAGCTCGTACTGAAACTCTTAACTCAAGCTTCTGAATATGATAGACTATAACCTGTAAGCGAAACGAAACCCTTTTATCCCCCAGGTTGTTTTTGGTCAGTGTTTCATCAGATCAGCAAAAAGCAAATTAGATCACACAGTTTACTGACATGGAATGAATGCTTTGAGGATAGTCCAGATTGGCTGCTATACTGCTGTAGGGTAGTGTGAGCCACTGAGTGGTCACTTAATATTAAGGTAGTACAGTGTAGGCTATGCAAGCAAGGGCAGTCCTCCTGAACAAAGTTCAGTCTTGGTCTAAAAGTAGAGTCAATGGGCTCTGGGCTGCAGCTTTGTCACGTTATGTTACAAAATTCCATGGTGAATAGTTGGTGATTCCTGGACCATGCTTGTGAAGATTCCTGAAGACTAGCTCTGTCTCCTGCCGTCTTATTAATGACCCTACCTCCACAGGAAGGATGAGTTTCTTTTGGAAAATGGAAGACAGACTGAAAGGTCTTAGATGAGGGTTCAAGTGGAAGCCAGGATAGGTTATTGGGGCCATGGGGCTTATTAGAAGAAGTATTAGTGCCATAGACAGAGAGACAACAGTATGATGGGTACTTTAAAGACAGTGCAGGCCCCAACACCAGTGTCAGGATAAAGGGGACTTGGAAGAGAAGAAATTGGAGCCCATTGGCAGAAGTGGGGAAAGTTTTATAGCACATGACTATCTCCAGGCTCTGATTCCCAGGCAGGAGTCAGGGGGTCCAAAGCAGCATGTGTGCCCACCAGTACCCGTTTGATGTAAGTCAGCATCTAGAGAGTCTGTTAGCTAAAGAGTCAGAAGCAGTGTCTTAGTAGGTGCCTGTGGGTATCTATGAGTTGGAAAGGGCAGGTGCTATGGTACTGTGGCCTGAGCAGCAGCTGAATTCTAACGCTACATTCTTTTATTTTTATTTTTTAAATTTATTTATTGTATGTATGTGAGTACACTGTTGCTCTCTTCAGACACACCAGAAGAGGGCCTTAGATCCCATTACAGACGGTTGTGAGTTGCATTTCAGTCTTTGTTTATATTTAGAAAGAAATACAGGAAAGATATTACAGGTAATGATGTGGAGGGGGAGGCACAAATGACAGGAGATGTTGACTCCACTGACTTCTAAACTGGACAGAGATGAATATGAGGGTGGGCCTCCTCTTCTCCACAGGCAGGCTGGCCTCAGCCTCTTGGGCAAAGGCTGGCACCTGCACTTTTCACATCAGGAGGATGTTGAGTCCAAGTAGCCTGCTAAGTATGATTGGTTATTTTTAGAATTTTGAAAACAACTTTTGTGAGTAAAATTACATTAAAATAAAAAACCCAGGAAGACAGCTCTGAAACACCAAATGTACATTCTTAAATTGAGCATGAATGTTTATGATCTTAGAAATAATCATAGGTTTTACTATGCAAGTTAAACTTTTAAAATATGTTAATTTACATGCTTTAATACAAAAAGATGTTGTATGTTTTATGAGAGTACTGGCCAGCAGACACAGCACGAAAGACAAGTTATTTATATGGTAGCAACCTCTTCAATAACATGTAGTTATTTTGAATCCTTGACATAAACATTTTTGGGGGGTATTGGGAGGGGAGTTAGTTGAAAGCTGTTAAATTTGAGAAAAAGCAGTGTACAGGTCAGAAGATAAAAGATATGGGAGTCAGAGTTTTACCAGTGAGTTTCAGTCCCTGGAAAAAGCTAAACCCAATTTAAAGTTATATTTAACCATTGAGGGGGCAAAGCCTTGGTGTACTCCAGGTGGCTAGCTTAAATCCCCTCCTCCTTTTATTTGAAAAGTGACTCAAGGGGACAGGAAATGGCTCCTTGCAGTGTGAATATGGTGCTGATGGCATTCCATCCTTGACATTTGTATCAGTTACTTTCCTGCTGTGAGAAAATGCTAAGACCAAAAGCAAGTTAAATCAGGGTTGGAGGATATGGTTATTTTGACTAAAGTTTGGGGATGGGAGGATAGAGTTCGTAATGCAGAGAGAGTTTGACATGATGGCAGGAGCAGGAGGCTGGGTCATCACCTCTTCATACATACTCAGGAATGTGAGAGAGAGAGAGAGAGAGAGAGAGAGAGAGAGGAGAGAGATAGAGAGACAGAGAGACAGAGAGAGAGTGAGCCCACCCCTTGTTCTATAGCCTTCTCAAACACCATGTCATCAACTGTGGACTGAGTATTCATGAACTCATGGAAAATGTTTCTCACTTTAACCACCACACCACTAATAATTCTTCTAACAAACTCCACACCACCAACAGTCTGCCTCAGTGTTCCCTTGAGAGGTCTTCAGACAGCTGTGGGAAGCTACTTGCAAGTAGTTTCTCGGGGCATGTGAATGTTGATACTCTAGAAGTGCCTGTGCCACTCCAACTTGCCACTTGCCATGACTTTGTCTACGCATTTAACTTATTTGTCAAGAAACGAGCAAGATTCCACTGTAGGAGGTGGCTTTAATACTCAGTACACAGGGACCAGCAAGAAGGAAGACACTCTTACAAAGTAGACAGTGGGTAGAGAAATCTTTGTGTAGGAAAACATTCTCCTTAGTGAGAATGGAATTTGTGTAGAGAGGCCACTGCAGAAATAAAATAAGAATGCATTCATGAAATAAGAATGGACAGTGGACCGAGAGACCTTTGTGCTGACCTACATGTTTAGATAGGCTTATCAATATTTCCTAAAGTTTCTGGAACAGACAACTTCCCTGGGAAGGTGTTTTCCTATGCAGACGATTGACAGGCCTATTCTGATTAATTCTTTGTTCATTACCAGAAAGCCTCCCGCTGCCTAAAGCACTGAGAATCTTTTAGCAGTAAAGATAATGTCTGCACCAAGGGCCAGAGATATGACTCAGATCCCATTCATCTGACCAAAAATTATGTAATAGGGTAGATTAGATAGAATTAAAGAAAAACAAATGGATCTATAAAACAAAATAATACATGCTCTACCAGAAGTAAACAGAATTCCTTTAAAGGTCCCTAGCAAAGCCCTGAAGCGTCTACCTCCCTGCCTCTGTGATCTGTCACTATCCTTTCCTGTAATGCTTCACATTCTAAGGAGAATCAATTTTACCGTCTTCTTTTCATACATTAATAGTATTCCAAATACTAAGGAGATTAAATTGTAATATATTTCCTCCCCTTTAACTTAGCATGTTGCCAGGTATACAGAGCTGGAGTCATAAGCTGCTGTGGGAGGGCTCCATCCTTCATGCTTGCTGATTTCCACCTAGCTACCTGACACTGTTGTCTTCCATCCATGCATAGTTTGTATGATCACTGACCATCAAAGAGATCATCACTGTGTGCTTAGGTCCACACACTTTCTCCCTTGGTTTCTTTGTATACCAAAGAACATAGGAAACAGAAATTGGTAAAGAAAAATGGGTTTATTCATGGTTTGCCCAAAACAGGGGAAGAAGAAAACTAATTTACTCTCTTGATACCTGTGGCCATCTTACAATTTGTAGGAAGCTTATAGACAAGGCCTAGAGATATGTAAAATTAAAGGTGCCATTTTAGTCAGTCCTTTCCTCAGAGCCAACAACCTAGGCCCCTGATTTCCTCTATTGTTTCTGCTTTTGCTTGCCATAATGATTTATAATTCAGGTCAGGCTGGACAGTGGTGGTGCATGCCTTTAATCCCAGCACTTGGGAGGCAGAGGCGGATGGATTTCCAAGTTTGAGTCCAGCCTGGTCTACAGAGTGAGTTCCAGGACAGCCAGGGCTACATAGAGAAACCTTGTCTCGGAAAAAAATTCAGGTCAGAGTGGAGCAAAACAAGGTCTTAAAGATCCTCAGTTCTTAAAAGTGAAGTCTTAAGGGTCTTGTGGAATATAAGATCTCCTCAATCCAGGTCTGATAGAGTTCTTTGGCTCTAAGTTCATTCTTTTGATAAATACATAATAAACATAATTGGGAAGTTTCTGTTGGATGTTGGCTTGAACCCCTCTTGCATACCTATTAAATACACTGGGATTGTAGTGTTGAATGTCAACTTTACAGAACTTAAAGTCATTTAGGGGTAGACATCTGAGCATGCTTACAGAGAATTATCTTGACCATTAAAAGAAGTGAAAAAACCTACCTACTGTGAGTTCATCCATTAGTTGGGATCCTGAACTGCATAGTTGAGAAAGAGAGCTGAGTGACATTCATTTGTTGCTCCATGCTTCTTGATGATGGATACAATGTGACCAGCCCCCTAAAGCTCCTGTGGCTGTGGCTTCCCAGTGATGGTGGATTGAAATCTAGAATAATGAGCCAAAATGGCCTCTTTCTCACTTAAGTTACTTTTGTCAGGGCATTTTAGCCCAGCAAGATGAAAAGGAACTAATTTACACTCTCACAAGATACTGTCAAAAGCATAGATGAACACATCTGTCTTTTCATGAACACATTGTGTCTTTTCACAGTCAGGATTCATGAAGGACAAATTTGCAAGGTTCAATTGTCTTATTGGTGGCAATTTTGCCAGATATTCCCATTTAATTGATATCCTTTGCCAAGGCAAATGCAAGTTATCTTATTCCAGTTTTAATACTAATACTAACTGCCAATTCACATACTTCATTTCACATAGTAAATCTCTCTCCTTCCCCATCCTCCCTCCCTGCGTCCAGGGGAGAACTACAGAATGACTATAAAGACTTAGAGACAAAGAATCCCAGAGGCCAAAGAAGCCAAGTCTGGGTAACTGATGTAAGTGAAAAGGAGTCTGTAAAGAACCACCTGGAGGTCTCTGGAAAAGTATAGCTACTGTTTTAGAATCAAAATGCAGAGTCAGAGTTGAGCTGTAGTGTTGACTACAGCTACAAAGGAGACAAGGAAAGACCAGGGCCAGATGAAAGAATGGGTAGATGGACAGACAGAAGGTCCAGATGGGGCAACAGGATAGGCATATATCCATAATGGGGTTCATTTAGATCCAACATAACTCAAACACCAAATCAATGCAGATGACAAAAAGTCATCGTAATCAAGCCACTACTGATTGATCAGGGCACAGAACAGATTGGGAGCTGAACTGTAACACTGAAGGGAAGTTGTACAGCCTATTTAAAGAACGAAACTCTAAAGTGAGGAACAGGGTTGGATGCCGCGTTGACCAATTATATTTTGACATAAGGGATTGAATGAGTTTCCACCAATCAGTATAGGAGCTGGTTCCTGGGCCTCTGAACATGAACTAGTTTGACCCTGCCAACAAGATAGACAAGTTTTCCTTGAAATAGCTGGACTCAGACAACTGTCTCCTTACAACAGAAGCTGTTCAGCTATTGGGAAGTTCCCCGGTTCCCTTAGGGTCTGGGACCTTGGACTTAGTGTTCCCCCATGATTAAATAGAGGCTGAGAATAAAACATCAGTACACATCAAATGAGTATGCTGTGTCGACAGCAGGGACTGAGTTGAACTGAAGCCTCTGGAACAGTCAGTAGTCCTCTGCTTGTTGGTCCTGTGACACAGGTCAGAGGAAGCTGGTATCAACTTAGAGTCAGATGCCCAACTCTCTGTGGGGTCCAAGTGGAGGAGTTCTACTGTTTACTCAGTCTGGTATGTCCAGTAAGTTCTTGGTTGTGGTTTTCCTGACATTTTAATATGTCCACGTGTCCCTATTCACTCCCAATACATTTATACAGTACTTACAATACTTTCACTTTCACTCCTTGAACTGGGTAATGTATTATCTGTGCCACAAAGGAGGTGTCAGACAGATCCCTTGCATGTCTATCCAGGTGCAGAGTCATCTTCTGTCCTCCAAAGGGAATGAAAAATGGCTTATAAATGCAGTGTTAGCAACCTGAAAACAATAGTTCAAATTAGAATAAAACAGGCTATGTTTGATCACTGTTCCTTTTCCTAAACTCAATGAAATTGAGATATGTTTTGGAGTAACTCATTTTGTTTTTCATGAGCAAAATATTCTTTTATCCTTATGGATCTTGGTTTAACAGTGTTTTAAAATGTGGCCAGTCATAATAGATTGCCCTAAAAATGAGATACAATGCTTATAAACATAGCCTCCAGAGAAGCTAGGTAAGCTCAGGAAGTAAACAACTCTAAGACTTCAGGAAGTCCCAGAAGCTGACTAGATACAATCTATCCCTTTCTGCCAAAACTGGCTTAGGCAGTAAAGACTTCTGAGAGACTCAGACTAGCCAAGCCACCTAAAAGCAGGACCATCTGAGATACCTAGAAGAGGTTCAGACCAACTGTGCTGCCTGGAAAAGAAACTCCATCCTTTTAAACTGCCTTAAAGTCATGCAGTGAGCTTCAGGGTTCCATCTTTTGTTAGCAACTATTTCTGCTCCTATAAGTAATCCCAAGAATACTTATTGGCTCACCAATTTGGACTTTGGTGGTGTCCTTACTTTGATCTGTTGTTGGTTCTCCATCTGGAATAAGTTGGCATTTCTTCACATCTTCCCAGGAATAGTGTCACACAACACAAACTTACTAGGATCTACTCAGTAACAGAGTGGTGGCCAGGAAAGTTACATGGCATCTATAAAACCAAACTTCCAGTACCAGTAGTCCAGACAGAAAACAAAATAAAACACTACAATATTGACAAATTAAAGGTATGCATTAAAGTGAGATTTGCAAATACTGCCACGTCTACTTTCAAAGAGTTTAAGAAGACGTACCCCAGACACGTGGTTACAGGAAGGTTGGATGCTTGCTTGAGTCACATTGCAGCCATTTGCACTGGAGTTTTCTCAGACTTATAATTGTGCTTATGACTGTGAGGTTCCTGCTTGTGCCTTTTGGTTTCCTGTGCCTAAAATTTTCGATGTCTTATTTAACCTCGTTGTCTGATCTTACATGTCTGTTCAGCACTCAGCAGTGCTCCAAAGCTCACAGAAGATACCTCTCCAACACAATACTGACTTTGAACTCTTTCTCCAAAAGCTCATGGCTGACACAGGTCTAGGTATTTGGGGAAGCATTATTAGGCATGTCTTCCTTCTTCTATATTTTTTGAGTTACTTCAGGGTGTGGTTATACTATTTTTAACTCATTATTGTTATTATGTTTTGTGGCACATGAACTTGGAGTAGACATCAGATTTTTCGTGAATGAATAAATGAGTAAATAAAAAAATTAGTTGCACGTTTAGGTGCTAGAGCTCAGCATATGGGAACTCTGCTTGGTTCTCAATTTCCTGGGAAATTTCCATTCCTCTTATGGAGGATTGGAGGTGAACAAATCTGCTGACCCTGAGCAGCCCTGGCTCAGACTCAAAGGGAACCATCTGGAAGGCTGAGTTCAACGATAGGAAGTGGCTAATCACACATTTATCTCTTTCAAGTTATCTGGGTACTGAGATTGCTTTCCAAATTTGTTCCTAATTCTCTCTCTCTCTCTCTCTCTCTCTCTCTCTCTCTCTCTCTCTGCATTATTTGCCTACTTTGAAAGCCTGTCATAATGTTTTAATTCACATTAAATGGCGCATAGCATTCTAGGATATCATACATTTTCATCATTTAAGCAATTATTTAACAAATGCACAAAGCAAAGAATGATTACTGTATGCAGCATGATGTTAACAGTTGGTAGTTTCTTGTTTAGATGAAATTTACAAATCTTGTCAAAATGCAGGGAAGCTATATGAAAATAAATCGTGACTGTAGAGCAAACTTTGAGGGAAAAAATGTGTGCTTTATGTGAAATATCTATGGCAAAAGGATAAAATTTCATAAAATAATATTCTTGTATCATATTTTATGCTTAAAATTAAAAGAACCATCTTATTATTTGCATGTTTTGCTGTTTCCCCCTGGACAATCCAAAGGAATCAACTGGAAACCCTCCATGGTAGCAGGATAGGTTTCTAAGGCAGTCAGAGAAATACTTTGAAATCAGTAATTTTCTCAGGAAGGCATAGTAAGCTTAAAAATGGTAAGTTTCCGTTAGTAGTAATAAGAAGTGTATATGACTCCAAAAAAGAATCTGAAAGAGCTTTGCATGCCCCTCCCAAGCTGCTGTGGACTGAGTGATGTGAGCATGAATATTGATCAGCAATCTGCCCTTTCCAGTCAGAAAGGCTTTCTTGTTTGTTTGTTTGTTTGTTTGTTTTTCAAATTCAGGTCCGTATCTTGAGATGTCTATAAAGCAGAGAGAAAGAGCTAACCAGGGATGTCCAGTCTTTTGCAACCCTAAAGCTTGCCCCCAGTGACACACCTCCTCCAACAAGATCTATCCTTTCCAAACAGTTTCACCAACTGGCAACTAAGTATTCAAGCACAGGAGCCCATAGGGGTCATTGGTTTTCAAATCTCATCAGATAGTGACTTTGATGCCACCATTTTGGCTGCCACAATGATCACCCAGTTGCTCTAATAAAGTGCTAACAACTTCCTCCAACTCCTAGCACCCCTATAGCCCCCTTACCCTGGAAACCACTAATCTATTGTTTAAGTATATGTTATTTCAAAAATGTTATATAAATGGAATCATGTAGCATTTTGAGTCTGGTGCTGTTCATTCAGCATAGCTCTCTGGAGGATCTTCCTGGTTTTTGCATGTTTAATAGTTTATTCCTTTGTGGGGGTAAGTAATAGTAACAGAAATATACCACAGTCTAACCACCTGTCTTTTGAAGAACATCTGAATAATTTTCAGTTTAAGGATATTTAGTTTCATCTTCCTTGCTATCATAAAACACCTGGACCAAAAAGTAACTTGGGGCTAAGGGTGTGTTTGGCTTACATTTCCAGGTCAATCCAACATTCGATGGAAGTTAGGGCGGGAACTCAAGGAAGACTGAGGAAATGCTGCTTGCTGGCTTGCTGTCTATCCTGGTCTCCAACACATGCTTAGCTAGCTTTCTCATACAGTCCAAGACTTCTTGCCTAGGGATGATATAACACATACTGGCTGGACTCCTTCTGCCTCAGTTAATAATCAAAACAGCCCCCAACAGGCATGCCACAGGGCAGTCGGATCTGGGAAATTCCTCAGTTGAGGCCTTCCTCTCAGATGGCTGTAGACTTTGTCAAGCTGACAACTGATGCTTAACAAGGATGGATGGGAGTGAAGGGTTGGAAAGGTTTGGGTGCTGGGGGTGAGTGGCCATAGGATGTGTTATGGATGGCTAAGGCTGCTATAAACATCTGTGCACACATTTTTGTGTGAATATAGGTGTTTATGGACTAATTGTCCAGTGGTGACTTGGTATGGTAACATAGTAGCTATGTGCTTACTTTAAGAAGCAAGCAAACAAACAAACAAAAATCCAACATACTGTTTTGCCTTCCCACCGGATACATACAAGTAGACTCAATGTGATAGTATCTACCTATATTTCTAGCATTCAGAAGACTGACACAGGAAGATTATATGTTTGAGGCCAGCCTGGGCTACATAGCAAGTCAGTCTTTAAAATGAGAAAAAAGCAAGAGAGAGGAGGGAGGAGAGGGGAGGGGAGAAGGAGGGACTTGTGGTTCAGCTTCTTTATCATCTTTGGCATTTCTTGTTATTGATTCTAGTCATTCTGATAAGAATGTTGTGGTGTCTCATCTTCATTCGCATGTCTCCAGTGAAACTGGACATGTGTCTACGTGCTTATTTGCTATGAATCCCTTCTTCCGCAAAGTGTCACTGCCTGCTGTTTATCCTTATTCTAATTGGTTTCTTTGACTTATTTTCACAGGATGAGATTCTTTGTATTTTATACATACTAGGTCTGTACTGGCTGTGTAATTTACAAATAGCATCCCAATTTTGTGGCACTTATTTTTCATTCTCTCCATTGTCTCTGGGCATAATTGTTTTATTTTTTTATTAATCAATTTAGGGGAGATGTGCAAGGTGATGGCTTTGTAGTATTCGCATGCATTTATGCCATTATATATAACTCGCCTCCTGCTGTTCTCTCATCCTCCTTCTGCCCTCTGGCTGCTCCTGCTCTCATCCTGAACATTCCTTCCTGTCACCTATGCTCCTTTACCCTCTCATTTCCCTCCTTTAGGCACCTCTCTCTCTCTCTCTCTCTCTCTCTCTCTCTCTCTCTCTCTCTCTCACACACACACACACACACACACACACACACACACACACTGATATATATTACATTTAAGTCTACTCTTCCTGGGTCTGACTTTTTTCAGTTACCACAATGATCTTCAGTTCCATTCATTCTCCTGTGAATGTCATAATCTCAATCTTCTTTATAACTAACTAGGAATCTGTTAGATATATTTATTGTATTTTCCTTATCTGATTATACCTTGGAGCTTGGGGATAGAGTCGTGATCAGTATGGAACTGCAAATTCCTCTGTGGTTTGCTGACATGGCATCCCCTGGGTACAGTAGTCAGTAATGGCACAGCTGGGTCATGGCTCTATCTTTAACTTTTTGAGAACCCTCCCTGTTGATTATACCAGTTTAAATTCCCAGCAGCGGTGTGTAAGAGTTCCTTTTCCCTCACACCCATGACAGCATTCACTGTTGTCTTGATGATAGCTGTTCTATGGGAACTCTGTGGATTTAATTAACATTTCCCTGGTTGCTAAGGAAGTTGAACGGTTTTTCAATTACTTATGGTCCATTTGTATTCTTCTTTCTATTCAACTAATTGGTTCTTTTGTTGATTGGATGGTATTGGGGTGTTTAATTTGGAAGGTTCCTTATGGATCCTAGATATTAATTACCCTGTCTCTGTACATCTGTCAGTGATCCTGCTCCTACTCTGTTGGCTCTCTGTTCATGCTATTGATTTTTCCTTTGCTGTGAAGAACCTTTGAAACCAGGCATTTGTCAGCCCTGGGAGATTTTGCTGCTGCTGCTGCTGCTGCTGCTTCAGTCCTTCTTCTGAAGCCCTTGCTTATAATTGTCTCTGAAAGAGTTTTCAGGCTCTTTCACAGTCTCATGTCTTACATGAATATGTCTGATCTGTTTTAAACTGGTTTTGTGTAAGGTGAGAGATACAGATCTAGTGTCACTCTCAGGTGGGGGACTCAATTTGTGTTGGCAAATGTTACAAATGCCTTTGAACTCGAAGGAGTCCATTCAACATTTCCATCTGTATTTCACACATTTGCCTTCTATGGCCTGTACCTTAACTTTGCATTTATACTGACGAACGCGTCACATTTTATTCTTATGATGTGAGATTTATGGCTAATTGATTAGTTCACCTAGGTATATCCAGTTCCTCCACACTATTTCCTGTAAAGGTGATGTGTCCCTCGTTGGATGCCTTAGTGTCTATTTCTCCAATGTTTCTGTGCCATCAGACACACTGTGTCCGTCCCTTAGCTGTGTATTAATTCTGGCTGTGCTCATTCTGCTTTATCAAAACCATTGTAGCTAGCCCAGCTTCTTCATCTTTCCACACAAAATTTAGACTATTATCCTCACAGGCAAAGAGTCCTGCTCTAATTTTCATAGGTGCTGCACTATGTCTGTGTATCACGTGGTGAAAATTTGACACTTGATATGTTACAATTTCACATTTATAAACACAAAGTTTGCTCAGATCTTTTGTTCAGCACTTATAACATTTTATATGTAAGTTCTGAGTCTCTTTTGTGTGATTGACACCTCTATGTTTTGCTTTTGAGCCTCAGTAAGTAATTATTAGTGTATTTTTTATTTCACCTATGTGATCACTGCTAGTCTATGAAAATGCACTGGAGTTTTGTTTAATCTCCTTATATGCTACCTTTATTTAAGCCAACTCTCAGTTTCAGGAGGGATTCTGGTTTTGATAGATATTTAGAACCTCCTATAAAAAGAATCAGGATATTAACAAATACGATGTCTTCTTTAGCCTGTAATGATTTCCATTATCAAGTCAACTTCACATCCCTGAAATAAGTCTTACCGGTTCATGGTATAAAATTTATCTTATATATTACTAATATTTTATTGAAATTTTTAATGTGTGCATTTCTGAGATATAGTCATGTATAAAGATTTTTACTCTTTATTTGTATTTTATTGGGTTCCCCCCCTTCATTGTTTGGGGAGGTGGAAGTGTGTAAAACTATGAATGCAATTCTGCTAACAACAGAGCTGTATAAATTACTGACCATTGTGTGCATTGTGGTGGTTTGTAATTTGTGAGGAACTTATCTGCTTCTTCTGAGTTGCCAAACGTATATAGACCCACTCTAAGTAGCACTATCTTACCCACGTCTACAGGGTCTGTTTCATTCCTGAGAGCAATAATTTGTATCATATCTTCTTTGTTTCAGTTGGTTAAAGCTTTGCCACTTTTATTTGATTCTTCAAAACTCTTTTATGATACCCACTGAAGCATCTCAGCAGAGCCTTACATGAGAATTAATCAGTTTTCCATCACTGACAAAATAGCTGAAAAAAATTAGCTTACAGCAGAGCAGCTTTATTTTGACCACTGGTCCCAGAGGTTTCCACTCACAGTACTTGACTCTTGTTCAAAGCCTGTGGTACTAACAGAGCATGTCATGAATCAAAGCCTTGAGGTACATGGAGACAAAGATAGAACAAAGACAGCTATATACCCTCCTAGGACACACCTCCAGAAAATCTACTGTCTCCAACCAGGTTCCTTCCCAGGAAACCTCATCACACGAGGCTTTGAAGAATATCTCCCATCTAAAAGCATAACAACCCCAACTTGGCTTCTGCTGGTGTGACAAGGTTGGAACACAGGGCTATGTCTGTCTTTTGTTTGTTTGTTTATTTGTTTATTTAAGTATTTGGTAGAAGGAGTAGCGTGCTGTAGGAGTATCGTGCTGTTATCTAAAACCTCCAAGCCTGCAGGATCACCCCTTCCCCCATTCGAACACTTTTCATTGTCTGCTTTGTTTGCTTGTTTGTAGAATACCAGAGTTAAGTCTTCTGTCTGGGCAGGAGCCCCCTTCACCTTTGACATCATGCTGACCATGCCCCTGACCACACCCCTGCTTTTGAGTTCTAGACCATGTCCTCTTTTGTTGTCATCTTTTCATTTATTTCTTTTAAATAACTTTTAAAAATAAATTCACTTTCATTAATGCACAAATGTCACACAGTTGATATGAGGAAGCCACTCAAACACTAGCTCAGTCTCAAACTCTGTACATCTCAGAGAACTTGTTTGCAGTTGGAATGGACACTCTGAAGCTGTCAGGTTTTACACTTCCACTGTATATTTATATTCTCTTACCTGCCGTGAAGAAGAACTATGATCAAATTTAAATTAGAAAAGCAAAATAGACGTATAACTTCTTTCAAGCCTTTAGTGTCCTGCATGGGTTCTGCCCTTCATCAGCACTAAAGTCACCCTCTCTTGCTGTCCTTTCTAAACGTGATACCCTCCTTTACAGCTGTTTGCACATATACATTACAGCTATGATGTGCACATGAGAGAAAATACATTTTTTTCTTTCACCTACTTAATAAACCTTATAAGTTTGGCAATTTTCCTACAAATTTTACTATTCTTTGCCAGTGAATACTATTCTTTTTTGAACATATAGTACATTTTCATTGTCCATTCATCTGTTCACAGGCATCTAGGGTGGTTCCATATTTTTGCCATAGTAGATATAACAGTAATAATTACATATGTGAAAATGTCTCTGTAGTAGAATGCAGAATTCCTTTGTGCATATGCCCAGATGTGGAATAGTTGCATCATATGGAGCTTCCAAACTCATTTCCAAATAGCATATTAGTTTGCATATTAGTCTGTAACCAGCAGTAAATAGATGTTTCTCTTTGCCCATATTCTTTCCAACATTTGTGATCATATTTCTTGATGCTGGCCATTCTGAAAAGGGTGAGGTGGTGTCTCGAAGTATTTTAATTTGCTTTACCCTCATGTCTAGGCTTCTTGAACAGTTTAAAGAGTAGTCACTGACCATTTCTCTTTCTTCCTTTGACACTTTCTGCTTATTTTCTTAGTTGTTGGGATAGTTTTATTTATTTGGTGTTTAATTTCTTCACTCTTTGTAAGTTCTGGACATTAGTACTCTGCCTGAAGCATAGCTGGTAAAGATTTTCTATTCCAGATGTTATCTGTGTGCCTCACTGAGTTTTGGATTGTTTGGTTTGGTCTGTGTAGAAACCTTAATTTCATGTGGTCCCATCTGTTGATACTTGGGGTGGTTCTATTCTTGCCGAGTCCAGTGACTTGAAGAATTTCCCCTATGTTGTCATGATGCAGTACTTTCCCCTGTTTAATTGTGTGTGCTGAGGTCCTGCACAGGAGCACAGATGGAGTGCTAGTTTATTCTTTACTTTATCCCTGATATTCTTTTCATCCCTTTTGAGGGGCTCAGAATTTTAGTTTACAACTTTGCTTATCCATGCAGGAGTGATGGGGAAAAACCAGCTTTCTTATTAGTTACATAACTTAGTATCAGTTGCAAAGCCATCAGTATTTTGAGGAATTCTTTCTTCCACACCCTATCTTAATGGGTGAAAATGGAAGAAAGATGACGATATAGAGAAATCTCATGTGTTGAAAGTATTGCAGTTGCCAAAGTAAAGTACTTGCAGTTTTATTTACATGAATACCATTCAGAAGTCACTTCAGATGTTTTAGTATGAGAGTCTAAAGGAAAAAAAAAAACATTACATGATACTTACTTCAAAAGTGGCAGACTAGACCACACAGGCAGGTTCATTCATTTCAAAACAGTTATTATGGAAACCACAGAAGAAAATCATTTAAAATTCCTTCAACGGTTTGATTGACTATTTTTAGTTACTCCAGAAGGTAAGATTATTGCACAGTACTTGCCTTAAGATAGCTTATTATGAAATAAGTCTGTAATTACTAGAAGCAAGTCAGAAGAGGTGCCATGACCAAGAATTATGAGTCACACATTTCTGTGTGCACACCTGCATGCACACTATGTTCACACATGCACAAGTTCACCTGTGTGAGTGTGGACATGCATGTGTTCCAGTGCACATGAGGATATCAGTAAACAATCACAGGTCTTGTTCCTTCCCTTCCCTCTCACATACAAGGATGCTTGTTGTCCAATCCTGGTCTAAGTTCATCCACAAGCTCTTCTTTCTCTGCCTCCCATCTCACAGTCACAATGAACTATTGATAATTCTAAAACTGTTGCCACCTTGGGAAATGGCTCAACCAGTAATGAGCTGGCCCAGCAGATATAAGGTCCTGGATTCAATCCCCAGAACACCCTCCCCTCCAGCCTCCAAAATGGCAGGCATGTCGGTACACACTTATAAACCAACACTAGGGAAGAAGAGACAGGAAAATCCCTGGGTCTTACTGGTACACTGTTCTAGCTTCACTGGTGAACCTTATGCTAGTGAGAGACCCTATTGCCAAGGACCAGCCTTGGCTTGAAGAGGGGTTCCTATAAGAAGGGGTGTTTGAGTGGCAAAAATCATGGGTACAAGCTGATGATCTGTGTTCAGCTTGAGACAACTTTCTCTGGATATTTCCAGACAACTCACTGAGATAGTTCAACTCTCACAGACCAAAGCCAAGTCTTTTATTTGCATATCAATTCAGTCATTTACTCCAGGTTCCCTTTTGATTATCCAATGAATCATTGTTCTATGACCCCCAACCCTTTGAGTCTTAAAAAGAGACACCAAGTATATTTCTTTTTAAAACATTGCAAATGAATTCAGAGATCTATCTGCCTTTGTAAGAAGAGACAATAAGTTTAGCTAGGTGGGATCCTGTCCTGAAATTGCCATTCCCACCATGCCTAGGCCTGAGCTTAACCTACCTCTGTCACAGGCTGACCTTGAGCTCAGGAATCTGCATACCTTTGTATATTTCTGACAAGCTGGCTCATGGTGCAGCTGCCTCTGTTCTTTAAGCTCCTTATACAATTCATTTTGCATCCTTATACTTTGCATAGTTGAGACATTATATATTTTTGAACTCTTGTTTTCAGAGTTAGTTCCCACAGCCTTAAGAGCTGTCCTGAAGGTCACAGCATTCTACCATTTTGCTGAGACATTAGACTTACCCTTTCCTTCCAAGACTTGTGCTGTCTCTGATTAGCTTGGAGTCATTAATCTTGACAGAGAGGACATTCCCCAATAACCTTGGCAGGGAGAATATTTCTCAAAGTAGGAACATGAAGGAAAATATACATATTTTTATACAAACAAGCCTCACACCAGCAACTGTCAACACTCATGGAGGTCCACGCCCTGCTGGTTTTGTTCCAAGGACCGAAAGCCACATCATGCCGACTCTTCCACATGGCCATGTAGGACTCAGCAGCCTATCTTAAATAAGATTGATGGAAATTTTCAAGATGACACCTAAAGTTGTTCACACACACGCACACATTTAAAAAACACTATTGCTAGGTGTGGTGGTGCATCCTTTAATCCCAATATTTAGGAAGCAGAGGCTGGTGGGTCTCTGTGAATTTGAGTCTTGCCTGGTCTATGTAGTTAGTTGCAGGTCACCCAAGGCTATATTATAAGACCCCCATCTGAAAAAAAATCAAGTAATAAAAACCTGTTAATACCCAGTGAATGGGAGTATAGGAAGCCATGTACTTGTAACCTTGATGATTGGGATGTGTAATAGTTTAACTTGAATGGCTCATAAGTTTTAAAAAATGCTGGAAGGATGGCTCAGCCATTAAGAGCGTTTGTTCCTGAAGAAGACCTGGATTTGAGTCTAAGCACTCACGTGGTGGTTTACAACCATTCATAATGCCAGTAACAGGAGATGCAATGCCCTCTTCTGGTCTCCACAGTCACTGTACACACATGGTACATAGATATACATGAAAGCAAACCACTCATACACATAAAAGAAAAAGTTAATATTTTGCTGGAGAAAATTTTATGGTAAATCAGGGACTGGGAAAAGTATGATACTTTATATAAAGGTTATATAAAATTACAAAATTGGTTGGCATCAATGGAAATTTTCAAGATGACACCTAAGGTTGTTCTTACACACACAAAATTAAAAAAAAAACACTATTGCTAGCTAGAGTGGTGTATACTTTAATCCCAACATTTGGGAGTGTCTAATGTTAAAAGAAACTAATAGATGATTTGTTTTCTTCTCTTTTTATGTGAATCTGAGTCACCAGCTCTTCTAGAAAGGAAAAATGAAGTTAAAGATAGCTCTAAAACTCTCCAAAGTGCTTCACCTAAGAGTGTATGCCCACAAAAGCTTAATTATAAAAATAAAGGTGAGCTCCTGTCTTCAGACCCTAAGCATTGTAACACAATTAAGAGAATAGTTTTCAACAAAAGGGGTAGTGTCTTAATATTTCATATTCAGGTTATATATGCCACCTCCCATGTGTTTGTTGAAATTCTTAATACATGACAATTTCTTCACCAAGGCATCCTTTGAGGGTTTGAAAATTTTGTTTTTTTGACAGTTTAGGTAATGCATCACTCTCCTGACAAATCTGAACAGGCGCTTTCTATCACAAGCTGGGTACCCTGCTGTTAAGGTGCCATTTGCTAGTAAGGCACCCCACAGGGCTCAAATTCACAATTTTGTTTAAATAGTCTGTATTCTAGCCAAATGAGCTGATCAATCCCAGAGAGAGTAGCAGGATGCTTATACATTCCACACAAGCACTGATGTGTAAGACTTCAGGGTCACCTCATTCACTAACAAAATCATAATGGATCAGAGTTGTCTAATGAAAATAAAGTCCCTTATATGTACAACTACATCTCATTTTTGTGAAAATGTTGGCTCAACGTTAGAGAAGACAGTTCTTTTCCACAGCAATGAAGTTTTGTACTCAAAATCCTAGTACAATTACCTGAGTACAAGACAGATTCTGTACTCAGATCAAACATATAAGGTTGGAAAGAAATGTAATATTGTAACATCATGTTCTGTGCCCTACCTAGGTAGGGCAGAAATGAAGACTTCTGGATGGTTCAACTCCACAGGCTGCCATTACACTCCACATGAATGCCCTGGCACCCTGCATACCACCAGATGCATCTCATGCAGTCTCTCTGAAACCACACTCTTTAAAATTATTCTCTGACTTAAAGATGAGTAGTGCAAGGACTAAGGCTTTTGATTTCCAATATGATTTTAAAAGTTAATCTTAGAGCATGTGTAAGGAAGAGTTTGATAGAATGCTATTCCCTGTATGTTGTATGTTACACAGACACATAATACACACTGTATAGTGTATGTTGATATTTAATGACCCAGACAGATTAGAGAGTGTAGAGGCCTTTCTTTTTACAGATTCCAAAATGGTTGATGGTCACTTTCAGTTGAGGGAAGATCTGGTGTTTGTATGTGACAAATTTAAGACTCATATTTCCAAGAATAGTAGCTAATAACCACCAACATGTTTCTGAAAAAGGAAAGTGTTTACTTTAACAACAACAAAGAGAGAAGTTAAGTAGTATTTTATTTACTAATTTTAAACAGAAAACCAAAAACCAACCAAACAACACTCCCCTACACATCTAACAAACCTTGAGGAACTTATTCAAACCACAGATTTATTTCATCTCTTCAACTTCTGCTGAGTTTGGAATGAGGACATGGTTCACCCTTAAAAGTCCAGGAAATTGATTACACCTCTCCCCTAGGATTGTGTAATGCCTCTAAACTGTTCTCCTGGAGTCTGTTTCCCATCATCACTGTGAATTTCACAATGTGTTTCCAAATGTGCTTTCAGATATTTTTATCCCAAACAGTATTCTCCAATGTTGTAAGCCCTTGACTATTCAAGGGGGCTTAGCAAATATAATGTAGGGCTCATTTTTTCTCTAGTTCTACTATTTTTTAACATAAATTCCCAAATCTGCATCTAGAGTCTGAATGCCCTTGGGAACCTCTCCTCCAGATTGCATTTTCCTATTCTATTTATGGAATTTTCACTTGTTACCTTTGGAAACACCTTAGACATCATTAGCTGCAACTTCCTAATGTGATAGATATAGAAAAGAAAAATCATGTTCCTGCACCCTGAGCTCATGAGTGGAAGAGCCGAGACCATCATTCAATTGTCTTGAGTTCCCTGACTAACATCTCTTTTCATCCCATTGTTACTCTTTAGGACATTAGTTTGGCCTCCACCTAGGCCCACCCTCTGCCCTCCAGCAAGTGCTGTTTCCCCTTGCCCTCCTCTGATTGGATGACTGCTGATCCCAGTGAAACAGACAGCTGTGGAGTCCAATGAATTGGAAAATTCTGTGAATTTACCAGAGTGTGTTGCCTACTTGGAGAAAGACAGACAGTGAATTATTACACACCCTAGAACCAGAGCACAGGGGTGGGGGATGTTGTAGGGTTCAGAAAAGAAGGCAGGACAATTATCAAAAGAGGTTGGGGAAACTTTGAAGAATAAATGGATGTTGGAAGTTCTCCTAGAGGAAGGGAAACATAAGCAAAGGCAGAATCTAAGTGGAGGACAAGAAAGGGAAAGAAATGAAGGGACAGCATTTACCAAGTGCCAAAACATTCATTACAACAAACCTACCAGAGGAATACTCCTCCTCTGCATGGTTGGGAAATGATGGGCTGAGGACATTATTCAAAAAGTCACTGACACGGGATAGAGAGGTGCCTCAGTAGTGAAGAGTCCTAGCCGCTCTTCCAGAGGACCCAGGTTTAATCCCCAGCACCTAAATGTCAGCTCACAGCTATCTATAACTCCAATTCCAGGGTATCCAATACTCTCTTTTGGACTCCAAGAGCATCAGACATATACAGACAAAACACTAACATATGAAAATAATGAAATAATTTTTAAGAAGTTTAAAAACCATTACTGAATATTAGACTCCTTTGTTTGAAAGGGGCAGGGACAGTATGTGTGGACATAGTCTGTGTAAGAGAGTGTTTATGCAGTGCCAATGGAGACTAGAGGTTAGTGTCTGCTCCTTCCTCTATTGCTTTCCCTGGACCTGTTTTGTTTTGTTTTATTTGAGATAGAGTCTCTTTGAACTTGTAACTCCCTGATTTAGCTAGCTTGGCTGACCCCAAACTCCAGTGACCTCCCTGTCTCCATTCATTTTGGCACAGGGATTATGGATGTGTATTATATGTTTTTGTTTGTTTGTTTGTTTACATGATGCTTGATGCCTTGAACTGTGGTCTTCATGCTCACACAGGAAACACTTAACCAACTGAGCCGTCTCCCCAGCTCAGGGATTATATTTCTATAGCCACTGTCTAATTGGTTGGATGTGTCTTAAGAACTTAAGAAAGCCTTTCTCTGTGAACCTTTGCGCCGCCACCAATGTTTTACAATAATAAATAGTTTCTAGTGTACATTCTTGGTTGTATTTGGTTAGAACATCTTTAGAACCAAAACTCACTAACAAGAACATGCTCTGTGAGACTCTTGGTGAATCCCCTCAGGTCACCCTATAGAAATATCACATGCCCTTCTCAGCTCAGGTGTTAATATCCTTTGAGATGCTGCCAAATGAAAAGGCAGCCATTCATTTTCACTTCATTCCGAGCAATAAACTGTTTGCCCTGGGACTGTCGGCCATGAACATTTATTTATTCCTTAAGAAAATTTTTTCTCTGTCACTTTATCTCTTAGCCACTTGTGTGTGTCTTGTGTTATTAGAAGTCCCACCCCATTCTTCCTCTCTTCTCTTCCCTTCTGTCCCTCTCTACAGGGACTTGTTATATAGCACAGGGTAGCCTCAAACTCACAATTGTTCTATTTCAGTGTCCTGAGTATTAGAAATTTGTGTCACCATGCCAGACAGTTCTTTACATATTTTTTTATTTCTCCTTAAGATGGTAACTTGTTTCAGTCGCCAGGATATTTCAAAGGTTTTTACTTATCTTTTAACAGTGAACTGTTTTCACACTGTAAGTCTGACACATTTCAGGTTTCTTTCCTATCAATAGATCAAGTAGATTGGTGATAAGTTAGACATGTGGCTTTTCCCTGCCACCTTAATTTATGTCCTTGTGCATTTCATTCACTCTTGTCATTTCTTCTCTCATTTTTGTTTTATATTGTTCAGATTTTCTTTGTATTTTTTCTCTCTGCTTGCTTGGAAGTCACACGTTCTTTCTCTTGTTCGTAGTAACACTGTATTTATGTACACATTAGAACCTGCGTCTTCTCTCCATTTCCATCACATGGTTACGTATGAAATGGATGGCTCTTATTTCCACTGACCTGCCTGTTTCTCTCACATCTTAAATCTTTCTTCTTTATATTATGTAAATGTTATTCTTCCTCTGATCATCTATTTTCTTGAGAAGAGGAAGCGTTACTTGATATTTGTTTCAGTTTTCACAATTATTTTAGTATAATATTAGAGTGTCACTACATGTTCCCTAAGTTTCTCAGACTCTGGAAGTTTCTTAAACACTATTCCTCTCATTTTTGTGTGATTGGTTTTGATTTCCTTCTTAGCCAATGAACTATGACTTCTTTACTAAAGTTGTGCACATCAGCCAGCATCTTCCTTCATTCTTGAGACTCTTGCCCAGTGCTCTGAATATTTATACTCACAGTGTCCTTTTACATGGCTGTCTACCTTGATCCAGGTTTTTCCCCCGCCATTTGTTCTTGCATTGGAAAAATGGAGTATCTGTTTGATTCTCGTCAGTCTCTTACTTATTTTTCCTGTAAATGTGTGATGTGTTGGCTTTATGTTGGATGTGACTTTCATAAATTTCACTTGGCTGTTGCTGTGTGTCTTTGCATTAAAGCTTCGAGTAATGCACAGAAGGCATAATGGTGATTGCTGCTATGCTTGCACAGCCCCATCATCCTGCAATTCTTTTGCTCCGGTAAAGTATGCCCATCAGCAAAGTTCATTTTGCAGTGGTACTTTGTTCTTACATATGACTGTCTTTATCTTAATTACTTTCTCCTGCAAACGCTCACGTCTGTTTAAAGGAGACCTTGCCTTGTACTTGGCTGAGGATCCGGATCCTCAGTGTTGGGATGAAGAAGTGTCTGATATAAGGTGTAATTCAACAGCACCTCCCCATTCACTAACAAAAGGCTCTGAAGTAAGAGTCCCTTCCCTTATGCCCTTAGGGACAGTTCCCTGGTGAACTGTTTTCATGGACCAGCAGCAAGATTTGTATTTTTAAATGTCTCTCTCATTTTGAAAGTTTTACATGGATTCAGACCTAGAATTTTCTAGCATGTGCCATGGGAGTTTGATATATTTTGTAGCGCAATGAAAAAATTTTAGAATCGTGGTTATTTCCCTGATAAATGCATTATGAATCTTCTAATTCTGATTGATTCCTGCTTCTGGGTGAACATACACTACACACTCGTTGTGGCTTCTCTGCTCAATAATGAAGCCCATCTTATGGCTGTGCTTTGTTTAATTGGTTAGCTGTGTGTTGACAAGTCCCCTTTATTACTAAATAGCTTACTTTTGAGCTTACTTTTTACAGGTGGACAACCCCAAAGGGCTGAAGCTACAAATTCAAAGTCAGACAGTGTCAGTGCAGGGGGATGATTGAAACAAGATCAATGAGATTCTGCTTTTAATCTGTTCTTGCTATGAGCCTGGGAGAAGCAGGATCTTTCCTCCCTTTCTCTTCAAAAGACCTTCTCCCATCAGCGAAGTTTTTCCCTCCAGCCCTTCAGATTCCCTTTGTCCCGTCAAAGGCTTCCAACAAAAATGATGGAGAACTGACTTCTGGATTTGGAGGGAACACAGGGATTTCAGGGCAGAGACAGAGTGGCTGCACCGAATGACTGTACTGAAATATGGAAGATTTCCGATCTGCTATGATTTTCTTAGTCTATGGAGGGTCATTGATTACTTTGAGCCTGTAAAATACACTGCTATGTTGAATTTTCTCATAAATCAGCCCAGACATGTTATATTTAACTAACTGTGGGCCAAAGAGACTTTTATACTTGGCACATAAAATAACTATATCGGTCTTTGGTCTGGGTTAGCTGCTTTGTGGGCTGGAGAGATAGTTCAGTGGTTAAGAGCAACTGGATGCTCTTCCAGGGGTTCCTGTGTTTGATTCTCAGCACCCACATGGCAACGAACAACTCTCTGTAACTCCACTTTCAGGGGATCTGATGCCTTCTTCTGGCCTCTATAAATACTGTATGCACATGGTGTATATATTTATATACCAGCAAAACACATACATACAATAATTCTTTTTTATTATTATTACTTTTATTTTTTTTAGTCTAGTCATTATCCCCTCTTAGTCTGCCCTCCCACAGTTCCATATCCCATTCCTCCTCCCATGCCTCCACCCACACCCCTGTCTCCAAGAGGATGTTCCCACCCATCCACCCACCAACATCCCCCCCCCCCACCAGACCTTTCCACTCCCTGGTGCCTCAAGTCTCTCAAGGGTTAGGCGAGTCTTCACTCACTGAGGTCAAATAATTCTATTTTTAAAGTTGCTTATTTACTTGAATTATGTAATGATTATTTCTATGTAGAATAAACGTCTCCCACACCAGTATTTTAAATATATTTCTAACCTTCTATGAACATATCAGACATAAATGGACTTCTCTGGCCAATTGTCTCCTCACAGCTTGCCCATCAGGGACATATAAGCCTGAAGCCTCTCCAGGAGGAATTAGCACATGTATCCCATGTCCTGATGAAAACCACACCTCTCCACCTGGAAGCACATCCCCTGAAGACTGCGTGTGCCGAGAGGGATATCAGCGATCTGGCCAGACCTGTGAGGGTAAGCTCCTTGTGGCTAACAAACAAACAAACTAGGAAGCCGATCTTGATCTCTGTGGTGCAGAGTGGTGGCTATATCAGTTCATTGGGATGATCTTCAACACCCTGACTGTGGTCACGCTTCTCAAGGATGGGAATCATTTGCTTCTATTACATAGCATTTGTTAGCACTAAACACATAAGCATCATGGTTCAGAGACAGGATCTGAGGCCATAGGAGTAATGTGGGTGCAGAAAGCATAAGTTAGTACTTAGAAATGAGGAATGTTACAAAGTCAGCAATGAATTTGAATAACAAGAAGGTATGTCTTGGCTCTGGTGGTGCTCAAATTCATTTAATTTTTTTAATAGATATTTTTCTATCATGCTGAAAGTAGAAAGTATTCACATAGCATACATACAGCACATGGTAGAAACTCTGTTTTATGGTCTCTATCAATTAGACTGTTTTTTCTACTTTATTTTTGTTTTGTTGTGTTTTTTTTGTTTCAGGTTCTCCCCCGCCCCCAGTTTTGAGATACGTTTTATCTGCATAGCCTTGGCTGTCCTGGAACTCGCTCTGTAGGCTAGACGACCTCAAATTAAAAAAATCTGCCCACTTCTGCCTCCAGAGTGCTGGAATTAAAGTTGTGTGCCAGCACTTTAGGCTGAATGTTTCTTCATTATTTCATTATACTTTAATAAGAGAGAAAGTATTTAATAATCTATGACAATCAAGAACTAAGGACTAGGGTTATAGCTTGGTGATAGAGCATATTCTTAGTATACATGAAGTCCTGAGGTTCAGAACCAAAGCTAGGGGCGAGGAAGCCTAGGAAATGTTACATATATCTATGCCAATATCAAAATAAAGCTCTTTGAAGCTTAAAAAGTGGTGTTCAGCCTATATTACATTTTAATTGTTAGTAAATATCTACCAGGAGTCATATGTAAGGGTTCTTCCTCAAACACTCTTAGAAATCAGACAGATCCAATGGGAAAGCTGTGGAGAATTAAGATATATAAATATACATGTATATATGTAGACAGACAGACAACATGCTTTGCTAAATGAACTGAAGCATTGCAGTTCCACAGACAAACATCTGACTTTGCTTTCTGTTTTTCTCTCCAAATGATAGTTGTCCACTGTCCTACACTGAAGCCTCCTGAAAATGGCTTTTTTATACAAAACACTTGCAAAAACCACTTCAATGCTGCCTGTGGGGTCCGATGTCGCCCTGGATTTGACCTCGTGGGAAGCAGCATCCATTTGTGTCAACCCAATGGTTTGTGGTCTGGGACAGAAAGCTTCTGCAGAGGTATGGAGTCTGGCTAGTTTATGTTGTTTCTTGGTAGTCTTGCTTCACATTCGCTATTTAAAGTTTAATAGGCTAGTCACTCATTTGTTGATTTTCCAGTCTCAGTGATCACATTCCTAAGAAAGTGAAAACTGTAGGAAGGTTGAGAACTGCTAAGTTTCACTGAGCTCAGCATTACAAACTATGTCATTCATGTTCCTTTGATGCTGTCTAGAGCATCAATTCTCAGCCTGTGGGTTATGACTGCTTTAGGGGCCAAATATCCGATATCCTGGGTATCAGACATTTACATTTCGATCTATAACAGTAGGAAAATTGCAGTTATGAAGTAGCAACAAAAATAATTTTATACTTGGGGTCACCACAACATGAGGAACCGTATTAAAGGGTCAAAGCATTAGGAAGGTTGAGAGGTAAATGGACAGGTTACTCAAATTACAATACAGGTAACAAGAACTTTAGGACAGGTGACAAGTTCTAGGATAGTCAGATTCCTACCATGAGACAGGGCTTGAGTCACGCCAGAGTCCTGTGATGTAAGCACTTCAACTCAAATGTCTCCAGTTGTAGAAAGTGGAGAATTTATTATGGTGAGATCCCAAGGAGCCAAGACAAGCCAGCAAGAAAGAGGGTGGGAACAGCAGTAGAAGTCGTGGCTTCCACATCAGAGTAGTGTCTTAGATCACTCCTACTTGGCCATCTCCATTATCTGAGTTCCTAGTACTTACAACTACACAGCCCAACCTCCAAAGGCTTCACAAGGCGGGAAGGAGAGAAAGCTTTCCAAGGGAAGGTAAGAGCAAGCCAAGGACTTGAGGACCTCCCTCCAACAGGTCAGCCCCCAAGGCTGCTCTGTAGAATGTACTAGATTTGTGACACTGGTATAAGTAAAATTTCATAATTGATGTTTTTGAAGTTCGAATTTAGTTGAACATCTTGGTGGATTAATTTGTTGTTCATTACTAAACATGGTAGCCATATTCTGTCCATGTCAGCAGTCTTTGCTGAGGAGTCACCTTCTCCAAGACTCCATAATTAACCCAGAGATCTAGGTAAAGGATGCTGTCTTCTGGGAACTTCTGTGCTTCTGGATGCAGAGGGGAAGCTCACTGACTCTCCAGTTTACATTTGAAAAAGCATTCCAGAGTTCCACAGACACACATCATCTGTGTTTATTGGCTGCTGAAATTGAACCCAGTAGTAAACAGGAAACTGTGCAAGTCAGATCTCTGATGTGTATCCTGCAAAAAGTCAAGGAGAAACCATGGTCAGTGGGTTGAACAAAATGGCTAGCAGAGAAGCTCAGAATGAGCTTTGAGGATGAGCCTCAAAGGCAAATGCATTGATAAAGTAAGAGTGGCATTCCAAAGGCTTAGAGGAGTCTAGGAGTAATGACATTCCTTAGGGGGTGCAGGGTGGGGGTGGGGGTCCAAACTTTTCACACAATGAAAACACAGTTGAAAGCCAAATTAATAAACTGAAAAAAATGTAACCTGAGAAATTCTCTTGAAAGTAGAGGATAATTTCAAAGATAAATTCTGGGGGAAAAAAGAGAATGGCGTGACAGAGAAATAGCCACTAGAAATATTCCTCTCTTATTAGGAATTCAGAGAGTGAGCGGAGCTGAGGACTAGCAGGAACAGAAGATCAAAGACTATCACCCCAAGGTGAAATCTTGAAAATAAATATGCACAACCAAAACCTTTAGATCCGCTTTAAAATCAGTGAGCGGATGCCAGAAAAAAAATATTAAAAACAGACCTATGTCTGGAAATAATCTTAGCGACATATCTGAATGCTCCCAGAAAAACACAAAATAGCATTGACTTCCTAGTAACAAATAACATTACCTCCAAGAGGCTCCGGTTAACCCAAGGCTGTTTACTGGACATACAAAATGTATGGAGAATATATTTCTAGGATTCCGAGAGAAAAGACTTGGAATATTGATTTGTAGTCTCACAGCCCCTGTTAAAGGGTGAGGTTAAAGGAAGGTCATTTTCTGTCAAGCGGTAAAAGCCACACATCCTTCCTGAAGCAATTGTTTGGACTACATCTGAAACATTTTTCTTGGAGTCACCAGTTATTGGCAGCTGCCAGAACCATGTGAAATGTCTACCCCTTCCTACAAATAATGGACAGGGACACTGTCCCTTCAGAGATGTTGCCTCTCTGCTTTCTATAATCTAAACCCAAACTTTCTGCCCTACACTAACAGCCATAAAAGTCCATATTATCTCTCTGAAAGCTGTTTGTTTGCAAGTCTTGTCTCAGGTCTTTGATCTTCGTCTGCATAAGCCCTGATCTCTTGCCAGCCTCTTCAGTCTGAGAGGCGTGGCCCTGGAGTGTTCACTACCATCCTCCATCATTCTAGCCCTGGGCTGTGTCAGGCTCACTCAGGGAAGCAAGTGAGAGGTCAAACCCCATACAATTTGGGAAGCAAATTGAACTAGAAAGCCCAGAAGAGAAGTTGGAGCATCAGAATCCCTCAAGACTCTATCTGAGATCCCAGGCCTGTCAAGCTGTAGAGGTGAAAGCCACCAGGCACACTCAAAACATTCTAGAGAGTCTAAGAAAGCCCTGTCCTGTGTGTAGCCATGTCCCTGTGGCTTTGTAGCCAGAAGTGGACATGGGCCGCCATTGGTCACCAGGATTATCTATGAGGATGTGAAGGCAAGTAGAGACAAGTTGGGAGGCACTAGGCCTCCATATATTTGTCTGTCACTGAATCTGACTACAGTGAACACTTCTGTCTCCCAAAGCAAGTGTAGGTTTCTCTTCTGAGTAAACCTGACTTGGGACCACAGTAAGAGTTCTGACCAACCTATTTCTAGTTTGATTATCGTCTTACAATAGCAGCTACCACAGCCATCTGCACTGTTGAATAACTGTTAGACTGCTAATATACCACTGTTAATATAGACTTAGTATAGAATGTACTTTTTCCTCCCCTCTATCCCGAGTTATAATTCCAGCAAATGAAAATTTCAACTTGACAAAGATGGATACTGATAAACATACGTTATACAGCAATAAACACATATTCAGAGGCCTGAATGAATCACTTATTAAAATAAAAAGCATATTTTCTCTCTTTGCTGTAACTTTAATTGCTATTCTAATATAGACATTTTAATCGCAATAGGGAAGATTTGACAAGACTATGGATTTTAGGACTAAATTTCTGGCAGCTTCACTACCAAGCCACTACTGAGTACTACTTTAAGTAGACGTGTCCTGATGAAGACTTGGGTCCTTCCTTTACCATAGTATCAATGCCTTCTGGATTTACTTGAGATCTAGTACAACAAAACCTATACTATATTTCACCAAATCCCAAATGTATATTTCTTATTTTTGTGTCTGTAGAGTTGGAATGCACCTTGAAATCAACAGAAATAGACAGGTTCACAGGCACAATTGTAGCCGTAGCAATGGCTCGTAAATAATGGTGTGTCTAGGACTCAGATGGTTCGGTTGGGCAAGGCTGGCTTCTATTTCTGAGGGGGAGATATGGCAAAATAGTATTTTATAGGTATGACATAAGGGACAGAGAGTAATTTTAATAAAAATCTAAGATGGGATCAGAAAAGAATCATTAGGGAAAATTGGATCCTAGCTCCTTGCCCTTTATGCTACACTATCAATATTGTGTAATGAAGGGTGATGATTGACAGGCTTCGTTCTTGCTCCTCTGAGTAGAGCACTTATCCCTCTTCATAAAGCACTCACACTCATTCTTAATTTTCTTTGAGTTATGCGTCTCATTTTAAACCACGAAGGGAGTCTTTGGTGACACCACAATAGCCACTAGCTAAAACCCAGCAGCAGGGTAAATGAAATCCTGGGATACTAGGTGTTTGCTGAGGAAAGGTTTCAACAGCAAGATGCCTGCACTTAATACCAGTTCTCTGTTTCCAGTAATAAACAAAAGTCAAATTTGGAGAGTGACAGGAAATGTATATCTGGGAAAAAAACGAATTTACCTTTAAGATGACACCCACAGAACATTTGTAGGCCGGCTGTTGTCTATATTATGTAATAGATTACTCTCTTACAGTACAAGACTGGCTTCCTGTCTCTATTTTCCAGTTTTAGTCATTCTAAATTATTAATTATTGTATAACCTGTTTATAATAATTGTGTCTTACAAAGCAGAGTGAGTCAACACATGTATAAAATGATTGTCAATTAGGGTAGGCTGCTGTTGTCTGAATTAACCACAGGAATTTCTTGGAAAAAATGTAAATTGAGAAACAAAAAAAATTTGTGAACTGAATCTAGTAATTAAATATGCACCTATGAAAAAAACTGCAATAAATACTCACTCTTGAATGAAGAGTATGAAAGTGTTTAAGAAGTAAGTAGAAATGACTGTGACTGTGTCTGATTTGTTTTCCCTAATGAGCAATAAAAGCTTATTTAAAACCATCATTTGAGAAGCAATCCAGCTCGTATCTGTGACACCAAGTCTAATTTCCCCTGAGTACCCATGAGAGACGGTACAAATCCAATTCATCTTAGCTTTGGAAAGCTGTGGTTTGTTTTTTTTTTTGAGTTTTTCTTTTTAACTGAGGCTAAATGCAGTTGCCTGGTGTGATTTTCCATTGTATACATCTCAATCATAGAGATTTATCTTGTTCGCTTTCTAAAGCAGCCCAGCAGTAAGCACGACACTCTGTGCGATGGTCACATTCAGTGACAGTCCTGTGTGGCAGGCAGAGTACTTTGATAAGTATTTTATTACTAATTGACTTTGGCCCAAATTGTCCCAGAGATAGCACAGGACAGGGTTTCATATTTACCCTCTTACTTAATTCTTGAATTTCCTCGATGGAGTAATAAATCTGAAACTTATATTTAATTCACTTAATATCTATGCTCTGCCAACTGATTGATTTGGATGAGTTCCCACAACATAAATTCTGCCAGTAACCAGTAAATATATAGTTTTCGTGAGCTTTCTTTTCTATTCTTTTAAAGGTTTCAAAATAAACAAATACACATTCTTGCTATTAAAACAAAACTTGCTCATACATAAAAGCACAGCGAGAGTCCTCCTGAGATTCTTGATTTCCAAATGTCATGTTGAGGGTCCTTTGGGGACTGCTCCTCAGTCTTCTGCCTTGCAGTGCAGAACAGTACTGTCTGCAGTCCAGCTGAACTTAGCTCTTTTGTAGGACCTTTTGTTTGTCCTTTGTTCAGTATCTTTCCCTAAAGAACTGATGAAGGAAATGAATGGGTGCTGCATAGAAAGATTTCGAGCAGCTCCTGGTATCAATGTTCCAAATACCGATACCTCGAGACTCCAGGGTTTTCTCTCATCTAAAAGGAAGATGGCATAAATAACCCAAAGCTGGGGGAAGAAGCCTATCATCACCAGAGATGAAGGTTTGTTTCTTGAGTGCTTCTATACCTTAACGCACGGTACTTTTCCTACAGTGCTGGTTCACACCGTTTAAATTCCCCACCATTGCGCTCGAATCTGCATATCATAGTAGATAAGATGCAGGTTGGTAAGAACCCCACAACTTTAACAATGAGAGTATGTTATGTATCTCTTGACACTTAGGAAAAGAAAACTGTCTTGATTATAACACAAAGCCATTATTAATGTAACAGTTTCCACTTCTGTCTGTATTTAGTAAAATGTAATCGTTGACATTCTCTGCAGTGAGAACATGCCCCCATCTCCGGCAGCCCAAACACGGCCACATAAGCTGCTCTACTGCGGAAATGACCTACAACACCCTGTGTTTGGTTACCTGCAATGAAGGATACAGATTAGAAGGAAACACTAAGCTTACCTGTCAAGGAAATGCCCAGTGGGATGGCGCAGAGCCCCGGTGTGTGGGTAAGTGGCCAGAAGGTGTGAAGTCTGAGCAGTTCATTTGTCCTTTGTTGAGGGAGGTATTTAAATCGGCTGCACCCGATCTGTCTTGTGGTACGGAGCTGCCATGTTTCCGACTAACCCAGGCCAGAGGCCATGAGCTGCAGCGGCATGTTCTCGCTGCCACCCCGGGCTCAGGCTGCTCACTCAGGCGGCCAATTTCACCAGCCCTGCCACTCACAAGACACCACCGTGGGAGATGCCTCTGCCAATCTTCCACGCAGTCTCCACAAGGTTGGGCTGAGCCAAGACCATCCTGCCATCCACACGGTACCCGGTAGAAAATGAGACTCTAAAGCTTAATGATTAACCAAAGGCTTTATATGTTTGGTAATGTTCAATAACAAGATGCCCACACAATTGGAAATGTTAACCAATTAACTAACCTAGATGTAAGTTGTTATACAGGACTGCTCTTGGTCCAAGCGTGGATCTCCATCTTCCTACATCTCTGTCTCTCCCTCGCTCCTCCTCTTCCTTCTCCTCTTCCTCTCCTTACTCCTCCTCTTCCTCTTCTTCCTCCTCCCACCTTACCTCCTCCCAACTTTCGGGAAAATTTCCTGCTACAGTCGTTGATTCTGCAAAGACCTGGATCTGAACACATGCTCTTGATACATGTGGGTAAACATGTACATATGCACATACCTGGTGCTGGAAATGAATCGGTGTGGATAAGCATGTACATATACATACACTCGGTGCTGTAGATGCATTGGCAAATACACTTGATACATGTAGATAAGTGTACATATGCACACACACACACGCAGTGCTATAGATGGATACATATGGATAAATATGTTCACATGCACACGTGAAGTCCTGTAGATGAATATGTGTGGATAAACGTGTATGTATGCACACACGTAGTACCGTAGACACATTGGGAAATACTGTAGCCACTCTAAACCTTGGAGCCTTTTTTCTCCTTTCTTCCCACATGACACTGCAAAACTTCAAATGTGCTCTTTGAGGCATAGCTCAGCACAATGTGCCCAATTGAAAGCCTCAGCCCCACCACACTCCATACAGAGAGAATACTTTCTCTGTTGTTAGGAAGACTCCAACCTTGAATTCAGTTTTCTAGCTCACTGAACTTTACAGCTCCAATGGGCAAGGCACACATGCATGTAGTCACACACACACACACACACACACACACACACAGGACAGCTTGAATGATCTTTTTCTAGAAAAGGAACGGCTTAACAATCACTTCATTTGTTAGATATGATTTCTCCTCGCCTTTTTGAAAGGACATAACTGTGAACCAGCAAAATTTAAAGTCTTTTTAGGGAAAAAAAATTAAAATCCTGAGTGTTTAATTCCAAAGTAAAGGAAAGTTGCATACAAAATTGACAATGACATAATTGTTGAAATAAGAGAACATGAACTGGAAAAGGAGAGGAGATGCGGTAGAACTGTAATGAGGAAAAGATTTTAAATGAAGTAATAAAATAGAATTTAAAATGTAAGAAGACTACAAGACAGTAGAATGAGCCTAAGAAGTTAGAACAAAGAACACAGAAGAGGGCAGGAGCTCTAAGTGAGATATCATGTGAACCTCTGCATGGAAATAGAAAACTGCTCACATGCCCTGTGGTTTCAAGAGAATGCAAATCCTGGAATGATTTTAAAAAGAAATCAGAAATGCAGGCAAAAACTACTGATAAAAATTTGGAAAATACTTTCATAGTATTAATCACCTCTCTAAAACTGCCTGAAGGATCAATGACAAGAGACTTTTTCAAACTAGAAAAAAATTAAATTTGAGCACACACACACATACACACACACACACACACACACACTTGTGCTCATTCATAGCCATGCCATGGCACACATATGGAGGTCAGAGAATATGTTTCAAGGGTTAGTTCTCTCCTTCCCCTTGTGGGTCCTGGGAACTGAACTCATGTTATCAGGCTTGGTGGCAAGTGCCTTTATCTGATGAGCCATCTCACTGACATTCCTTAAACTTTAGGGGAAAAAATAGTAATTCTCATGCCATGTAATTTGGTATAGAGAACTATATAATCCATAGTATCAATTTATTATTATTTTGTTTCTAACCTGGTAACTCCTAACAATAACAGCAAAACCCTGAAACTATAAACTAACTTTATATATAAAACTAACAACAAATATAAAAAACAATCTACATCCAAAAGAATGTTCTACCAAAACAAGGAGATTTTATCCCAGAAATCCAATAAGAGCTTAAAAAAGGGGAAATCTATCAGTATAACACATAATGTCTGCCATAAACCTGCAGCTATTATGAAGATACTAAATAGACAGTGTTATAGAAACTGGGGGAAAAGAGACTATGAGATCATCCATTTTTGCTTTGTTTCAACCCTAATAATGAACCACAAGATTCCATGCACTGATATCCAATCTCTTCATGATTGGTGGGTTACTAAAAAGTAAAATTAATCTACCCAAAATACCGAGAGCTCATGGGAGTCATAAGAGTAGCCATTAAGCAGCTTGTATTTACACTATGAGAACTAAGACAAATGGTGAAAGTCACATTCACAAGAGTGGTTTCAATGAACTGGGGTGCAGTTCAGTTGGTGTGCTTACCTAGCAGGAACGGAGTTCAGGGTTCCTTTCCCTGCACCTTATAAAAGTGAACATTGTCGCACACATCTGTAACTTTAAAAACTTGGGAAGTAGAGGCAGGAGACTCAGAAGTTTAAGGTCATCCGTGGTTAAATACAGCAAATTCAAGAGCCACCTGGATTGTTTGAGTCATACACACAGTCTTGATTCACCACGTCTGTCTTCAGTCTCCTTAGCCCACCTGCTACTCTTTGTGCCAAAGATAATATGAAGGGTCAAGGCCTCAGTTATAACCCAGTTGTCTGTGGGAGGAGGTCAAGACTTTTCTCAAATACACTCATTTAAAGAGAGAACCCAAAAGCTGATAAAAATAAAATCAGTTGCCAAATAGACCACTGAATCCATGAAAGATGGAGTCAGGTTTATCCTTCAAAAGCATAAATTATATCATCAACAGCAAATGAAGTTTCCTGAGGCAGATGAGCAAAGTCACAATCAGAGAAATGCTAGACACAGTAGTGAAATAGCAAAAGATGGTCTGGGGATATAGCTCGCTTGGTAGACTGCTTGTCCACTCTGTAGGAAACCTGAGATTCAATGCCACATCTAACCAGGTGTTGCCATTCACGCCTTCAATTCTACCACTCAGGAGGTTGGAAGCAGGAAGATGAGAAGCTCACGGCCATTCTTGGCTGCATGGCAATTTGAGGCCAGCCTGGGCTACATGAGACCCTAGCTCGTAAAAAAAAAAAAAAAAAAAAAAAAAAAAACCACAAACGAATGAAAGAAGAGATAACCAAAGATATAGTCTCACACTTGTATAATATATTGTACATGTAGTACCACACACAATCATTTAGAGGTGAGGTATGTCAATCTAAGGTAACATGGTTACATTTGGGTACGAGGTAAAGAGAATCTGTGTCATTTCTAATTTGGGGGTATCCAAGTAACATGGCTGTCATTTCTCTGAAACAGAACGCCATTGTGCCACCTTCCAGAAGCCCAAGGGTGTCATCATTTCTCCACCCAGCTGCGGCAAGCAGCCAGCCAAGCCGGGGATGATCTGTCAGCTAAGCTGCCGCCAGGGATATATTTTATCTGGGGTCAGAGAAGTGAGATGTGCCACATCTGGGAAGTGGAGCGCCAAAGCTCAGACAGCTGTGTGTAAAGGTAGGTGCCAACATGAGGCAGGAGAAAAAACGAATTCCTGGATAATGACATGTGGGTATTGGGCAGGACTGCCTCTCTGTGAGTCACATTGCAAACCCTTGGTTAAATGGGAGGTAAAAGCCATATATGAACTAGAAAAGGTTCTGGTTCAAGCAAGTGAATTTATAACAATCCAGTTAGGAGAGAATGACAGAAAAAAATTGATAACTGAAGATGGAATCTACTGAGAGCCTTCATTGGGAGATAAAGGCCTTTGAAGAACGTATGACTCGTATAATGCAGATGAGCCCGAAGGGGCTTGAAATAATAAGAGCATGCACATGCGCTTTGAAGCTGGTCACAGTATCATTTACCCAAAAGCAAGAGCAAAACATGGCGAAGACAGTGTTAAAAACAAGAAAGTCCTAAGAGATAAAAAATAGTGTAAAAATAGTCTTCAGAAGTAAATGTGCATTGCGCATGTGCATGTGTGTGTTTGCGATTGCATGTGTGTGGGGGTAGGTGGGTGGGTGTGTGCGCTCGTACACGTGTTCTAGAAGATAAGGAAAAATATAAACATAAGAACTGGAGTGGATATTGTTGAAATAGCATTAATTTGGAGAATCAAACTGAGGATCTCTTTGGAATAAACAAATAATAAATAAAAAACTTGAGTATCTCAGTTAATTGATCAACCCAAAATGGTTGAAGTTAAGAGATTTGAATGAAATCAAGAGCACATATGTAATGCACAGACCCAGAAGCCGAGGGGAATGGGGGTAAAGAACTTTCTTTCCCTTCTTCCACTATAGAAAAGTTTTCCCTAGAGATCTGGATCTTTAGTCCCCAAAAAGCCCCTGAACTCTGGGTTAACAGGCTTCGTCTTCTCTGAGGGACATTTCTAAGTTGTAGAGTTAATGAGGAGAACTTAAGTTTCTGGAGAAAACTGTACCAAAGAACATGAGTCAGATTCACATGCGACCATGCCTCAGGAGATGGGGAGAAAACAAGTATTAGAAATCAAATCCAGCTAAATCATTAGTTAACAATGAATGAGAACTGCAATAGCTTTTTAAAAAGATTAGCAGCTGTGCATCTTCCTAGAGAAAACTATAAATTGAATACAATTCTAGAGACGCACTAAGATGAGACACAGTATTCAGATACAACCGTCTGGGGACTTGAGTAGACCTCATTTAACATCATTTAGGAGTAAAAGTTGTATTCTAACCCGTAACAAGAACTTGACTTTACTGTGTGGCTCTGTACAGTGTTAGCAAGCTTAACTAGGCATTTGTAGTGTGTGAAGCTTTTCCACTGTAGCAAGCATCATTAGTTTTAATTTGGTGTTTGTTTGATAGTACATTCTGAGACTGCTAATTAATTCTGATTGATAGCCCCATTTTCAAGGGTAGTTTCTGCCCTGTCAGCCTTCATTTCCTTCCATTTATTCCTCTGTTTCATTTAAAATACACACACACAAAATATTTGTTCCTACTGTCTGCCAGGCACTAAATAAAACAACGGGGTGAGGAATATGCTTTTTCTTCAATTACCTGGGGGAGAAACATCTGTTTCACAATGGCATGCTGTGTCTTGTGGTTGGGAAGTATAGAGACTATGGAGACCCTGGGAGTGAGCATGCCAAGTGTTTTGGGAGAGCCAGGAGCAGCTTTTGAGCTTAGGATGGAAGGGCGTGCAGCTGCTCTTGGGTATGGGGGAAGAAGGCATTAAGGCAGGCAAAGAAAAGAATCCAGGCAAAGGCCCAACTACAGGGCAGACTGAAGAGCTTCATGGTCTGCACGGCAGGGCCAGTCCAGGAAGGGGCTCCTAAGTCACACAAGGCAACCATACAAAATAGTCATGTGGTCCTAATTAAATGTTAATCAGCATATTAAAAATCGTAAAGTATTAATATAACCAGATTTTTTTACCACCTTTTAAAAATAACTTAATGTACCTGTCAGGCTATTTCACTGAGTTGTGGTTTTTTTCTGGGTCAGACGTGGAGGCTCCACAAATCAGCTGTCCAAATGACATTGAGACAAAGACTGGGGAACAGCAGGACTCTGCTAATGTCACCTGGCAAGTCCCAACAGCTAAAGACAACTCTGGTGAAAAGGTAAGGCTGGCGTGAATATCCCCATCCTCAAATAGATTCTAAATGAACTGCACATGCACGAGGTGGAAATTCTACTGTACCCTAATGATGAGGTGGAAATTCTACTATATCCTAATGATATGTGGCGTTGTCTCTCTAATTTACTCATAAATGCTAGTGTCTCATCTGAGAGAGAAACAGCATTTTTAAAGTATAAATGTCAGGTTAAAATCTGACAGAAACATCTCATATCTTGAGTTTGTCATATTTCTTTCCACTAAGATCTCTCATCATTGATGAATTTTCACCCCTTCGGTAGTTCTGAAGAAAACTAAGAAAAGAAAGATGTGGAACCAACCTTGACTCCTAGTTCTGAAGGTATCTTTTAAATGATAGATCCCAAAGGATTGCATTTTGACCAAGTCTGAAGGATGGGCTATCAGTACTTCTCACTTAGTTTTCCTGAATCCAGCCCTTACTCAGTATTTTAACATTGTATGAACTCTCTGGCTACAGAGGGCCAACCATCAGCTGGTAGGGAAAAGATTCATTTAGGAATTAGGAATGTAGTTTCCTGTTACGACTGCACTGTGTCCAGATGTATGAAGATATCATTAAGCAGCATTTGTTTTCACAGCTGAATATAAATATGTGCGAGCCAGGCAGGACATATTGGGGGTAGGAAGCAAAACAATAATAATTGTTCTGATAATTGTGTTGAATAGATTTACATTCAAAGTAGCTTTTAAAATTCTGACTTCCAGGACTAAATGTAAGGAAATGTCCTTGGGCATGCTGTGACCATTTTCTATTCAACACACAAACATGTGCAACCTCATCAGTGTTGAGCATTAGGGACACAGACAGGGATACATTTTAGGATCTGATGAGGCATTGCAGTAAGTGTAGCATCTTTGTGTACACAGATGCAGAAATCGTATGTCTGTTAGTCTCTGAGAGGAGACGGCCCAGCAGCATCAGTAGGAAGCAGGAAGCAGGAAGCATGTCTTCATTTCCCCTACCTGCTCTTAGGCAGGATCTCAAAGGCCAGACCGTTACAGCTTTGTCTTTTATTCTCTGTGGTCTGTGAAATCAACGACGGGGTTTTCAAGTGTTGCCTCTGCTTTTCTCAATCACTTCTCACATTCTTATACCCAACTCATGAAGTCAATTCCTAATCACTTCCACTGCCTGGCTCTTGACTCTCAACCCAGTCACTGTCACTCTGTCAGACAGTTAAATTTCTGCAGCAAAAGCTAGCTGGAGGAATATGAGGAAGTTTTTGTGATAGCACACATCTGGGGAATGTGTAGTCGTTTTAGAAAAGCTCTGTAAGTAGGAAAAGAATGGATCCAGGGAAGCAGGATACTCCACAAAAGCAATGCCTAACTCGGCTCATAGGAACCCGCTCTGTGCGTAGGCTCAGAAGACCAAATACATGCCTAGGAACTCGTGACTCACTGGCTCAATGCCTCGAAGTCTCAGTTAGGGTTTCCACTGCTGTGAAGAGACACCATAACCAAGGCAACTCTCATAAAGGACAACATTTTATTGAGACTGGCTTACAGGTTCAGAGGTTCATTCCATTATCATCAAGGTGGGAGCAAGGCAGCTTCAAGGCAGGCATGGCACAAGAGGAGCTGAGTTCTGCATCTTGTTCTGAAGGCCAACAGGAGAAGACTGACATCCTCAGGCAGCTAGGAGGAAGCTCTCTCAATGCCCACCTCCACAGTGACATACTTCCATCAACAAGGCCATGCCTACTCCAACCAGGCCACACTTCCTAAGAGTGCTACTCCCTGAACCAAGCATACTGAAACTTCCACATTCTACTCCCTGGGTCAAGCATATTCAAATCACCATACTTGTACTCAGAAATTCAAACATTGCATCAAAGAAAGGCCTCCTGCCACTAAAGGAGGTTCAATGGTAGTAAAGTGGCACTGTGAACATGTCGTCTCAACACTGCCATCATTCAGACTATGTCTGATAACACCAGAGTGAGGTCACTGCATTTAGCCCATCTGGATGAATCAGGATAATGTTTTCATTTTGTAATTCTTAATTCAGTCATATCTCCTAGATGCCTTTTGCCATATAAGGTAACATCCACAAGTTCCAGAGAAGACATGGATGTCTTCTGGGCTACCACAAAGGAGAACACAAATTTGTCTAAAAGAAGGGAAATAGAAATGAAAGGACCCATTTGTGGACCAAGAGATTGGATATATAAGGAAAAGCTATTGTATGTGGCTCATGGTCAGACTCGCACGGTTGGTGAGGTCTGAGAGAGACAGAGACAGAGAGAGAGAGAGAGAGATTTTGGAAGCTTGAAGAAAAAGAGGAGGAGAGGGCCAACCAGAGAAATAGAGCAGGATTATTGAACAGTGTTGAGAACTGGTTTGAAATTGGTGATCATTCATTATAACAAGATTGATCTACACAGTTATGTTAATATCTTTAGAACCAGTAGAATTTTTTGGAACAGGCATAATGAAGCAGGTGAGGTAGCTTTTCTGCAAAATAAAATAGTAAAACAAGAGAGCAAGGCAAGACAATTGCAGAACTTATTGTAACAATGTCCAACAAAGTGCGAACTCAAGACGAGTAAAAGAAGGAACAACCAAGGCTTCTTTCTGGGAGAACCCTTTTCTAGACCATTGCCTTTCATCTGACCATCCCTTAGGACAATTCAAAAAGGGAAGTTTATTGGTGGGAAGGTAGGATGCTAAATTATAGGTGCAATGTAATAAAAAAAAAAGCCCAACCTATAATTGTAGGACTCAACTTGAACAAACTCAACTGGGAAAAAAAACCAATAGAAAATAACTGGTTTTTTCCCAATCTTAGGTTTGATTACTTTGGGATATAAAACCAACTTCTTTCTGTAATTAAAATCCACTTGCAAGGATTAAAAAGAAGAATCTTGCTATCTGAATAAAAATGTGGATCTAATATGCACTTCAAAGCTCTATCCTGCTATATAGCCCAGAACTAGCCCAGAGGAATGGAAATCAGCACTGTGGATGCTCTTTTATTCTGTACCCACACCCAACTCCTTCTTGAGCTTCTGTAGAGTCAGAGTTGGTAATGTCAGCAGCACCATAGCAGTGTCATTGTCCTCCAGTACCAGTGAGTGTTTCATTCTAAAACAAAAGAAATCTACAGACGTTATTAGAGAAGAGATTCTGAGGTAGGAATACTATCATTTGTTATCAAAGTGAGCCCTGCTCAAAAATGAGAGCCCTTAGGAAAGGAGCACCAGCCCCAGCTCTGGCTGAAGAGTTCTGATGGAAAAGGAGCTACAGATGTGGAGTGAGAAGGGCTCTGTGGGCACCGCTGGCTTAAGAAGCTGGAGGAAGACTCCGTTCTGGAAACTCCTATGCTATGGCCTTTATGCAAGAAAAGCAAAGAACCAGATTCACTCCCCGCTGACACGTACTGGGTTTAACCAGTTCCCCTCACCCACCCACTGGGGGTCTGGGTGTTGGGGGAGCTGATAGAACATGGGCAACTCACCAGTCACTATAGCACTGAAAACAATGATCCTCTGTCTCCCAGAAACTCTCAACCGCCATTTATTCCCTTTGTGAAATGCTGTATCATCTTATTCATTTAGTGATCATATATAAATCAGAAGATAAAAGTACAGTGCACTATTACATATTATTTGCCTCCATAAGGTGTCAGTCCACGTCCATCCAGCCTTCACCCCACCTTACCTCTTCCCAATTGGAGAAGTGGCCATCACCTACACGGCGACCGACTCATCCGGTAACCAAGCCAGCTGCACTTTCTACATTAACGTCATTGGTAAGTCTCCAAATCATGCAGGTGGTTTGCAAAGACAATCCTTTGTATTCATCGATATCTGCTGCCCAGGTTCTTCCTCCTGGCATTGAAACCCTCAGAGCTGTCCCTCACTGCAGCCCTCCATATCCTGTGACTGTCACCATGTCTATTTCTGCCCAGATGAGCTCTTTGGAAAGTTCCAGATGGCTGCTACTTCTTTCTGTTTACCTGCCATTTATTCTCAAAGTCATTCAAGCCTAGACTCTGTTCCTTCTGCGCCTATGATTGTGTTACTGTCAAGACCACCAACAATTTGTTGTGACTCTCCACTGCCATTCCTAGGCTCTCTCCTCCTAGACCTATGACTGACTGTTGACCATCCGAGTCTCTTAATTGTTTACTTAAGGTACCGTCAAATACATACAACTGCCTATCAAATCACTTCATAAAGAGGTCTCCAGGCTTATTTAAACTTTTTTTTAAAATTGAATGGAAAACAATAGATTTTACTATTTGAGTATTTTCACTCATGTGTAATTTAACTTCTTAGTACAAATATCCCACTTGAAAAAAATACTTTACACCTGTTGAAGTTTATAATGTTTATTATATAACATGCTGCTATACCACATATTTTTCTTTATAATGGCTGTTTTATTTTATTTTGTTGGATATTTTATTTATTTACATTTCAAGTCTTATCCCCTTTCCTTGATCTCCCCCCACCCTCCACGAAAACCCTTATCCCATTCCCCTCTCCTGCTTCTTTGAGGGTGTTCCCCCTCTCACCCACTCCCGACTCCCTGCCTTCAAATTCCCCTACACTGGGGCATCGAGCCTTCACAGGACCAAGGGTCTCTCCTCCCATTGATGCCCAACAAGGCCATCCTCTGCTACATATGCAGCTAAAGCCATGGGTTTCTCCCTGTGTACTCCTCGATTGGTGGTTTAGTCCCTGGGAGCTCTGGGAAGTCAGGTTGGTTCTTGTTCTTCCTATGGGGTTGCAAACCCCCTCAGCTCCTTCAGTCCTTTCTCTAATTCCTCCATTGGGGACCCCATTGGGGACCCCGTGCTCAGTCCAGTGGTTGGCTGTGAGCATCTGCTTCTGTATTTGTCAGGCTCTGGTAGAGCCTCTCAAGAGACAGCTATATCAGGCTCCTGTCAGCAAGCACTTCTTGGCATCCACAATAGTGTCTGGGTTTGGTGACTGTATATGGGATGGATCCCCAGGTGGAGCAGTTTTTGGATGGCCTTTCCTTCACTTTCTGCTTCACACTTTGTCTATGTATTTGATCCTGTGAGTATTATTTTCTGAAGAAATTATACTTCATACAGAACATGATGGAGCACCATTTAAACGTTATCCTAAGTTCTAAAGATCAAGTCTGCTCTCGGCAAACATCTTTCCATTCTTCTCTTACATGGTCTTTCCTCTGGGCTTATTTTCTTAACCACCTCTTTCTTACCTGCAATTTCCTCTCCCCTGGCTTCTCTGCCACCTGAGTCTAGTCTGTGTTGGGCACTAGCCTCCAGAACATTTATCTTACCTATTCTTCCTTTTCTCTTTCCTAGACTTTTGTTTCTTCATTAGTTCTTAAACGTTGTTGAACATCCAAGCTTCCAGCTTTAGACTTCTAATCTTTAGCTGTAATTTTCATGTGTGGTTTTGTTGACTGACAACCCATACCTGTCTGTCCCCATCTTGGATCTCTTTTCTGAAATCCAAACCTAAAGTATTAAACATCATCTAGGAAGTGGCATGGTGGTTCACACTTGTAAACCCAGCTCTTAGAAGGCTAAGACATAAGGATCATAGGCAAGCCCGAGCTATAGGAGGAGCTTTGTCTAAAAAGGACAACAGGGAAAAACAAAAGGAGAGCCTGGGATACAAGCCCGAGCTATAGGAGGAGCTTTGTCTAAAAAGGACAACAGGGAAAAACAAAAGGCTTTTCCGCATGGGTATGCCACAGCCGTCTCATATACAAGCAATAGATTTCTATTCCAGAAAATGATGCTGTCAACTGAAGAGCTACAGTTATTGTGGAGTTTTTAACTAAGACATATAAATCACTTAAATCCAAGCCTGACACACATTATCTTTGTAAAAGCTAGATAATTCAAATTTTAGAGAGAGAAAGAGTTTGGCTGTATATATTTATATGAACCGTGTGTCCCAGGAGATTATGAAAGCACATCATATTTCCTAGAATTTAAGCTAAAGACAATTGTAAACTACCATCTGGGTGCGGGGAAAAAACCCAGGACCTCTGTAAGAGCAGCAAGTGTTCTTAACTGCTGACCCATCTCCTAAGCCCCTACATTTCACTCTGGTTATTATGGATCTATTTTCATTGCTTTTAAATTGAATACATCCAATTCATTTTATTCTATAAAATTTACACAGCTGCCTAAAATAAAGAATGTATCCCAAACTGGCCTGATGGCCTGAGTTATAAGTTTAGATTAAAAGTAAACACGGGACTCAAGTAAAATCTAATCCACCTAACTCTTCTAGTATTTAGATTTCTAGGTGCTTTTGCCATGTTGTGTTAAATACAGGCTTTACCAGCATGAAAAACAGATCTTTTATCTGGCTTTATGACTTCAAACATGAAAATATGGCTTAGTAGTTTGCCAGATGTGAGTCTTTCATAAGAGTTAGGATGGTGAAATAGAAAATATGTACTTGGGTATCTAGCTAGACATTAGCTGAATTTCCAAACTCTTAAAGAGAAAGGAGAGAAGGACATAGGAGACAAACAACAGGGAGATAGAGACAGGAAATATTCCCAAGCCTATATGTTTCTTCTTGTCTTCATGGTGTAGATAGGTCAGAGACCTGCAAGGCATAAAGAGAGGCTGCAAGGCTGATGCTGGCGTTCAGGACTGCTGCTTTCTTGTAACAAACAGAGATTAAGTCCTAGTTGACTCCTGTATCCACCATTCAATTTTCAAATGTTCAACTAAACCAGATAAACTTAGATGATGTTTGAACACTGATTCGTGATTCTGTCAGGGGTAAATGATGACTGCTTTCAGGCTGGCATGGTTAACTGTGAGTTGACTTGATTCAGTGTTCTCAAAGAGCACTGACCTACCCGGAGCATATCTCCTTTCTTTGCTTTATTTAAGCTCCTTGTTTTGAGCACCTATTGGGGGCCAGGAGCTTTGCTATTCAGTGGAGACTTAAATGTGACCAGAAGGGACTGTATTTTACAGAGCTAACAATCTAGGATAGCACTAAGCCCAAGTTATTATACTCATGAAATGTTGAGTGAGTGAGAAAGACAGAAACTGGGCATTTCTTCATAAAACATAGGTTAAAACAGAAATATGTGCGTTCTCATGGGGTATAGCTCATTCAGTTTCAGGATGTTTTCATGAACAGAACAAATGTCTTGGCCTTGGTACAATGACTGCAAGTTATTAACTTAATGACTTCAAGCAAGCTCCTTAAGTTTGTCTGGACTATGTCTTCACATAAAAAAAAAATTAAAATAGTAGTTTCTACTTTACCCTTCAGACTTCAAAGGTGTATAATTAAGAACACTTTGAATATCTAAAAGCTAAATGTGATTGAAATCTCTTCCTGTGTAATTTCTTCACTGTCCTTTACTGATATATATATCAGTATATAGTATATATTTTTTCATGACATTCAAAACAGTACTTTAAAACATGGCTTTTCCATCTCATCTCAAAGCCAACTACTCCTGGCACACTTCTGTGGTTATGATAAAATGCCCTGTTCAAAAGCAACTTGGAAAGGATTTATCTGGAGTACAATTCCAAGTTACAGTTGATCACTGAGGGAAAGTTGAGGCAGGAACTCAAAGCAGCTAGTCACATCACATCTACAGTCCAGAGCAAAGAGAAACAAATGCATCCATGCTCCATGATTGCTTGCTTATGCTCAGCTAGTTTTCTTAACTATACACAGTTCAGGACCCCTGTCTAGGGAATGATATCTTCCACAGTTATGATGAGTCTTCCCGCCCCAATCAGTAGTCGACACAATTCCCCTAAAGGCTTGCCCACAGGTCAACCAGATCCTTCAATTGAGACTCCTTTGTCAGATGATTCAAGGTTGTGTCAAGATGACAGTTAAAATTCACCAGCATCCCACCCTTCAATCTGAATTCTAATGCTCAATAAATTCATCAAAGTTGAAGGTCACAGCCTATGACCCAACCCAGGCTTGGCCACCCATCCTCAATAACTAGAGAATCAGATAAATACTGCAAAACTTAAAAACTAGATTTATTCACTGTGGTCACATTGGGAAGATGGATGAAGAGATCCAGCAAACACCCATGTCTGTCTTCAGGGTTCTGAAGTGAGGTTAAAATTTAAGTACAGACCAAGGATATGCCCATCTCAACAGTTCACCTCAATGGGTAGTGCCACTCACCACTGACCCATCATTGTCTGGGCTTCAGTCTCATCCTGTAAGGTGGTCTAACAGATTCTTTCTTGGGGACAAATTCCACCCTGACTGGTGCCTTTTCCTTTTCCAGCATGAGATTACCCAGGATCATTTGGGGTCCTTTGTTTCAATAGTCTGAGACTCAGAGTGGGAGTCACAATGCCTCTTTGGAATAGCTTCATTTCTGCCAGGCCAATTACTGATGTTTTAAAGAGCAGGCATGACTTCTTTGTCTGATTCCATGTTCTTCAGATGTGGAACCACCTGTCATCGACTGGTGCCGATCTCCACCTCCAATCCAGGTCGTAGAGAAAGAGCACCCTGCCAGCTGGGATGAGCCTCAGTTCTCAGACAACTCCGGTGAGAACAAACAAATCTTGTCATAGGCTGGGTGACACTGACCAGGTTTTGCTCTTTAAAGCTTCTTCAAATGGCAAAAGAAGTGAAAGACATAATGGCTAAGAAGAATGAGAAATGGTACTAAGCAATGTAATATTGTAATATAACACTGGCATCTTGTTCAGCCATTGGGACTTGACTTCATTCAATACTCACTGGGTATTTATTAAACCTTTGCTAGGTTTTGAACGCATAGGTTGTGATGAGTTTACTAAATGGAATCTATGATGCCCTGAAAATATTAGAGTTCCTCTTAGCACCCCAGTCCAATTCTGTGTATAAGTACTCATTCCCAAATATTAGCTGAATGGATTACAAAAGGTCATAGGAAGGTCAGGGGGAACCGGAGCAAATGTAATTGAAGTTCATTTTAAAACATTCCCTAAAACAACAGGGAAATCATACTGATTTCTTAAACCACCAATGTCCCAACAGACTTAGTCAAAGAAAGATAGTTTGTTTAACAAAATTCCCGAATTGAATAGGAATTTTGAGTCTATTATTTCTGTGGTGCAGCCTAAAGATTGAATCTTCTGTTCTCTAGTAATAGACAAACATGCAGCGTGGATTGCTCAGCTGGTTTACATAGAAAATGGAAGCACATCAGATGGAAGGTTAATGATCACATCCCTTCTTCCCTCCGTAGGGGCTGAATTGGTCATTACCAGCAGTCACACACAAGGTGACATGTTTCCTCATGGGGAAACGGTGGTATGGTATACAGCCACTGATCCCTCAGGCAACAACAGAACCTGTGACATCCACATTGTCATAAAAGGTACTCTCTTCCAGTATCCCCCCCAGTCTAGCTAACATCTGATATATGTGATCACTATACTCCTCTATTTTGTGGGGGAAGATAGTCTGTAAGTGCTGAAATTTCAAGCTGAAATACTGACAGGATGTAAGTTTCCAGTTGTCATGCCTGACCTTGTGACAGATTGTCCCTGAGGGTAGTCATTAGTTCCTGTGTTAACAAGAGTACCCCAGAGGAAAAGAGCCAGTTATAAAGGGATTGAGTTGCCTTAGATGATATTGGCTAGAGAGCCCAGCCATGGGTTCTGCACACGGGTGATGCAGAGAACCCAGTTGCTGCTCATTCCAGGAAGCTGGAAGTCGTGGGGGGGGCATCTTTCATCCCTATGATGCAGTCCCAGGCCATTGATGAAGGCCTGGAAGCCCACTGGGAGACTAAAAGCTGATAGAACCTGGAGTCTCACATCCAGGAGTGAAGACAACAACAAGAGACTGTTCAGCACTTACTTCATCAGAGTAGTGGGCACATCTGATGGCTTCTTTTTCCTCTCTCCCACTCCATCTCTTATCCTATTGGATGGAACTGCCCACATTCAGGGCAGGTTCTTCCCTGCTGATGACTGTCCCCACTTGCCAGTCATCTCTGGAAACACCTTCAGTGACTCCCAGAGGGACAGTGGTTTACTAATCTTGTAGACATCATTCCCCCTATTTTGCTCATAGTCAAGATTCACCCTCACATCTGTCTTACGTCTGCCCTTTCATTAACCATTTCCTCTGAGATTGCAAAGTGTTGCTTTAAAGACCTTGAAAAGGTCTTTGCTACATAATGTTATCCATGTTTTATTCAAGCGATTATTCCAGAAGTAATAGTACAAGGTCAAATAGACTTTTACCTTCCTATAAAATGTCTGTAACTCCTAATTGCATATTGGTGCAACTTTTCAACATCTGCCCACAATACAGGAACCAAAAAGCAGTTAGTGCTGCTCTCTCATCCTGGGGACCCTTGGTAAAATGTTCTCCTAGTAGACAGGAGTCCTCTTCTCGACTCAGCTTTAATTCCTGGACTATATTTCTTCTACAACTATAATTGAATAATACAGTGTTATTTTGACACAGGTTCTCCCTGTGAGGTTCCCTTCACTCCTGTAAACGGGGACTTTATCTGTGCCCAGGACAGTGCTGGTGTTAACTGTAGTCTGAGCTGCAAGGAGGGCTATGACTTCACAGAAGGGTCAACTGAGAAGTACTACTGTGCTTTTGAAGATGGGATCTGGAGACCACCATATTCTACAGAATGGCCAGACTGTGCTAGTAAGTTTCAATTCTGTACCTTTTAAAGTATACCACCATGTGCTTTTCTACATGACACACAGAAAATGTGCCTTACAATGAGAATTAATGGGAAGGGTGTCATGAATCAGAATATGTATAGTTTAAAATATTAGCCAACAGAGTCTCGCTAGAGATAGGGTTACTATAGAAAGGCAGAACTATCTTGATCTGCTCATGATTTTCCAAAAATGTTTGAAGAAGTTTGTGAGCATGGAATTCTTTGCCTCAAGTTTCTTAGTGAAAGAACTTCTGGAACTTAATATCCTATGTAGGTGACAGAAAATGGTAGATTGTGTGCTGTCTTTAGATTTGACTTAGATTCAGAGCTGCTGAATCTGGGGGGGGGGGGATGGAGTGTGTTGTGGGAGGATGCTGAGGATTGAACCCCTGGGAAAACTACATTCTAAACTCTAGCAGCCCATAGTGTTAGCATTCACTACAAGAGCAAAGTTGTTTTTGTGGAAATTATACTCTCAAGGATTACGACTACACATAACAGTTAAAACTTGTAAACGTCTGCTAGTTGAAAATATAAGCACATAATAAAAATGTATATACATTTAAACCGCTTTGACGTAGTCAAGATCAAAGGCTCTCTTTTGTACCCCACTGCAACTTCTCTCATAGGACTGGAGGTTACAGAATACTAGATCAAAGCAAAGTCATCTCAGTAGCAGGGTGCGGTGCCTCTCAGCTGTGGTTTATTGTGGCCAGTGACTACCTGGAAACTGTCTCTCACTGTCACCTCTCACTACGAAAGCAATCTTATAAATCATGTCAGAATCCCCCAAAAAATGTTCAATTTTAAAAATATTCTTTAAGTCAGCATATAAAAATATTAGCCATCACTATGGAATTGTCATACATGTGTCCTAATCCTTGTAAAATTAGTCCTCTTCTAGGATGCAGGTTTTGAATTTCAGTTTTTTTAATTAATTAATTTATTTATTTTAAACTCCAAATTTTATTCCCCTCCTGGTCCACCCTCTTATTGTTCTATATCCCATACCTCCTCCCCAGCCCCCTGTCCCCACGAGGCTGTCCCCACCCCCTCAACCCCCACCCCACCAGACCTCTAAACTCCCTGGGGCCTCCAGTCTCTTGAGGGTTAGGTGCATCTTCTTTGACTAAACCCAAACCAGGAAGTCCTCTGCTATATATGTGTTGTGGGGCTCATATCAGCTGATGTATGCTGCCTGGTTGGTGGTCCGGTGTTTGAGAGATCTCAGAGCTCCAGGTTAATAGAGACTGCTGGTCCTCCTACAGGGTCTCCCTCCTCCTCAGTTTCTTCCAGCTTTTCCCTAATTCAACCACAGGGTCAGCAGCTTCTTCTGTTCACTGGTTGGGTTCATATATCTGCATCGGAGTCTTTCAGCTGCTTGTTGGGTCTTTTGGAGGGCAGTCACGATAGGTCCCTTTTTGTGAGTGCTCCATAGCCTCAGTAATAGTGTCAGGCCTTGGGACCTCCTCTTGAGCTGGATCCCACTTTGGGTCTGTGATTGAACCTTCTTTTCCTCAGGCTCCTCTCCATTTCCATCCCTGCAGTTCTTTCAGACAGGAACAATTATGGGTCAGAGTTTTGTCTGTGGGATGGCAACCCAAAGCTCTGGGCTGGGAATATAGTTCAGTGATAGAACACCAGAGCAAGAAAGGGAAGGAAGTCAGGAAGTAAGGGAGGAGAAGGGGGAGGGAGCAGAAGGGTAGGGGAGGGGAGGGGAGAGAGGGGAAGGGGAAAGAGAGGAGGGGGAAGGGGAAGAAATGGGGAGGGGAAAAGAAAGGAAGGAGAGGGGGTAAAAATTAAATTTGTGTTGAAGTTCTACCCAACTGAAGCTGTTTTGCCTTAAATTCTCTAGTAAAACGTTTTGCAAACCACGGGTTCAAGTCCTTTGAGATGCTATACAAAACTACGCGGTGTGATGACATGGATTTGTTTAAGAAGTTTTCTGCAGCATTTGAGACTACCCTGGGGAACATGGTATGTCATCAGAAGTCTTTGGCTGTGTGTCGTGTTTTGAAGGATACTACTAAAGCTGTCTTATCTTCCCTGGGTCTCTTACAACTGAAATGTCCATTCCTGAATGTTTCCTTCTTTGGGATCCAAATTTGTATTTGTAATTATTTATTCAATTTAGACTTCTGATATAAGTTTTAATTCAGTTTATAAACTTTCTGAATCAGAAAGTTTGAAAAGTTTAGTGTCTTTATAGTTTAAAAATATTTGCTTTATTTTTTAAAATCACACACACACACACACATACAAATACCCAAACTTTTAAGTTATATTATTTTAAGAACTAGTTGAACATTTGAACATTTTCTTTTTGTTGCTGTATTTTGGGTTTGCTTTTGGACTTTGAGAGAGGGCTTCACATAGCCCAAAGTGACCTCAAACTCACTACGTAGCCAAGGATGGCCTAGAACAGCTGGTCCTGCTGTCTCTACCTCCTGATTTTACTGCAGTAGTTCTCAATCTGTAGGTTACAACCCTAAGACCATCTGCACCTCAGAGATTTACATCATGATTCATAACAGAAGCAAAATTACAGTTATAAAGTAGCAATGAAAATAATTTTGTGGTTGGGGGTCACCCCAATATGAGAAACTGTATTAAAGGGTCCTAGCATTAGGAAGGTTGAGAACCACTGGCTTACAGACTTGTGCCATCACACTCAGTATGTGTTACAGGGGATTGTATCCAGGGCTTCAAGCATTCAAGGCAAGTACTCTACCACTTGAGCTGCATCCTCATACAAAAGGATTTTCTATTGTATGCATTTTTGTCTAGGTTTCTAGACAGCAACGCAACGACCTTAACTGAATTGAATGTCTAGAAAGCAGGAGCCATGCTTTTGTCTGACAGAGTGGATGGAGATTTGTTGATTGGCTAACAAACATAATAAAGTGCTGCTTGCTAAATGCCAAGTGTTATGAAAATGTGCAATGTATAAACTGGCATATACTTAATAAGTTCTTGGTTTAAAATGTTTTACTTAAGCAAGCTTGGTAGAGCCAAATGCCTAATAGGAAAATCAATGTCATCCTTGCCAGAGGACGGAGGAACTCCTGTGTTCATCTGGTCACTGTGAGTCTCAGGTCTGGACTGTAAAGGGCAATGACACACTCATAGTATCATACCATAGTGAAAAATAGTGGGCTATTCCTCAAATAACTATTAGAGCTCACACTGGAAACTGTGTGAAATAAATTCCATTCATGCTAGTGGCCTTCATTTGTCTAAAACAAACTGCAGTCGGTTAAAGATGGTAAAAATGGATCAGAACGTGACATTAAATGTTTGTTCATTTGATTAGTATTTAGTCAGCATCTATGTTCTGTGGGATAACCTTGGCAAGCATTAGGTACTTGTAGACTTTACATCCCAATGAATGATATGAACAATAAACCAATTACAAGGGAAATGGCATGCCAGGCAGAACGTACTACAGAATGAGACAGATCAGAACATGGGAAAACAGTGGTGTCCTGTTGGAAAAGTGGAATGAAGAGATGAGAAGGAAGTGTTGTTCAGGACACAGCTTCTACAAAGGACAATGAGGGTGGAGCTGACACCTTGAGAGGCTTCAAGCAGGCAGAGGGAACATGAGAGTCTGGAAATAAAAGGAAAGCTTCAGAGTGGGGATTCCACTTCCAGACCTGCCAAGAAGACCTGGATGTATAATGTTTCCAGAACCATTTTCTGGAAAATAGACCAGAACTCTGGAAAGTTGAATTTTATTTAGAGCAAAGATGAAGAGAATATAGAGAAAATATGACCTTAACAATTTTTCATTTACTGACGGAGTTTCAGAGAACATGGGAGAGCTAGGGGACTAGAGAGGGGTGGGGCATAACATTAGAGAAGGGGTTAAGGAATCTAGGGTAGTCTCAAGTCAGAGATAGCCCAGGAGTCCAGGCTTCCTCTGGTGAGGGACACAAATGGAGATTAAAAAGTATGAATTTAATACTGGTGGTCTGAGACAGTGAGAGGCTGAAAGGTGAAGGGGAGGAAGGGAGGGAGAGACGGAAGGATGGGTAGAGGGAGGGAGGGGCCTTTTCATAACATGTAGAGTTCTGTAAATATAAAGTGTCCTCTCTCATCCCATTGGTGAAGATGAGAGGTCCAGGGGAGCCGAGGGTTCTCCAGAAGTGCACAGGGGCGTGGTTTCTGACTTCATCTTCACTTCCAGGTCCCGTCCTTTTGTAGTGACGCTGACGACATTGACTGCAGACTGGAGGACCTAACCAAAAAATACTGCATCGAATATAATTACAACTATGAAAACGGCTTTGCAATTGGTAATTATATTTTGCCGTGCTGATATGCAAGATGGATCAGCAAAACAAAATAGCCCCACAGGAGTGGTGGAAAACAAAAAGAAAAAAAAATCAACCTTTTTCATCAAGTAATTTAGGATGTCTATAGAATCTGATCCTGTGATAATTCATTATGGATATCTTAAATTTTGGTATAAAATAAGTCACCTTAAAACATTAATGAAAACACTTCAGGATAAAAGTCACATTGTGATGGAAAAATTTGAAAAGTGACCTATTACTAAATGTAATCATAAGAGTTACAAAGTACTTAAAGAATAGTTTTCTTTTTTTAAATATAAAACTCCATGCAGTAGAAACTCCCAGTATTCTATGAAGGCATAGCTAGGGAGGACTCCCAGCAGTAAGTTTTACATGGCATTCAATTGGCCTTGCAATTAAGCCATTTATTCAAAATAGTCCTACGTGGGAAATATTCACAGTTCTCACCCAGGTTATAAAACCCAGTTATTGAAAATGTAAATGTCTAAGTCTAACCAAAATTTTGAATGCTTTTTCCAAGTAGAGCAAAATTTTTTTATCAAAGATTTTCTAAGTATAGTAAATCAACTTTGCATAATTGCTACATGGTATTTCTGGGAGACTTTGTAAGCTGAAATCACAAAAATACTGATTCCTGCTTTTAAAATATACACAGAAAGCCAACAAATCTCTGCAGAAAGTTTACCTAAGTGGACAAACAGGCTCTCGAAGACAACTTGTTTAAAGATCATAATTAAGTGTCAGTGTGACCAGAGCAGCATGACTATCACATAATTAGCTGACTTGATTAGTTGAGTCAGATATTAAAGCAGGCGGGGCATCTAAATTGTCCCCTCTTATTACAGACAAAGCTATTGTTGACCTCTATTAATGAAGGAATTGGAGTTCAGGAGGATGAAAGCAATTTGGATGGGGTTATACAATCATATGTCACACCTCATGAACCGAAAACCTGGTGTCTGCCTGTCAATCACACTGGCATCAAGGACACTTTAGAAGTCACACATATCCATGTCTTCTCCCAAGATGCAAACCTGTACTTCTAGTCTGCCTTTGCCAGCTTCCCTGCCTTTAATATGTGAAGCAGATATTCTGAATAATATTTATTTTTTAGAAGTCTGATTGTGTTCACTAAGCTTATAAAGTCATTGGAGGAAGGTATAGAAGAGAACTAGGAACTCATTAGAATTCTGTACTGCATCCCAATTGCTTGTGAATTGAGGATAATTACCTTTTAACTTAAAGAAGTGACAAATTCCATATACTGTCATAGGTAAGAGGGTAATATATTAGTCTCTAAATTAAATACAAAATGCCCCCAAAATGACAACGTAAGGCTTAGACCAAACCACCTATACACCAGGGGCATTGAGTAAATGGTTGAGGCAGTTTGACTTGTGATGTTAGAACCTAAACATGGAGGAAGAGGCACCTGTCTGACCACTTGTTTCTCTGCCCAATTCTCATCAGGACCAGGGGGCTGGGGTGCAGGTAACAGGCTGGATTACTCCTACGATCACTTCCTGGATGTTGTACAGGAAACACCCGCTGATGTGGGCAAAGCCAGATCGGCACGGATTAAAAGAACTGTCCCATTGTCTGACCCCAAAATTCAGCTAATTTTTAACATCACAGGTAAGAATAAACTGTCTATTTGACAAAGAAATATGAGACGAAGTTTGGAGCTGGAAAGCTATTTCTGATATGTATCATGCATTATGCTTGTTCAGAAGTAACCCTAGAGATGAGAACTAGAGTTAGCGGCCAGCTAAGCGTGGTCATTGCCAGCTAAGCATGGTCATTGCCAGCTAAGCGTGGTCATTGCTTTGCTGTTTATTGTCACAGAGCTCTTTTCTGGCCCTTGCAGACACAAGCACCTGCTTTGCTTGCATGGTGACAGGATAAACTAAGATGCTCATTTTTAAAAGCAAGAATATAGACTAATAATTCATCCTGTGAGGATGAATTCGCTCAACAGTCGATATCAACCCAGCATCTAAGCAAAGGATTCAAACATATTTTGCTCTTAATACTACCCATGTGTGATGTATTCAGCAAGAACTGGTTGACTTTATTTTAACTTAATTTTTTATGAAATACTTTAATATATGATTTCATTGGGGATAAAAATTATTATTATAGTTAGTGCCTAATACATGTTTTATGCGTGTGAGTGTATGTGTGTGAGTGTGGGTGGGTGAGAACATGCATGTTTAATTTTGTTGTGTTTTATCTCAGCTAGCGTGCCACTCCCAGAGGAAAGAAATGATACCCTTGAATTGGAGAATCAGCAGCGGCTCATTAAGACACTGGAAACAATCACAAATCGCCTGAAAAGCACCTTGAATAAAGAGCCCATGTATTCTTTCCAGCTGGCCTCGGAAACGGTGGTGGCTGACAGCAATTCCCTAGAAACAGAAAAGGCTTTTCTCTTCTGTAGACCAGGCTCTGTGCTGAGGGGTCGCATGTGTGGTAAGACTCCCCAGGGATCCAGCTCTTCACTGTGCACTGGGTCAAATGAGCTGGACACAGACGTTTTCCAAGTGTGTTTAAAGAACACTGATATGGAACAGGCATTTTGCATCGTTGTGTGGTTGTTACTATACTGTGTTGTTTCAAGAACCTGAGTACACACCATTGTTGAGGACAAGCCAAGTATTTTTATGTGAAGGAAACATCTTATTTTCGTTTATAGCTCTTTAAGCCTCATAGAGATGCTGGAGAAAGGATCAGTGGTTAGAGCACTTGCTGCTTTTGTCAGAGACCAGAGCTTAGTTTCCACATCCACACTGGGCAGCTCACAACCACTGGGAACTCCAGCTCCAGGGGTTCTGATTCCGTCTTCTGGCCTCCACAGGCACATGTGTTCATGTACACACACACACACACACACACACACACACAACACAGTGAATGATGTGAATCTCAGGTTAGTCTCCCTTAGGTCCTGGCCCTTGTGTCATGCACCTGAAGCCTCCTCCTTCTGTTCTAGCCATCACACCTATAGCTTGTTTTTGCTATCCCTAGTGTGACAAAGATCAATTCATTCAAAGCTGTTATTAGGAACCTACTCTGGTTTCTTTTTCACTCTCTGAGAACAATCGGGAATTGACTTGACCAACATTTCTCTCGTCTCAGTGAGGCCTTCAGACCTGTGCCAATGTAAAATGTCTGTGATGCATCGTGGCTAAGCTTAGGGCCCACCTAAGAACTAAGGCATCTGCCAGCATAAACATAGAGAATTAGGAATTCATTTTCAATAAGCACCCAGGTAATAGTTGAATTCATTAGTATCTCCAAATCACCTGGTATAAGGTTCAGGCATCTCTCTAGCATGCTTTGATAACCACCTGCTCAGTGAGTATAACACTCTATTTGACCTCAGATGTTCCATGACACTATACATTCTAAAGTGTGCCCATTGCCTTAGAGCCCTTTGATCAGAGGATACCTGAAACACTCCCTCCAAGAATTCCCTTGCCTGTTTCAGTCTTTCTGTGTTGACCTGAATTCTGTGTCTAGAAATGACACTGGATGGAGAAGTAGTTTTCTTTTTTTATCAGGGGAGGGGGGTTATGTGCAGAAAGATAATTTAGAAAATGTTTTCAATATCACAAAGCCATCGCAAGTTTATCTAAATACTCATTCTTTTATCCTTGCCTTCAGTTTTTTCTTTGTTAACTATACATTTTCTATAATGGTTTCTGTAATGCCATAGCTTTCCTGCATTTTTTAAAGCCCTATCATATTAATCCTAAGATTGGTCAATAAGATGTATACATCTTCTCAAAAGAAATAATATACAACTATTGGTCTTTAGAAATATATATCTGGAAGGTCTACCCGCTGTGGGTATAAAACTCTTACGTGAAATTTAACCTGTGAACAATAGTACCTAGAAACATGCTTCCTGGGAAAAAGAATTAAAGGGTGCTGTGGCTGTGGGATCTGAATTTCCTGCCTGTTTTGTCCACAGTCAACTGCCCCCTGGGAACCTCTTACTCTCTGGAGCATTCCACCTGTGAAAGCTGCCTCATGGGATCCTACCAAGATGAAGAAGGGCAGCTGGAGTGCAAGCTCTGTCCCCCAAGGACTCACACGGAATATCTCCATTCAAGAAGCATCTCTGAATGCAAAGGTAGATAGAGGCTTAAGGTTTGAGAGACAGATGGATTTTTGTGCCCAGTTGTAGTGGGAGGGAGGTTTCTTTGTCCATCACTTGATCTTGGTCAAGGCTTCTGTATCAAAACATAAATTAACAAGAGACAATCATATCCATTTTTTAATGAAACTTTTGCATGGCACAGGAGCCTTTAGAAATGAAGACACAAAGAAACTAGGGTGTGTGTGTGTATGTGTGTGTATGTGTGTGTATGTGTGTGTGTGTGTGTGTGTGTGTGATGCTGAACTTGATGATGAGGTGAGTGGCTAAGTAGAAGTACAAAGGGACAAAGAGAGTAGGAGGTGTTGCCTGTTTATCTGTGTTCTCCCTGGGCCCTAGTGTCTTCAGAGCCAAGGGTGCTTCTTTCCTCTGGATAGCAGAATGAACAGGTCTCTTATGGTCTCAAGATCTATTGTGAGAGAAAGAGAGATAGGGAGGTTCAAAGAGACCTGCCTGCTTCTACAATGCTCTCAGGTTCCTCAAGCTTAAAATATTCAGTATGTGGCCAGGTGTGGTGGTGCACGACTTCAATCCCAGCATTTGGGAGGTAGAGACAGGCAGATCTATGAGTTCAATGTCAACCTGGTCTATAGAGGGAGGTCCAGAACAAACAGGGCTGCGCAGAGAAATCTTGTCTCAAAAGCAAACAGCAAAATATATTTAGTATGCTGATGTGCCATGCTTTGTGGAAGAACAGTGGTTCTCAACCTGTGGGTCCAAACCCCCTTAGGGATCAGAGGACCCTTCAATAGGGGTCACATATCAGATATCCTGCATATCAGACATTTATATTACGATCCATAACAGGAAGAACATTGCCATTATAAGATGCAGCAAAAATTATTTTATGCTTGTGGGCCACCACAACACGAGGCACCATACTTAAGTGTCAAAGCATTAGGAAGGTTGAAGACCACTGGGGTAGAGGGTTCTTAGCCCTGTCTCAATTCCTCAGTCTAAAAATAGATGGAATAAGAGCAGTGCTAAAAGCAACTTTCCACACTCTTTCTTGTAGTTATAAAGCACTAAGTGAATGTGTCCTCGGTCCAGAAAGACCATTTCTCTCTTCTTGGAACTATGCCTTGGTCCATGCCTGCTCCTCTCTCAGACAGACCTCAATCCACATTCATTAATTAGCCTGAAAGTTTCTCTTGACTCTCATACTAATTAGTAGTAGGAAGGACGTTCGTGGCCCTTTGCAATCAAGTTGGATGTAGATAGTATCTAACAAATACTGTTAGAATAGTGTCTGATATGTTGACTTGGAAACGAACTCCAGCAGGCACAGATGAATGAATAGATTCTTGCCTCTAGGAAATATGGCATTTTCTGGGTTTCTCCTGCTCTTCACAACACAAGTCTCTGGTGGAAACATTTTCTTTCATAATGAATGTTAACAGGAGACACATCTCATCAAACTGACTGTTAGACATTGTTCCTCTGTCCTAGGACGTGAAGGTAGTTGTCGGTGTTTAACAATAAATATAAATTCTAGGAGGTGCTGGGTGATTGGAAATGTCCCCAAACTGTTAGCAAGGCTGATAATGAGAGTCTGATGGAGAAACTGAAGCAAAAGGACAGTGGGTCAATGAAGCTGTTGAAGGAGGCAGCAGAATCCGTCGTCCCTGGAGATGTGCACTGCTGGATTTAAATGAATAAAGGCCAAATTGAGTTTCCCTTCCTGTCCCTCTTCACACAGCTCTCCACAACAAGCTTTGAAGATGGTGCCTCACTGTAGTTAGAACACTGATTGGCAGCGATGGAAGGAACTGGGGCATATGTCTAAAAGTTAGCAATATACAAAGCATGATGGCTCTACCTTGTGTTCAAGTTTCCTTTTCCATTTCGCCTTAGATAGGGAAAGCCTTACACCACACCCAACTAATTTTAAGCAACTTCATCCCATTGCTCATTGCATGGTATGTTTCTTCTCAGCTCAGTGTAAGCAAGGCACCTACTCTTCCAGCGGGCTGGAGACCTGCGAATCGTGTCCGCTGGGAACTTATCAACCAGAATTTGGATCCCGGAGCTGCATCCTATGCCCAGAAACCACCACAACTGTGAAAAGAGGAGCTGTGGACGTCTCTGCTTGTGGAGGTTATCATCCGTGCTTTAGATGTTTATATTTATTTACATATGCTAAGTTCTCTGCAGGGAGGAGTGGGGTGCTTTTAACAAAACTGAATGTCCACAGTATGCAAAGAATGTAACTGTCTCTTCATGGGGAGTTTCTTGTTTCCAGCCGGTCAGCACGTCAGTATAAACAATGGGCTCTCTGTATATAGTACACGACTTCTATCTTGGGCCTCAGTAATAAGTAGGAGGTTTCATGGCACCACAGGCATGCAGGTTCACGGGTCCTGTCCCAGGAATATTGATTCGCTGGGTGCAATGTGCATTTCTACCTAAGTATTCAGGTGATGCCTACCTTTGCTAGTCCAGGGATCGTATTGTGGCAACTACTGGTTTAAACGGAACCAGTGTTCCACTTTGAATATCTCAACCATCCTAGCTGACTATAGTTACCCAACCAGAAATTCCTGAAGATGTAAGCAAACAAGAAGATAAAAAGTTCACATTATCTCAAAACCAGAACAGGCGGTCAAAATTGATCTTATGGGCTGTGGAGATAGCTCAGTTACTTCAGGCTTGCTGTGCAAGCATGGGACCTAAGTTCAGATCAGCAGCACTCATGGAAGAAGCCAGACACAGCGGCACGTGTGTAATGCCAGTGGGGGGCAGGAGGTGGCGAGGGCAGGAGCAGGAGGATCTCTGAGGCTTGTTGACCAACCAATCTTGCCTATCCATGAGCTCCCGGTTCAATGAGAGACCATGTTTTAAATGACATAAAAAATGATAGAGGAAGACACCCAAAGTTTACCTTTTGCCTCATCCACAAATGTATACACACACAAGTGTGTACACGCACATGAACATATACATACATATATACACACAAACATACACACATGTCTACACACATATGAACTCATGCACAAATGTATCATAACTGTGTACACACACATGAACATACACACACACACACACACACATATGAACACACACATAAATATATACACACATTCAACCTGTTGCTAGAAACTCCAAAAAGTTTGTTTCTCTGTAAAACCAGTGGAGCTGTATTTAGAATAAATGGTTGGTTAACTACCCCTGAAGTAACAGAGGCTCACTAGAACGAGCAGGTGTGCATGGTGACTTTTAAAAGTATGAGTCCTCTTGTTCTTGATACTTAGAGGTCTGCCAGAGCCTGACATACACAGAGGCGGATGCTCACAGCTAACCCTTGAACTTATCATGGGGTTCCCAATGGAGGAGAGCGAGAGAAGACTGAAGGAGCTGAAAGGGGTTGCGGCCCCAAGAGGAGAGCAACAATCCCAACCAACCAGAGCTCCCAGGGTCTAAACCACCAGCCTAGGAGCACATAGGGAGGGACCCGTGGCTTCAGCTGTATATGTAGGAGAGGATGGCCTTGTTGGGTATAGATGGGAAAGGAGATCCTTGTTCCCATGAAAGCTGGATACCCCAGTGTGGGGGAAATCCTGGGTGGGGAGATGGAGTGGGAGGGTGGGTGTGGCCATATCCTCATAGAAGCAGGAGCAGCCTCCTTCTGTCTCCACTCTCCAGGCTACACACTTCCACGCTGAGTTACAGCCATACATAGCTACAGGCAAAAAGAGACTGAGATTCTTGAGAAGCACTCAAGTGAGGAGTTTACTTGTGACAGAGGGAGGGTGTGTCTAGAGCTACATCTAAAGTAATGTAGTCCTCGGAAGTTCAGAGACATAGGACATAGTGTGTTGGATGATATGTTTTATACGTCTTCTCATTGGTTTAAACTGTCTCGGCGGTGTACCAGGGTCACGGTAGATAAATGTTTTAGACTTAACAGATTCCTTGAGTACTGTTCATCAACCTACTGTTTGACCAAAGCTTTGAGAATAGAGTTTTTCTAAACGGTGGTTAAAGCATATAAACCATGCCTGTTGAGTCAAAGCAATCTCCTGGGTTTTTTGCTTTATTTTTTACTTTAGCGTCAAACAAAACCTCACTCACTATATGCTTGAAATGGATCTGCCAGATACTCTTTGATTTTGCTAATATGTGAGCTAATTTTCAAAGAAAGTCTGCAGTAAAATAATTCAGTCTGTGCCCCAACTTCCTCTGACCACAAAGCAACTGGAATTTTATAGGGAAGTGAATTCGTATTTGACTTTTCTTCCAGTCTTCTAAATAAGCCTTGAGGTTTGTCTAACACCAGATTTGCAATTAAACAGATCTAATTCCCAGAATGTGGCAGAATTCTGGTAAATTCCCCTACGCCTCCTCGTATCCCCAGCATAGTTAGCCACACTTTGAGCGCAACACGATGAGAACTGGGAATAACTCAGCATCTTTTGTAGGTTTGGACCTTCACCATTGTACTTCAAATTGAAGTATATATGACTTATAACATGGACCCTCACATATTTTCTTTTACTTTTCAACTTCCTTGCTTCCGTCTTCTTTCCTTTCCTTCCTTCAATCTGTCTTTCTTTTTTGATTTCCTGTCTTTCTATATTGTTGATAGATGTGTTGTTCTGGTTTTTTTTAACTGAGTTTATCTTACATTTCTTAAAAAGAAAACACCTTTTATGTTTCAGCATGCTCAGAGTTAATTGTTATAATCACTATAAGAGTTCCGTGCCATGCATTACTCCCATGCTTATGCAATACAACCGCTTGCATCTCCTCTCTTCTTGAATACAAGCCCTTGCACTTGGGGCTACAAATCTGAAAGATTTCAGTCCTATAAATGGCACCTTATCATCATTGTTAACATATTCATCCCATAGGACAAAGGTCAATATTTTGAGAGGACCAGAATTATACTATCTCTCACCCTGACCCTTCAAGATGAAGCTAAAACAGGAATTGAGGGGAATTACTGACCTCTGGCACTAGCTTTGGAAACATATTAACTTGTTTGTCTGTTCGTGTATGATTAAAGGGTATGGCATGTGTTGATCCCATACTTACATGCTCACTGAAGTCAAACAAGCTCGCACATCCCACCATTTCACCTCGTTATGCTTTTATCTGTTGGAAAGGTTCCTGAAATCTATGTCATTGGCTTATGAAACAGTGTGATCAACTATCCAGTAAACTTATTTAAAGGCCAAATTTATTGAGATCTATGGCTATATTTGTTCTCCTTAACACCATCAGTAAATGATACTTGCAAGTTAATAATTTCCTCTGGCTATCTCAGTACACTATTTCAAATTTGACCTTAATATTAATATTAATGTTAATATTAATATTAAGTGACATTTCTACATTCTTTCCTCATCATCAGAACATTAAGACATGTTTATTCTGTGTGTGTTTAGCTTTATATTATGTACTAAATAGTACTGATATGAAAACATGAGAAGCCTCTGTTTCCTGCATACATAAATACAGATGCAACATTTCTCATCGTATACATTGGTTGACTGATTTAATTAGGTGTCTGGGACTTCCTTTTCCAAACCTAAAGAGCTGACACAAGTATTTCAGTACCTTTCTCACAACCAAAGTCTAGAGAGCTTATTTTAAATGTAATGTTTAATTCCATACACACAAATGATGTGTTTTTCTTTGTAGTGCCCTGCCCAATAGGAGAATTCTCCCGTTCTGGGCTAACGCCCTGCTACCCTTGCCCTCGAGACTATTACCAGCCCAATGCAGGGAAGTCCTTCTGCCTTGCCTGTCCCTTTTATGGAACTACAACCATCACTGGCGCCACGTCCATCACAGACTGCTCCAGTAAGTTCCCAGCCTTCATCTACAAACCCCGTGTGAGTTTAACCATATCTGCCTCTCTGGTTTCTTTTGTTCTCGACATCACCATTTGGGGTAGGTTCCAATATCTGGGCTTGTTAATTCATTCTTCTGTGGTCTTTTAAAACAATTTTATTACATTTATTTATGTATGTTATACATGTGCGTGTGCACTCATGCATGCATGCATGCATGCATGCACACATGCTCCTGTGGCTGGAAAACAATGCAGAGGAATCATACTTTACAGTCTCCACCATGTGTGACCTAGGATCGAACTCAGACGATCACACTTGTCGGCAAGTGCTTTTGCTCATTAAACCATCTTACTTGATCTTTACAAGGTCCTCTTGACGACAAGACTAGAAGAATTATTTTGGAAACATTGCACATGGTAACTAGCATATGTCTCCCTCAGAGTCTAGGATGGAATGGCATGCCGCCCATGACTGTGCTTTCCTGTGTAGTATTACTGAAACAAAATCCATGTGGCTTGACTGCAACCGGAGTATCTCGAGAGAGTTTAATTATGGGCCATACCTACCATACACTGACATTCTGCCCGTTTGTCTTGTTAGGTTTTAGCTCCACTTTCTCAGCAGCAGAAGAAAGCGTAGTGCCCCTCGCGGCCCTTGGACATACCCAAAACAAGTATGAAGTCAGCAGTCAGGCAAGTCTGCTTTCTACACAGAACATTTCTTTGATGGGATGCTTGAAAAATAATTTGCCACTCTACATATCACAGAATACTGGGGTTGATACATTAATCAGATTATGAATACTATAAAGGCATATTTAGTTATGATTCTTAATAAGAATTTTCAAAAAAATATAGCATTTGTTGTTCTTAGTATCAAAAATTGAAATTGTTTCCCCAGAAATGCCTGCTCAACAGTATGTAGATGTGGGAAGCTTTGGTCACTAATTGACCCATCATTGGGAAAAGGGGTTTAGTTTACCAATGGCTTTTTTTATAGGGGGTGAAAGATAATCTAGCTTTTATTTCAAAATTATTTACATATTTTTATGACCAAAGAAATTGTTTCTTGGTACAATATATGAAGAATTAAGCACTATCACTCAGGAACAGAACTAAACCAATTGTTCTTTGTGTGTGTGTGTGTGTGTGTGTGTGTGTGTGTGTGTGTGTGTGTGTTTTCCTAGAAACTGAGCTGACAGACTCACAATGCTGGGTGGGTGTCCTGCCAATGAGTATATTCCCAAGCCAGCTTTCCAGTTTTGTTTTTTTCTGTTTTAAGATGATTTGCCATGTCAGATATCTTGGGTAGATTCTGTCATTACCCTTAATTCATCCTACCCACAAGTCATACGTCCTTTGCCATTTGATGCTTGTAAAGCCGATGATATTGTATTTCTTCTGTCATCTTCCCACAGTCTACCATAGTGAGCTGCTTGAGAGTGAGCTGGCTGGATGCAGACTTGTTGGGCCCTCCAGAGCATGGCCTGATGGAGTCCAGGGCCACTTTACAATAATAATGTATGGACTTCACACTGAGGCTCTGTTGTAACTGGCCTTGGTTGATTCCTGTACTTCATATATTTCAAAAACATCTCTAAGGAATTCTAACATGCAACCCACATGTAGGAACACTGCATATGTTTACCTTGCTATAAAATCACCATTTGTGCCCATACATAGCAGACTGCTATGATACCACAGTGACCCAGCTAGCTTGAATGAACTCACCGGGAAGCATCATGGCAACCATTTAGCCCCTAGGTAGGAACGCTCTGAAATGACCTGAGTGCTTCCCTGTAACATGTGTCTTTTCTGCCCCTGGTAGGTCTTCCACGAATGCTTCTTAAACCCTTGCCACAACAGTGGAACCTGCCAACAGCTTGGGCGTGGTTATGTCTGTCTCTGTCTACCTGGATACACAGGTACCGTAAAGGAATACTAATTTTATCATGTTTCATGTGAAATTGGCATGTCTACTGAGTCAGACTTTGGGATGCTAAACACAGACCAGGTGACATTAGACACCATTAACGAGAGGAAATATTGGGTTGAACAAGATAAAAGGCATGTATATCTAACAGTTTTCTTTGTACAGTTTGGAGGAAAAGTGGGGGGAGGCTTCACTGTGAAGCGAACACTATGACTGGGGGATTAATTTGAACACAATCTGAGAGTCTTCTCCAAGGTTTTGTTCTAACACAAATTAAATGCATGAGGTTCAACTTTGTCCAATACAAACATTTTTAAAAAAAAATTCCTAGCATCTCTCATTGTTAGTCAACTGTGGAAGTTCTTCGCTCATGAGATCTGTTACTTTGTTTCTAGCTTTAGGAGAACTCCAGCACTCTGGGCTAGAGGCTGTAAGAATTATGTTTACTTGTAGTTTGGTTCTCATTGCAGTTTTAGGAGAAAATAAACTACATCTTAAAATTGCAATTAATTCAAAATGATCTCTTATTTTCTTTAAAATATGTCTTTTGCTTCCAAAGAAAAAGGTATGTGACAAGCTCTGAAAGTTTTTCATGGAAAATTATATTTAAGTAGAATTTACCAAAAAAAGAAAAAAAGCAAAAGAAAGTTTGGGAAAAAAAGACATCTAACACTAGCAAGCATATCGGCATTCCAGTTACCATAGTTAGCTCTTGTATGTGCTTTCTTTTAAAATCGTGCTGATATTTCATAGGAAATATAAGACTTGCCAGGCTCACGGTACACACATTTAATCCCACCATTTGGGAGGCAGAGGCAGGGGGGATCTCTCTGAGTTCAAAACCAGCTTAGTCTACAAGGTGATCCCAGGCCAGCCAGGGAAACACAGTGAGATCTCATTTAAAGAAGAAAGACGAAGGGAAAGAGGGGAAGAAGGAAGGACGAGAATGAGTGGGGAGGAGAGGGGAGAGAAGGGATGGATGGATGGATGGATGGATGGATGGGTGGATGGATGGATGGATAATTTCTGAAAATTCTATACTTGAGTGGCCATTTAAAGAAGGTATATAAATACTGCTTCTCAGACATTAGTGTGCCATAACTATTTAGAAGGCTTGAAATGTGGCATTTCTCTTTTGTCCTGAGGTGATGCTGATGCTGGTGCCAATGCCAGTGATCTGAGTCTACCTGGCAGAGAGGGATTTTAACAGAACTAGCCCAGCAAACTTGTGTGCACTTTATGGAAAGATGATGTTCCACCACAGGGCGTCTACCATATGAGCTCAGATTTAGCAAAACTTGATCCCATCCCACCCTTTGAGCCATGTAGCCTTAGTAGCAATTCTATATACTTTTGTGGGTTTTCTTTTCTGCGTTATGATTAATTATAATTTGTGGCTCCAATTTATAATTGCAGGCTTTCCTTTCCATTCCTTAAGGATCTAAGGCATTTTGCTGTTTCACATGTAGTGCTCTAAGGTATATTAAGTCTATATGAGAACCTGTAGTTCCCTCACTACACACAGCTGGATACTAGCTCTGCCTCATAAGCCTGGGTTATGGAGATCATTACTTTCAAATGATCACGAGTGTTTACTACTCCCTTCCTTTGATTTGACATTTTAGGCTTAAAGTGTGAAACAGATATTGATGAATGCAGCCCACTGCCTTGTCTCAACGGTGGAATTTGTAGAGACCAAGTTGGGGGGTTCACTTGCGAATGTTCATTGGGTTATACAGGTAAGGGGCACGGCTCATGTCTTTGCCATATAAACCTAGTCTTGTTTTGCCTTATTTATGTACATTTGAAAAATGTTTATTATAATGCTATGTGAGGAGAACATTTGTCTGTTTGAAATTGCTTATGACTTATAAAATAGACGAACCTGGTTCCCTCTTCAACTACAAGATTTGAGCCTCCAAATGTCAGATGCAGAAAATAAAGACGAGGAAGTGAGAAGAAACATTTTTTTTTTCTCGTGGTAAACAGGTTCTCCATAGCTCTTCACTGACACCTTACTAATATTTCAAAGTGTGTGTGTGTGTGTTGTATTTTAAGTCAGAGAATTGCATCTTTCAAGTATCCTCCCTCCAAATAGTCCAGAAACATCGACCTCGCTATCAGTTCCCTGGTTAAAATCCATTATAATGATTCTAGTATTGCTTAGAGTCTCATGAAATAGAATGTGATTTATGATCTTAGCAGTTGTATCAACCTCATAATAGTGTTATGACAGCAATGGAGATCATATTAACAAGTTATGTCTATACCTAACTCATGAAATGTTATACTAAATTATACTTAAATAACTATTTTAATTCATGCATGTTTAGTATATTTTATATTTAATAAGTCCTCTATGATCCTTATAAAACATTTTGCAGGACTATATTATAAACACTTTATCACCAAAAACAATTTTCATAATGAAATAAAAATGTTAACATAATGTATGGTGACAATCCTTTGAACCACTTCTATTTTGTTCATTTGAGATCATGACATGATGTTAGCCCTTTGTCGTATGCAGAGGCACGTTGAGTTCATACAGTAGAATTATAGATTTTCTGGAAGTCTAATTCAAAGACTTTTTTAATTCATAAACTTTTCATTCAAAAAACTTGCAAATTGAAAAAAAAACACACTAAATTAGCCAGACCCAAAGCCTATACATCTCAATGAACTTTTGTGCAATTTTTATAGTGGTTCTAAAGCCGTAACGTGTCACATTGGATTTTACACTTCTACTATAAAATAGATTTTTATACACTTATCAAAAATCCACGACAGAATTAGAACAGAAAAACAATTAGATTTCTGTCCTCTTTCATAATGCATGTCCCTGGCTGGACTGCATTTAGGCCTTCATTATACCCTAATATTTAGCCCTTCTTGTTTACTTTCCCATATATAATACTGTACCCTCGTGCACATGTGTTTATATACATTCAAAGATTTGTATAAGAAGAAATTCGTATACAAAGAAATAGACTGGAAAGACTGGAAATAGCTCCAAAGTTCCCCAGTCGGCTACCAGGCAGATGCAGAAGGTATGCCTATTTATCTCTTACAAGAAAAGAGATAACCCTTTGTTTGAGCACAAATTAAAGTGTGTGGCTTATTTTAGGGCTGTGCCCCATGTAACTGCCCAGAGGTAGACGTACTCAGGTTCTGACTGAGGGGTTGCAGGTCTGCACATCTGCTGCTTGCGCTGAGGACGTGTGCCATTTCTATTTTATTTCCCATGCTTGCTCTCTCACTCTTTGCCTTACACATATGGCTGCATTTCCATATGCAGTGGAAAGATGACGCATCTCTGCATACATTTCTCTACTTAAAACTTTGGAGCTATTTTCAGTCTTTAGGACTTGTACAAATCTTTGAATGTAGATAAACAAATGTGCATGAGGGTACAGTATAATATATAGAAAAGAGAACCCAGGTTTTAAACACAAAAGTCTGTAGATAGAGTGACAGACATGTACTGGGAGAAAATGAGACCCAAGCTTCTGAATAATATATATTTATTAGATGCAGGGTGTACTGTGCTGCTCACTAAACATTAAGATTTATAAATAGTTACTGAAAAAATACACATTATAGTTTAATTTTCCTTGCTTTGATATAAACATAATGACAAAAAACAACCTGAGGAGGAAGGGTTTATCTGAATTAACACCAGATCACAATCCATCATTGAAGGAAGTCAGATTAGGAACTCAAAGCAGAAACTTGGAGACAGAAGGGAACTCTGCTTGCTGGCTTATACTCTGGCTCATGTTCAGACAGCTTTCCTATGTAGCCCAGATCCACTTGCCTAGGGATGGTGCTGCCCATGGTGGGCTGGGCCTTTACACATCAATCTTTGGGAATGACAAGCTTTCACAGACGTGGCCATAGGCCAGTAGTATAATTGAGGCAAAACTCTTCAATCAAGGTCCCACTTTTCCAGGCGACTCTAGGTTGATCAAGTTAACAATGAAAAGTAATAGAACAGTATTTATTAAGTCTGTATGAATATGTAGGTTTGTTAGAATAGCCATCCTCAAAATCTTTTATTGATAAAATTTCTCTTTAGTGTAGTTTGTGGTAGGGTATATATGCTATTATGCGTGTGTTGTACAATTCTACTTGTGCCTTGAATTTAAGCACACTGTCCTCTTCAAACTGAGGAATCTTTGTATACATCACTTGAATTTGAAAATTTTGCCACTCTGGCTTATTTCTGAACAGAGTAGAGGATGTGAATGACATCAGTTGTCCTCAAGTTATTTATTTACAGAGCATGGGAGCCGCTGCACCGAAGTTTGGCTACTGTTTTCTGGGTTTGCAGAACAAAATAAGTTATTTTCTTTATGCAGTATTTTCTCCAGTACTTTTTGTCAATTTTGTGCCATTTTCAGCTTAACTTCAGAAGGAATGCACAACATAGAATAACTATTGAACAGATAATGTAAGAAAATGAATTTAAGCATTATCACATACCTTCTTAAAAATATGGTCAGAGGGGCTGGAGAGATGGCTCAGCAGTTAAGAGCACTGATGCTCTTCCAGAGGACCTGGGTTCAACTTCCATCACCCACAAGGCAGCTCACAACTGTCTATGTCTCCAAGATCTGACACCTTTACATAGACATTCATGCAGGCAAAACACCAGTGCACATAGATAAAATTAAGGTTTGAGGGGGGAGGGAGGGAGGGAGGGAGGGAGGGAGGGAGGGAGGGAGGGAGGGAGGAAGGCAGAGAGAGTCAGGAGTTCATGGGTGCCATTTCTCATTGTATGCCAAATAAGCCATACATCTCTGGGTAAACTTTTTCTCTTTCAAAGTCAAAGATTAAAGAGAAATATTTGTGTCAATGTATTTGGCAAAGAGCAAAAACTTCGTGAGCTCATTGGCTATGATTTTCATTTCCTGTTTTCACTCTGAACAACTTGTTTTTTTTTAAAAAAAAAAACAACTTATGTTTTCCCCAGCTTGAAGACTCTATGATTCTTTTCAGGTCATATATGTGAAGAAAATATAAATGAGTGTAGCTCCAGCCCTTGCTTGAATAAAGGAACCTGCACTGACGGCTTGGCGAGCTACCGCTGTACCTGCGTGAAAGGCTATGTCGGTAAGACGTTAGCATTTCCTTCCTTTCTTTTAAAATCCTGTAAATAAAGATTACTGCATTGACTAACATATGATCTAAGTATTATGTTATATATAATATAATATCTAAATAAACATAATTTCTAAATATTATATTTGGGTTTTAGGAACACACTGTTGGAGATAAGGCTTGTAAATGATATTCATAAAATGAATGTAAATGATGCAGAATAATATATTTTACAAACTAAAGAGAGAAATATGGTTAAAGAGATATGTACTTAGTTGTTAGGGAAGAACTCTGAGAGGGGAAAATGCTAGGGAAGGAAACACGTGAGGCCAAAGAAAGGGAAAAGACAGAAGTAAGTTTACCATCCTTTTGAACATTGTTTTAGCTCGATGCCCATTGCTAAGCATAGTGTCAGAAGGAAGATAAAGTGAGCTGAAGATGGAAACTGCAGAATCCAGAAACGACTCAGCGAAGCCAGAGTCATTACAAGCTGCGCCTTGAGCAGATTTAGTGGTGGTGGCTCTGCGGAGGCTCTCACTTAGGTGCAGCCAAGGAGTCACCTGTGGCTTGCTTTTCCTCTGGAGGTAGCCATCCCAGTTTTTTCTCATCCTCTCCCATCCCCAGGCGCGCACTGTGAAACAGACGTCAATGAATGCCAGTCGAGCCCCTGCTTGAACAACGCAGTTTGCAAAGACCAAGTTGGGGGGTTCTCGTGCAAATGCCCACCTGGATTTTTGGGTACTAGGTGTGAAAAAAATGTGGATGAGTGTCTCAGCCAACCATGCCAAAACGGAGCCACTTGTAAGGATGGCGCCAACAGTTACAGGTAAAAGACCATGTCTAGAGTTTCACTTTGTGTTTCCTTGACTGAGCAGTCACTGTGGAGTCTGAATGGAGTATTAAATGCAAAGCCCCAAGTCAGTTATCCTCACATGCTGACTTTAAAAAAGGCACCTTAGAGTCTCACCATCACTTGCAGCAAGGCAGGACTAAGCCTAGACGTGAGCCTATAGAGTTTTTGTTGTTGTTCTTGTTTGGTGTGTGTGTGTGTGTGTGTATGTGTGTATGTGTATGTGTGTGTGTGTGTGTTGTTTTGAGATAGAGTCTCCTACATGTAGGACAGTCTGTCCTGGAACTTACCTATGTAGTTGAGGATGACTTTAAACCTCTGACCCTCCTGCCTCTGCCTCCTGGAATCACATGCACGTACCATCATGCCTGGTGATCTGCAGTTCCGTGGGTATAGCCCATAGCTTTCTGCAAGTTAGGCAAACACCAACTGAACTATATACTTCCAATCCCAAATCTGTAGTTTTAAAATAGGCAACTAAGGTGTTTGCAGTCTATGAGTGTAATATATGCCAGGTTTAGAAACTTTGGCTCTTGAGAAATTACAAAAGATGAAAGGAGAGCCTGGAGAGGTGGCCTGGTTGTCACGTGCTTGCTAAGAAAGGATGAAAACTCGAGTTAAGATCTCTTTGTTTTACACAGTTAGCACCTGTGTAAAACAAAGCTCAGTGTAGCAGTACCAATCTGTAATCCCCAAGGATGGGATGGCAGAGACAGGTGGATTCTAGAGCTCACTGGTCAGTCAGATGAGCCACGTAGGTGAACTCTGAGTTCAGTAAGAGATCCTGTCTTGAAAAATAAGGTAGAGAATGATAGAGATATACACAGGATAACAACCTCTGGTCACACACATACACACAAACACAATCATATGCATACACACAGGAACACCATGCACACATGCATATGGAGACACATACATGCACATACACATGCATGAACAGCACATGCACACATGAACATACACATGCATGTATAAATGCATACATGTACACACACATACATGGGAACACACATGCATACATATATGCACACACACATGCATGAACAAGCACACACACATGGGAACACACACATGGGAACACACACATGAACACATGCATAAATGAGCACACAGGAACATGCATGAACACATGTATGCATGACTCACACATGTATGCATGAGTGAGCACACACACAGGAACACACATGTGCTCAAAATAATAACGAAAAGAAAGAAGTACAGTCCTTGGGACAGAAGTTAATATATTAGCACTAGACAAAAAAAAACAATATTTTCAAACATCTTACGTTTTAGCTGACAATTCTTGCACTAAATAAAATAAAAATGGGCTATATGATCATACTACCTGAGAGCCCATCTACACTGGAATTCTGTGATGCTATAACATCTACTATAGAAATCTTTCATCAAAAGAAATCTAATGTGAGCACAAGTACAATAATATAAGCTGGGCCTTTGTGAGTGAAATACAAGTTCTTGGGAGACAGACTCTGCCTTCCTGAGGGAGCACTTAGGGTGTCAGTAGAATGCAGTTTACAAAACAGCCCCTCTAGTCATCTTCTGGAGCCACCTGTGCATCCCCTAGCCCGCAGGGAGACATGGGAGACCGCATTCCTGCAGTTCAAAACATAGGCTGCTCTTGTTGGTGAACCTTCTCGATTGCCGTGGTCCTAACACTGCTGTTGGATCCATTAGCTCACAAAGTTAAAAGAAAAAAAATGAGAGTTAACCCCTTACAACTTGTCACAGTCCCCTTCCAGCTTTGCCCCTGCCTATAACCACCTTCCTCCCAACAGCCAAAGCTGTATACATATGAGTATGTACATGGAAGGGAGTTAGGCCAGTGAAATCTGTATTGTTTGTGTGGAAGTGAAGTGTTATCAGTATAACTTCATTTTCTTACGGAAGCTTCACATTTTCTAACATAGAGCATCTCACCATAAGCAATAAGAAATTTTCAGTTCTGACTTCATCCCAGGGTTCAAAATAATAGAAGAATATGCAATTTACCTAAAGTCAGAGGAAAGGAGAAAACAATCTGTCCCCAGGATATAGTATTGTTGATAAAGTGAGCATCATAGACCAAGCATGACAGTGTCATAGTGTCAGATAAAGTTGAGTGACTGCTAGCCAAAACAGATTTACCATAAACCCTGCACTCTAAGATTTCCTTCTAAACTCCTCCAGTGGCGTGCACACATCCCGGTCACGTTCAGATCAATGTCAAAAGAAAAGCTCTAGGTGAATGTTCTAATGTTGACATTGTGACCTCCAGTCATGCAGAAAATTGAGGAGAATAATAAAGACATGCATTCATCTCTATGATTAGCAAACCTTAATATTTGCCATAATGATCCATACTTTTTGTTTTAAAAGAAAAAGCTCTAAAGATAGAGTTGGATTCCCTCCAGTTTGCAAAGACAACACACATACACACACACACACTTTCCTAGTAGTAATCAATATCCTGAAATGTTTCTATATAGAACTCATTTAGGGTTTATATTGTATGTCTACATATATATTCTATATAAATATATAGAACTCATTTAGGGCATATTTTATACATTTCTACCTAAATCACAATATGCATCATGGTTTTAGGTTTTAGGTACACTCCATCAATCATCTGTCGCTCACCATTGTTTTCAAGTATTGCTAAGTAGATGCATTTGCTTGTTCATTTGCACAATGGCTGCTTAGTATCTATTACATGAGTGCACCAGAGACTGCTTTCTCATCACCCCACAAGAACACCACTGTCGTAAACACAGGGCACAGGATGTGTAGCTGTTGTGCAGTGACTTTCTAGAGTAAACGATATGAAGTAGATACACAGGACTCTGGAGAACAGGCTCTCAACTGCCCTTGACACTGTGGGATTGTAGTTCTAACCCCCTTCTCAGATTTCCTATTTCACAGCAGGATGGTCAGCATCTGTCATTATTGGATGCATTTTTTCGCCATGGTGTGCAAAAAGTTGTGACCACAGATCCTAATGCAGTGAGTAAGAAGGAGCTTGAGAATCCCTCCCCACTACTCAGTGACAGCAGGCTGTCTACAAATGTCTTAACAACTGTAGCAAACTTTAACTCATCAGTAAAGAGGAAGGACACCAGCACTATGCCATTGCTGTAACCTTGGCTTAATAAATAAACAGGCTTTAGAATAGAATCTGAGCTGTCCGCATTTTCCTGAGAATTTCTGTGGGGAAGGAACTGAGCATTCATGAACTGTCCAACTAGCCATAGGAACTCTTAGACCAGAATTACTTTTTGCTTTGTTTTGTTCTGTTTGTACTTTATAGTGTCTTAAAGGGGTTCTGTCACAATCAGATGAATGGGGAAAATAAATAATTTAAGCACTTCCCCTCTAAGTCTTCTGAAACAAGGTTGTTGTAAGTTAGGGTTATGGTTATGGTTTCTCTAATGAACCCTCTAATGGCTCCTGTTGCTGCATTTCATTTTCTTCCAGGTGTCAATGTCCAGCAGGCTTCACAGGGCCACACTGTGAACTGAACATCAATGAGTGTCAGTCCAACCCATGCAGGAACCAGGCCACCTGCGTGGATGAACTAAACTCATACAGTTGTAAATGTCAGCCAGGATTTTCAGGCCTCAGGTGTGAGACAGGTATGTATGAACTCAAGTGTGGAAGGGTATGTATGAACACAGGTGTGGGACAGGTGTTTATAAATGCAGGTGTGAGATAGGTGTATATGAATGTAGGTGTAAGACAAGTATGTATGAACTCACGTGTGAAACAGGTGTGTCTGAACTCAGGTGTGAGACAGGTGTGTATGAACTCAGGTGTGAGACATGTCTGTATGAATTCAGAATGACTATTAGCAATATTTAGAATAGTAGTTGATCAGTGCTGGGTTTTACCCAGGCCATGTACTTCCCACACTCCAGAGGCTCTGCTAAGCACTTGATACTTATTTCATCTTCACAGCCACCAATAAACTAAGTACTGCTGTCATTATCCCCAACAGCATGCACTAGGAATCCAGAGCTTAGAGATCTAAAAGAGAAATGGAGAAGACAACTTGACAGAGGAGTTCCACATTTCCCTGTTTAACCTTTTGGGGATTGCTGGATGCATCCAGGCTCTGCCACACACCAGATGATCAACTATCATTCCTCTCCTTCCTCCTCCTTTTCTCCCGATCCTTTGTGGCCTTGTTAGTGCATGCATGCATGCATGCCTTTGTGCATGTGTGTGCATGCATGCGCATGCACATACATGTGAGAGTAGGGGTCAGAAGTCAGTGTCAGCTGCTCTCTGACTTATTTGTTTTTGAGGAAGAAACTCTCTTTGAACCAAGAGCTCACTGTCTAGTCTGGAAGACCAGCAAGTCCTAGGTATCGTCCTAGGATTACAGACATGTCACTATGTCGAACTTTTCATGTCAGTGCTAAGTATTGGGAAATCATGTCTTCATGCCTGCATAAGCTGGCACTTTACCCACTAAGCCATCGCCCCAATCCTAATTTTGTTAATTTTAATGGTATTTCACAAGTGAAAGTTGAAACATAATGATTATATATATTTATGGAATATAAAGAACATTTATGATTTATAAATACAATGTAGACTATTTAAAGCAATTTAATTAACGTATCTGTTAGCCCAATGCTTCACATGATTTTGGTGAGAATACTAAAATGTACTCCCTTAGCAATTTTGTTCACTGAGCTGTTGTTAACTATGTTTACCATATTCTGAAGCTGAACTCAAACAAATGAGCAAACCAAAGTACCCTCCTCTAAGACGTTATAGCCGTGAATGATCATCTCTCTATTTCTTCCATTTGTCTACAAAAAAACACTTTAAAAAGTCACTTGGCTTGAGCAGTGAAGGTTGATGAACAGGTAGGTCAGAGAGTCAATAGAACAATGCTAGTCTGCTTTCTCAGGAGATATAAGTCTTTTAGTGATAATGTAGGCTTTGCAGAGCTGAATAGAAGAGCTGAATTGTTCGTCAGCCGAGGAAAAGACAGATCCCAAGGAAGGAAAGATGTTGCCCTTGGATTAGTCTCTTCCCTCCTCTACAGCAATAAACCTCCCCCCTCTCTCCCCCTCCCTCCCTCTCTCTCCTTCCCTCTCTCTTCCTCCCTCTCTCTCCCCCTCCCTCCCTCTCTCCCTCCCTCTCTCTTCCTCTCCCCCCCCCCTCACTCTCTCTCTCACACACACACACACACACACACACACACACACACTCCTTCCCATCATAATATGTCCCACTTTATCAGCTCTCAACCTTTCCACCTCTCCAACACTTTTTATCTCCTCCCCTTCACAGCTTACATATATACCATAAGTAGTCACTGTTTAACTTTCAAATCACTTCCCAAATCTTCATGTTTGCTGAAGCATCTTTGGAATTGGTGCCTCTTGCCCCCTGCTCTCCCTGGACAACTGAAAGTGTGTATAAACACCACATTCTGCACGCTCTCCTTATTTGTTGCAGAACAGTCTTCAGGTTTTAACCTGGATTTTGAAGTTTCTGGCATCTATGGGTACGTCCTCCTAGATGGTGTGCTTCCATCCCTCCATGCCATAACCTGCGCATTCTGGATGAAATCCTCTGATGTCATCAACTATGGGACACCGATCTCTTATGCACTTGAGGGCGACAAAGACAACACCTTCCTCCTGACTGATTACAATGGGTAAGCAGGAGTTAGAATGGATGCAGCAGGAGGGCTTCTCTTGATACCAAGTTAGAACTGAATCCTACTCAGGGCTCACCTTCTGACATTAGGGTTGGGAATGAGGGACATGAAGACATGGATGACAACAGTCAACTGGAACATCTGGATGAGCTCTATGGGAAAGTCAGATGTTGGTGATAACAGTTCACATGTGAGTTGGGTATCGCTTGGTGGGTATTGTTTTATTTGATTTTATCAATGTCCTGAAGAATACTGCCCCATCTACAGGCAGCAAAACAAATTTTCAGAAAGACTAAATGATGTGCCACCTATGAGCCATACCATGGGAAGGTCAGGTCTAACTCTCAAGAGATTGATGCCCTTTCTTTATACAGCAGAACATCCAAAGATTAAGGGTCATCAGCAACACTTGTCTGTGGAAGACAGGTGGATTGAGGACCAGCACACAGTTTCAGGGTACCAGGAGCATTCTTAGTTCCCTCAAGAAAAATTAAATCTAACTCCAGTATCCTTCCCTCTGCACTGTCTATAAAGTCATTCCATTTGTACCTAGAGTTTGCTGAAGAGCCACAGACTTGGACAGGCCCAAACACCAGTCATCTGTCCACCTTAGTTGTTGCTGTGCTGTCCACCAGCTTGGCCTCTGGGGTCCTTTGAAGACCCCAACTCTTTTCTACATTTGCATTCCTTGGCAAGACTGCAAGTCCACCCTAACTAGGCTGTATGGTGTTCCATGGGGCTCTTCTTCTCAGGTTTACTCATAGCACTGGCCTAACAAGCAGGTTGCAGGTCCCAGAGACCTACTGGGATCTTTCTTCTTCTCAAGCCCGGCAGTTTCACTATTGGTTAAAAATCTCATCAAACACAATTCTTCTTAGTCAACTCGAACTTTCAGAAGGGCGGAAATTTAAGGCATTTGCAAACACTTGAGGTAAAATGTACATAAAGAGATAAACTGCTGCCTGCTTGGCTAGAGGAAAGGGGGAAACATCTAGAAAGAAAACAGCTGGTGCTGCAAGAACATTCCTCTCATGAATTTTGTTGCTAAAGTCTGAGAAGACTTTTATCCTCCTCCATTCTCCATGGTCATTTCTTTGTCTCGGTTTGCCTTTGGACACTTTGCACTTTAAACTGTTCACTGTCTGTATACCACTTCCATGAGTGGTAGGGTTTCTGGAAACTTCTTATGGTTCTTTTTATTTTGACTATGTATTTTGGCTACCATATGACCAATGGCAACTGTATCACTCTGTTCTGGCTACTATAAAAAGTCCAAGATCAAAGCAGTGGCAAAATCAGGCTCTAGGAAGTGCGCCTACCTGGTCCACACAGATCCTATTCAGATGTATTCTTCTGTCCTCAAAGACTGAACAGCAAGATGTTCCTGCTGACTTCTTTTGTAATTGCAATAGTCATCCCTGTTCAGAGGCCCCTGTCCTCTTGACCTAGTCACCCTCAAAGACCTCTCTTCTTATACTGTCCAATTTCTAGGACTTTGACCACACAAACTTTGAGGGTACACAAATGCCCAGTCAATCGTATAAGCCCTGAAGCAGACTTAGCTCCTATGGACATCTGAAGTTTCTTTCTGGTCTTAGAAAACACATATTCTAGAGGAAGAGCATCACTTAGACATTTCAGCAACTCTCGCTTGTTCTTGGCTTTTCAAAGGATGGTAAATTGTCTCAATTATCCTGGCTCGTTCCAAGACTTTTGCTTGCTCATTAGTGTTTACATTGACCTAGAATTTAGTATAATTAGTAACCTTGATCTGCTTCTAAAATATTATCAGATGGATGGGGAAAATGACTAATGGATTACATGAGTACTTTACACACACACACACACACACACACACAGACACTCACACGATAAAGAGTAATGTGCCCCAGAGAACAAATCATATATTGTGATATATTGTGACCATTGACTGTATTCCCTGGAATCTTTCTCTCCACAGCTGGGTTCTTTATGTGAATGGAAAGGAAAAGATCACCAACTGCCCCTCTGTAAATGATGGCATTTGGCATCATATTGCAATCACATGGACAAGTACTGGTGGAGTCTGGAGGGTCTATATAGACGGGGAATTATCTGACAGTGGTACCGGCCTCTCCATTGGCAAAGCCATACCTGGTATGTTTTGCAAAATGAGTACATGTGTATGAGACTCTGGAGGTATGCTTACATGGACACAGCATTGGTCAACGTAGTTGTCACTACTTCCAGACAAAGACCCACAATGATGTCTTTCCCTTATTATCTATCAGTTATCTAGACTGTAAGATACCAAATTCTTTTCCCTGGCCGAGCTGCATGACTGTAAAAGAGAAGCCTTTGTGGATCTTGGTTTGACCAAGAAGCAAGCTGGGCTAGGAGCATTTGCCAAGCTGTATTCTAAGCAAGCCATTAGCTACTGGAATCCTGTGCTTGCTTGCTTGCTTGCTTGCTTGCTTGCTTGCTTGACTGATTGATTGTTACCTTTTAGGAGGCTTTCAGTTTTGTTTTGGGACAAAATATATCAGCTGAGCCACTGGGTCCATTTTCCAGCTTTTGTGTCCTTTGTCAAATGGAATTCAATCTTGCCTCTGAAGTCACTCTAAATATCCAGGGAGGTTTAGTAATGGAAGAGCTATGTGAATGTCATTATTCTTCACTTTCTTCATGTTTCCAATGTACAAAAATAGTGTCTGGGTAAAATAAAATTCAACAAAAATATCTTAAAATATTAAAAATGAACTAGTATCTTCTAGAAGCAAGTAATATTGAACCAAGGTAGGTCAATATAATTCTATAGTAGAAGTTAAATACTCATGAAAATGTGATGAGATTAGCTTTTCAGAGCCTCAAAACGTATTAAATTTACATTTTAGAAACTGTCTTTATGTTTTACTTTGTAATACTAAAATGTAAATATAGAAATGACACCAAAATTCACTCACTTGTGATTATAGAGAATATATACCGAGAATCCACCCCTAAATAAGTTGGGCACCCATTGATCAAAGTTCATATGATCTCTGACCTCCAGAAGGTGTCAGTTTGGTGCAGGAGTGATATACTTAGGTCCATCATTAGATGCAATTTCAAGCTGAGGTAATCACTGTGGAGGAATGGGACACAGTTCATGACAGCTCACAGCCAAAGAGCTGTGTAGGGTAAATGTTGGTGAAAGCTAAGGATATGTCTTTTCTGAGTTCTAAGGCTAGCCGAGCATTAACCAGCGAATGGGATCAGATGTTGAAAGAACTAAATAAAGATCAATGGAAATACCTGGAATGCAGATGGAAAAATAAATGTGCTATGCACTGCGCAAGGCTGTAGAAAGAGGTCACAGCCAGTCATAGAAAGTCTTGTTAGGACAGGTTAACAATTGAGGTTTTCATCCTAAAGTCAATGGAATGTCACTAATGTCCTTAAGATGGGAAAGTGATCCCAGGCATGGTCAGAATGGAGCAAAAGAATGTGGTAGGGAAAAAAAACTGAACAACAAAAAATGTTTCTAACCAGAGAGGACAACGGTCCCCAGCAAAGGTAGAGGATTAATATCAGGAGAATCTGGAGCCCTTGGTTCATCTCTACTGAGAGGGAAAGGCGTGTGTCAAGTGACAAACAGGAGACAACCACTATTCCTTCAGCAGTACTGATGTGACAGAGAAATGACTCATGCACACGTGCGGTGACATGAACCCCCACATGTTGTTAAGAACCAACACAGTTAGGAGAGCAGCCTGGGTACTGAGCAGACATGACAACCTCAATGGGCAGCTAGCTATAGAAACAGGGACAAGTGGTGTTGTGAGGGGAGAGGAGAATAGGAAATTCTCAGGGTTTCATGAATCCAGGCATCGAAGACAATGTGTATGGGTACAAATTAGGGAGATTAAACCAGAAGTTATCAACTAGAAATAGTGGAGAAGTTGTTTATGGTGATATTATCTGGAGGCTGATGAAGAAGCAGCTTTTGAAAACCATGTGGTTGGACACAGCTTAGTGGTGAGCATTTGCCTATCACATGAGAGGTCCTAGGTTCAATTCCTGGTACTGATCTTTTAATTGTGTGACTACTTTTATAAGATCAGGAGAATATTTGGCAAGGCTTTGGTGAAACCACTCTCAATACATTTAAAATATTTTGTTCTGAGCCAGGACATGGTGGGAAATCCCTGTAATAGTAGCTCTTGGGAAGCAGGGGTAGGAGGACCAGAAGTTCAAGGCAACCTTTGGCTAAATAGTAAGTTTGAAACCAACCTGGGATGTGTGAGACACTGTCTCAAAGTAAACCAAATTAAACTTTTAAAGAATCTCATTCTAACAATGTATGCCTTGTGAAATACATTTGAACAGAAAGCCACCATAGAACTCACAACTTCCCTGTAGTGCTATTTCTGCCTAATTACCCTTTTTGGATGGAAGGAAGGAGAGAGACTCCCAAAGTCAGACTGCTCTGCTTACATCCGAATCCTCACTCACAACTGTGCTCTTTACGTTCTCTCATTGCCTGTCCTACTTATAGAGAATGCACACAGATGTAGTGGGCATGGCCTATTATAAACTCTAGCACACAGACCACTGGAGAGACCAATGGCGGTGGAGAGTCACTCGTAACCTCAGTCCCACACACTATGGAGTTGTGTTCCTTCTTGCATCGTAATTCTCTGCCCAGAAACTGTCTTTTATCTGCATAAAACTAACTCTTAGTTAAGCATGTCTTCATCATCCCTCCATCCATCTCCACTCTCCCACTCCCTCTCTTTCTCCTGTGGATACTCTTCTGCGTACTTCTAGTTTTGTACTTACCATCCTATATAGGAATGTATTTTCTGTGCATTTCTTCTCTTAGAATCACGACCCCACCCTACTCAGAAGAGCTCTCTGCTCTGCTGGAACAGTTCCCACAGTGATAGTGTAGGCAGCACTTCATTAGGAGCTGCGTAAATGCCTGCTGCATTCAGCAAGTCTGCCTTGAAGGCTGCAGCAGAGTTGACTGGTCAAGAGAGAGGAGAAGGGCATCCATGGTGAAAGAAACTCAGAAGCCCAGAGGCAGGGAGCCATGGGGACTTTGCACTGGAGCCTGGTGGGCTCACCCTCCATCTGCCTTTGGCAATCTGAATAAACTTAATTCACTCTGTCCTTGTCGTTAAGCCATGCAATAAAGTTACCTAGTTCAGTTTTCAATGACACTTTCGTATTAGCTGCACTTTTATTAAGCTAGAATTTCAGGGATAAGGAACCTTTGGTGTAGCTTTCCGCTGCTTCATTCTCATCCCCCCTCTCTTTCTCTCTAGGTGGCGGTGCATTAGTGCTTGGGCAAGAGCAAGACAAAAAAGGAGAGGGATTCAACCCGGCTGAGTCTTTTGTGGGCTCCATAAGCCAGCTCAACCTCTGGGACTATGTCCTGTCTCCACAGCAGGTCAATTCCATTTTCAGTGTATGACAGTAATGAGATGCAAAGGTACAAACCCAGTAAAACCGTGAACAGCCTAATGATGACGTGTCTTCTTGTAAACTCGTAGTTAGGATTTATCACCGGTATTGGAAGGTGGTCTGTTAGTCGGGCGTTATCCTCGGAGATTTCCACTGATGACCCCTTTAGTTTCTCAATGATGTCGTGACATAAATGGGAATGAGTATTTTATAAAAATATAATTTCTAAGGTGAAAAGAATCATAGGAGTCAAACTTCAAATTTTCCTGAGTAGACTCAAAATGGGCGTGAGAACATCCACAGACATGAGCAGATAGACTTGTCTTTCGAGCCAGGCTCAAGCCCAACAGACTGAGATCCAACCCCAATTTAACCACAGTCTTCCTGGGATGTTGTTAATCACGTTGCATCATCTCTTTAAACTTCATTTCTCTTAATTATAAAGAAGAGAGGAAGACATCTACACAACAGAGTTCTGGCAGGAGTGACAAAAGGCCACTACACATCTGTAGGATTGTTTGCCCCGTGGTGATGGCTTGATAAATATTCACTCTCAGAATCATACTGATAGACTTGCCTGGAGAGATGGCTCAGTGGTTTAGAACACTTGCTGCTGTTACAAAGGACCCAAGTTCCATTCCTAGAATCCATAATAGGTAGCTCACAACTGCCTGTAACTCCAACTCCAGAGGATATGATGTACTCTTCTGGACACTCGGAACACCTTCATACAGGTAGTGCACACACACACACACACACACACACAGCTTAAGTAATATCTTTTTTGGGGGAAATATACCATAACAAACCTTAACATCTAGACAAGAAACTCTATGCAAAGAATTTCAACATTTCAGGCAACTGTGACTCTTTTAAGTGAGAGAAATATTAGGGAGACTTAATGATGAAGGTTGGAAAAAGGAAGAAATTTCCCTGTTGCCTTTGCGACTAAACCATATAAAAATATGCTTCTCTTCACCTCTGCCACGAAAATCTGTGGCTGACCCAGAAGGCTAAGTGTGATGTGTATACCCCATCTTAGCAGAAGGTTTATCAAAAAGCATGCTTTACACTCGCAGGTGAAGTCGCTGGCCAGCTCCTGCCCAGAGGAACTCAGTCGGGGAAATGTGTTAGCATGGCCTGATTTCCTGTCAGGAATCACGGGGAAGGTGAAGGTTGATTCCAGCAGCATATTTTGTTCTGGTGAGGATTTCTCTCTTACACCTTTGCCATATCTTGATTCTTCTGGAATGTTCTGTCAAAAGTGCACGATTCAGTATTCTCTTGTGGCCCTCACATGGCACATGTCAATCCTCCCCCTTAAACGGGCTTCACAATCACACCTACCTCATGACCATCCAAGGGTGTTTTCAATATTGAAATTCTTTCTGTATAACAGGTACCAAATAGTTGGGTAGGATATTTGGATAAAGATAATTTAAATTAAAAAGATGGGTAGGAGGTTCTGGGTTTGTTCTTTTCTTATTTTTTTCTAGATTTTTAGATTTTATTTTTATATATATGTTTTGCCTGCATGTATGTCTGTGTACCACATCTAAGTACCTGGTGCCCATGAAGGGCAGATCATAAGGAACTGGAGTTAAGGGTCGTTGTGATCTTCAGTGTGGGTCCTGGGAACTGACCCTAGGTTCTCTTCAAGATAACCACCAGGCCGCCTCTTCAGTCTCTGTTTTTACTCCTTTTTGAAATGAAGTTAATTTTGTGGAACAGATAAAAAACCAATAACTATTCCCATCCACACACTGAACATTCAGTCTGGATAATAGAAAGTACTTCCTAAAGTCAATACATTTAGATGAAATTTTTAAAGTGTTGTGGAATTCATGGTTTTAAATAAGTTACAAGAATGGTACCCTACTACCCCCAACTGCCATTCATTCCTTTAAAATACCCACAGGGTGGTGGTGGTGCACGCCTTTAGTCCTAGCACTTGGGAGGCAGAGGCAGGTTGAGCTCTAAGTTCAAGGCCAGCCTGGTCTGCAGAATGAGTCCAGGACAGTGAGGGCTACTGGAAGAAACCCTGTCTTGAAAAAAAAAAACCCTTTTTAAAATACCAAAGAGACTTCTTTTGAAAACAGAAAAATTGCTTGATGACTCAAATAAGACATTTTCCCCCTTATGATTTTGTTTGTCAATGACTGGGGTATGTGGTAACTTGTTTTAATTCAATAAAGCTGGTTCCCAGCTGGTACAAAAGAGTTCGAGCCCCTTGACTCCAGGGCCCTGCTGCTGTGTGGCTGACCAGTGCTGTGCCTGTGCTCTTGGTCCTCAGATTGCCCGTCTTTAGAGGGATCCGTGCCTCACCTGAGACCTGTATCAGGAGATCGAAAGCCAGGCTCCAAAGTCAGTCTGTTCTGTGATCCGGGCTTCCAGATGGTCGGAAATCCTGTGCAGTATTGTCTGAACCAAGGGCAGTGGACGCAGCCACTCCCTCACTGTGAACGTGAGCATCCTTTGTGCAACCCGCTTGGTGGCTCTGGAAAGCTATGGGAACCATATGAGAACTTGGGGGATGCTAGTCATACACTGCCATAAACACAGCAGACATCCAGTCTGTGCCCGGCACTGAGAGACTGAGCCAGGCACCATTCGGGAGGTGGGTGATGAGGATGCAAAGACTCCTAACACATGCATCTGAGGTGTTGGCAAGGAACTTGATACAAGTGAAATAAGGACCCTGTAGGTGGAGAGCCACCCTGAGGTGCACCATTGCTGGATGAGGAAAGAAGGGCAGGTGTCTTGAACTGGATGTCCCCACTCATTTATTAACTCAACAAGCTTTAGCTGCCCGTTGATTCATGGTCTAAAGATGCTGGCCCTGTTCTCATCTTTACATTCTGAAGGGAGAGACGGGGGAAAGGTGCATCTAATAATACTTATTTATAATGAATAATAATGATGAAGGCCAGAAAACCCCTAAGCAAGCAGCAGGGGCAGGGGCATGAAGTGAGATTTGTAGAGGCAAGACTACTGCCATAAATAGACAATAGCAGCTATCACCTGACCCAGCATCCGTTTATCTTCTTGTCTGTCCACCTCACTGGACAGGAAGCACCACAAAGCAGAAGGCCCATCTAGTCAGTTCACTGCTCTAAGCACCTAGAACAGTGCTCAATGGGTAGTAACAGTCCCATAGATATTTTTGAATGAATGAATGAATGAATGAATGAATGAATGACATACCTACTATGGACCAGACAATGTGCCACATGCTGAGAGCACATGTGTGGCAAGCAGCGTAGAACACTCTGGTTACTAATGTTTGTGTACAGTAGGAAAAGGACAGCTACCTAAGGTATCTACTATGGAACTAGGTCCATGAAAGCAAGACACTTTTTGAGCACTTTGTTCCAACTGCAGTTGTGTCCTTGCTGCCCTGTTCCAGGCATTCGCTGTGGGCTGCCTCCCACCTTGGAGAATGGCTTCTATTCAGCCGAGGACTTCCATGCTGGCAGCACGGTGACCTATCAGTGCACCAATGGCTACTACCTATTGGGTGATTCCAGAATGTTCTGTACAGACAATGGGAGCTGGAACGGCATTTCACCATCCTGTCTTGGTGAGAGAAACGTTGGCAATTGTTGTGTGAAGTCACATTCATGTTCTTTGGGGAACATTTACCACAAATGTTAAGGCTCTCTTGACATCATTTTGCTAAGTCCACCTCTCCTCAGTAAGTGCTGGGCAAGGGGTAATGGTAAAGCAGAAGTCTCTTCCCAGGGGAGTCAAAAATGCTCCTCAATTTTAGTCAAGTTCAATATTAAAATGGTCGCTCCATCTTTGTTTTTCTACCTATCAGTTAAGGCAGTCTTAGATTTTATTGTTCATCTGTAGAGTAATCACCATGGTTGCACTTGAACTTCATAAAATCTACATATAGTTCTATGTGTTAAGTAATATGTAGGGACCTAAAAGCAAAGTAAACATTTGACACCCAAAGAAAAATGAATTAGCTGGACTATGTGTGAGCTGTCTCCGTTTCAGATGTTGATGAGTGTGCAGTCGGCTCAGACTGTAATGAGCACGCCTCCTGCCTGAACACCAACGGATCCTACATATGCTCCTGTAACCCACCATACACGGGAGATGGGAAAAACTGTGCAGGTACTGAAGGTCTTCTCTCAGTTGCTTAATCCAAGCATGTCTTTTAAGGATACATTATTTTAAAAGTAAGATAGGAGTGTGTTGTCCAAAGAGCAAATGGTTAGGTGAGGAAGGTAACATTCTTATGAAGGACACATAGTAACAATTAGAGATATTCTTAATCAGCACTGAATCTCCTCTGGCTTCCCACCCTCCGGAGCACAAAACTGAGCAAACTGTATTGTCAGATGTTTAAGGAAGCTGCAAGAATAACGGTAGATTTAGAAATATCATTTAGCCTCAAGCAGAGCAAAAAAGACGCTTGTCAAGGCTTTCCCACCAATCTCTTTCCTCTGCCTCAGTCACCCACAACTACATCTCTGAAGGAGATTGACATCTTGCCCCATCACATCACCCTGCTCTGTGCTAGCTTTGACATTGCTGGCTGACCTTCAACTCACTAATGTTTCCTAAATCTGTTATGAGTGAAACTGCCAGAACACTGTGAGAAAGAAAGTAAAGAGAATTTTTTTAAAGGGGGGTCAAAACACCAGGCTGTGGAGCCCCCAAAGTAAAGTGATACCATTTGAAACAGACAGGTGATGTGGGGATTCTGTTTTAGGGGTGGGAGGGAGAGAGAAGAAGAGAAACAGTGACAATATCAAGATACAGGAAACAGTAACAGCCAGGACAGCAGAGTGCGGGAAGAGTCACTCAATAGAAACAGAAACTTAAACTAGGTTAGCCATAAAGATCTCCTTGGTTATAGAGAATGCTGGACGTCTCCATCTCTAGCATATTACTCTCCAGCGGAAAAGATGGAAGTGCTATCGCTGTACTGTATGAGGGCCAGATGCAGAAGTGTCCCGGGGCAACATCATATTTAGATGCATTTCCTCTCTTTAAAAAGATGAGTTTTAAATGGATAAAACATAAGAGCATTGTAAAAAATATATAAAAAATTCCCCACTCAAAGAGAGGGAAAATAATTCTGAAAATGTAGACTATGTCCAGAAAGTGAGTTAACACAGGAACAGGAAACAGTTTCAAGAGGTGTCTTATGCCTGATAGGAAACAAAGACTTCATTATTATAGTCTCACATCTCAAAAGAGTCTGAGGATATAACTTTAATTTCTGTTTTATAGTTTACCTCACACATTTACCTTAAGTAACTTTTCCCTGTGTTTAATGTCAGATAATATCTGTTACTGAAAGTAATTGGATAAGCAATTGGATATCATTTTTTCTGCTCACTTATGGCTATTTTTCCAAAATCCAGTCTTATAATTACATTTACTTTTTGTTCCTTTAAAATCCTTGAAGGGCTGAGGATATAGCTAAACATAGAGCAATTGCTGAGCATGCTCTGTGTTGGGTATCTCACAGTATTAGGTAAATAATTAAACAAAATACCGGATACTCATAGCCCAGATGACCTTGAATGAGATTAAATCAACACAGCCTTTTCCCCCTTTCTGTGTTACTTGTTAGAGAGAGGTCAGAGGACAATTTGCAAGAGTCTCTCCTTCTACCATGTGGGTCACAGGAATGGAACTCAGGTCAACAGGCTTGGCAGCAATCAGGATTGTGTAATTGTTACATTAGCTTGAGACCAAGTTGGTTGCTGTGTGTAACTGTGTCTAAGGTTGAGGAGAGGTATGGAAGGGAGGCCTTCTGACACATCTGCTCAGAGCATCTCTACTTCACCATTGGATAACCGTCTTCAGGGCCACATAAAATTTCCATATTTTAGTACTTATTTCGATTTCAAAATATTATTTAGAAGCTAATGAGAATGGTCAGCAGTTAGGTAACAATATGCACTGCTTTATCACAAGACCCACCATGGGCAGCTCACAAATGCCTGTATACCCAGGTCCCTCTTCTAGCTCCCATGGGCACCTGCATACAGGCACAGACAGACAGACAGGCAGGCAGGCAGGCAGACAGACAGACAGACAGACAGACAGGCAGGCACCATGCACGCATGCATGCATGCACATACATACAAACAAACACACATATCTTGGGCTAGATAGATAAATGGCTGAGTTAAGAGCACATACTGGTCTTGCAGAGGACCTGAGTTTGATTCCCAGCAGCCACACTGGGCTGCTCACAACTACCTGTAAATACAACTCCAAGGGGATTGGACACCCCTGGTTTTCATGGTCACCAGCGCTCAGGTGTGCATACCAACATGTGGATGTGTACACATTAAGTTAGAATAATAAAACGATTTGAAAACAATAAAACTAACTCTTTTTAAAGTATTAATGTGTTAGTACCTAATAAATGTATTATCTGGCTAATGTCCAACAAGTCCCTGTCTTTTGTGCCTCTCCCTTCAAAAGCCTTTGTCCCATCTTTAGAGTTGCTTTAACTGCTGTAGACTTCTTTTGCTTTGAGTCTTTGTATGGTTGTATGAGCACCACTTATTATTCCATAAAAACTTTCCTTTAAGAACCTGTAAAATGTAAAGCTCCAGAAAATCCAGAAAATGGCCACTCTTCTGGCGAGATTTACACCGTGGGTGCTGAAGTCACATTTTCCTGTGAAGAAGGGCACCAGCTGGTAGGAGTGAGCAAAATCACATGTTTGGAGACTGGCGAGTGGGATCACCTCAGACCATCCTGTGAAGGTACACTGAGAAAATGGCCATGATCACTGTATTAGGTTGTTCTAGAAAGATAAAATGTTTGGAGTGGTAAGCTCCAGGTCATATCAGTCTTTGTTTTGAAAGCCAGGAATGGAACTCAAGTTTAAACATGACAAGGGGATAAAATCTGGAAGCCATAAGCTTTCAGAGGGTTTTGCACAGTTTCAGAAAACCGCACTTTTTGTTCCCTTTCTCCAGCTGTTTCCTGTGGTGACCCACCTGTTCCTGAAAATGGTGGTGTTGATGGGTCAACATTCACATATGGCAGTAAGGTGGTGTACAGGTGAGTGTCTAACTTTAAAGGTGTAGTGCCATAGTTAATGGCATGTCAGCAGTAGTAGAATACCAAGGAAAAGGGAAACAATCCAAGAGGGTTTTTTTTTATAATTTTTTTTAATGTATGTGTCTGAGTGGGTGAGTGTATGTTCCATGTGTACAGTTGCCCATGGAGGCCAGAAGAGGGCATCAGATCTCCTGAAGCTATAGTTACAGGGGGTTATGGGCTGCTGATACAGATGCTGAGACCCAAACTCTGGTCTTCTATAGGAGCAGTGTGCTCTCTTAACTGCTGAGCTATTTCTTCAGCCTCCCCAGGGGATATCATCATCATCATCATCATCATCGTCGAAATAATTGGGTTCAGCATAGTGTAAAGAAATCAATTCTGATAACCTCTTTGTAGTCATATCCTTAAATCTCATCCTCCTGAGGCATCTGGTGGAAGGCATTCCTAACTAAGGGATAACCTTGGTTATTAACCAGCATTGAGTCCAAGCCTTATAGCCTAGGGATTTAGCCCACATCACTCTCAAACCTGGAATTTTATGCTTTCAGCTATTCATCCATGGCACACATTGGAGACAAGCCAAATTCTCAATCTGACCTTTGCATATTATGCAAGGTTACTGTGGGAAGATGTACAACATTCAACCTTATAGAAAATACAATTTTGAATTGTTATTCCAATGTAAAAAAATTTTTTCCCAAAATATGTAAATTCCTTACTGTTTTTTAAGAGGCTTGGTACACATAATATAATGAAAAATAGGGCTAAGAAGATGGAGGACCTGAGTTTGAATCCCCAGAGCTCAAGTGAGTGTATATTCCATGTGTGCAGTTCCCCATGGAGGCCAGAAGAGGGCATCAGATCTCCTGGAGGTATAGTTACGGGAGATTAAGAACTGCTGATGTAGAAGCTGAGAACCAAGCTCTGGTCCTCAGATTCAGGTGAAGCTGGGTGCAGTGGCATGCATCTCTAATCCTCATGGTCCTACAGGGAGATGGGGGCAGACAGGACAAAGACAGGAGCCTCCCCAGAACTCTCACACCTGCTCACTAAAGACAGCAACAAACAACAAAGAGACACTGCCTCAAACGAGATGGAAGGTCAAGGACCACCACCTGAGGTTATTCTTCAGCCTCTCCATGCATGACATGGCATGTGCATGGCTGCACTCACACATATGCACCAATGCTCATACACACAACATCATACGCTCACACAAATTTAAAGTGTGCACCATAAAGCCATCCATATTCAGTCATTCTCCTCTGTCATTTCCAGGTGTGATAAAGGATACGCTTTGGCTGGGGATGAGGAGTCAGCATGCCTTGCTAGTGGTTCATGGAGTCATTCCTTTCCTGTGTGTGAGCTGGTGACGTGTTCCCAGCCTGAGAACATAAATAACGGGAAATACATCTTAAGTGGGCTCACCTACCTTTCTATTGCATCGTATTCCTGTGAGGACGGATACAGGTAAGGAGGGGGGGTGTCTGTGAGACACCTGCCCTGCTACCTACAGTCTTCCTGCTGTTCCTAAGCTTGAGTGAATGAACTAACTGACTTTCCAAACAAGTCTGTAAAAGTGGGAATATCCTAAAATATGCATGCTTCCTGGAGCCTGGCTTACAGCGAATGCCAGGGAGACTGTCCATCTGTGACTCCGGGAGTTCTCACAGTTCAACCGCTGGAGTGTTCAGACTCTAGAGAGGAAAGCCAAGTTGGTTTGTGGAGCACAGCATCATACCTGAGGAAATGCCTTGCCATGGATATTTTTTGTATACACAGTTTATGAAGATGATATTTATTAGTACATGACATAGTCCAAGAAAGCATGGAAGGGTCTTAATTCTGTAAGAAGTTTACTTGTGTGTGTGTGTTTGCACACACGCACATGCATGTGCATTTGGAAATGCGCGTGTGCATGTGTGTCAGACTGTGCCCAGAAAGGTATTCATCGGGTTCTAAAGTGAAACAGATCAAGTGGATAGGGGTAAAGAATCAAGGGACAGTGGGATGTCTCAGAGGATAAAGGTGCTTGCGTCTAACCCTAATAGGGGGGGAAAGAGCTGACTCCTTCAAGTTGTCCTCTGACCTCCCCACATTACCCGGCAGCAACAACAACAACAACAACAAAGATAATCTTTAAAAAGAACTAATCAAGACTGTCAGAATCATGCTAGAAACATGAATGGGTAAGCTATGCCATGGGTACAGGGTTTGTAAAGTCAAAGGACAACCAGAGGTCAGAGTCATGAGCAACACAACCCAAATCCCAGGTCCTGGAAGGACAATGCCTTTGACCTTGGTGCTTCTTGTCACCTTTCCATTTGTTCCAGTTGGGTAATAATTAAGCTATTAACCCTTCTCATCCTAGTAACTTGCCAGTTAGAAGCTCTGGAGTTCCCCCTTTGCTAGTAAACACATTAGACTTGAATTTTGCACCAAGTGGTTGTTAAATGGTCTGGCCAGTGTAAAATTTCTTTTACATTCATACAGAGCAATACAATGTGAAGAACTTCTATTTTTTGCACTAAAACTCAACATTCAGCCTGTATTTTCTTCCAAATTCTATTTCTCCATGGAGTAAACAGTCACCCAGCAAAAGGAATGAATGACCTGAACCCTCTCTCATATCTGCAGCTTACAGGGCCCATCCCTCCTTGAATGCACTTCTTCCGGCAGCTGGGACAGAGCGCCACCTAGCTGTCAACTTGTCTCCTGCGGAGAGCCTCCAGTCGTCAAAGATGCTGTCATCACTGGGAGCAACTTCACTTTTGGGAACACAGTCACTTACACATGCAAAGAGGGGTAAGTAAAGTCTGTAAGGAGGGGAGCATGGAGCATCAAGGACAGAAAATGAAACTCCCTGACAGCCAAGCTAGAGAGCTTCCTGCTCTTATTTTCTGAGAGCAGAGAGGAGGCACACTTCCCACTGGAAACAGTATCTCCCTGGAATGTACTAATTATTAAGTTTAAGATTCAAATAGTAGACAAAGAGCAATGCAATACAAAGTATCTTTATACTTTAACCAGGTATGCATCTGTCTATCACCCACAAAAGTCACAGTATAAGGATGGTAAGTCAGCAGGGGAATAAAAAAAATGGGGCTTGGGTTTCTTATTTTTATAATCTTACTTTGAAAGTTGATATTTGGCAAAGCAGGAAATGCATTGCAAAGGGCTTTAACTTGCGGCCCCTTCTGATGGTCAGGAGAGCACTGTGAGACAAAGGGAAGGGAGGAATACATACCTGTGATGGCGTGTTTAAGATCTCAGGCCGCCAAGGTATTGAGTGTGGACACTGTCTTTCTTCTCTGTCTACACTTTCTTGTTAATATTTTCATCATCTCTGGCACTTGCACACTCGAGAGCTCCCTGCATTTCTGCCTCAGCTGTGTGCCCCCAGAGAAGCAGCATCCTCTCTGTATCTCAGATGTCCTCCTGTGGTAGTGGTTCTCAACTATCTTAATGCTGTGACCCTTTAATACAGTTCCTGAGATTATGGTGACCTCCCCAACCAAAAAAACTATTTCTATTGCTACTTCATAACTATAATTTTGCTACTGTTATGAATCATAATGTAAATATCTGTGTTTTCTAGTTGTCTTAGCTGACCCCTGTGAAAGGGTTGTTTGACACTCTCCACCCCCACAGGAGTCGTGACCCACAGGTAGAGAACTACTTTCGTGGTCAAGCTAGTTCACCAGCGGCTGGTATTTGTGAGAGAACAGAGACTATAATGAACGGCTTAGTTAAGGGGAGGGGCATCAATAAAGCCGACAGTGAAGACTTTAGCTGGTGCTGGAGTGAGGGCTTGTAGGAGCCGAGCTGTCAGAGAGGACGTGTTTCATGTCGCCAGTCCAGGCTCTGTCACCAGCACATGGTGACATGTTCCTGAGGAGACCTTGAGCCTCAAACACTGACATAAGAACTTTCTGAAATCCTCAGTTAAAACAACAGCAGCAATAACTTTAGCATTGTAATATGATTATCATCTGGAGTGATGGCCCCTGCTGACTGCCCACAGTACAGCAGGGAATTGTCTGTGACGGTTGAACAAATGAGTGTCTTTTCACCCACAAATCACAAATCACTACCCATTTGTAATTTTTTATGAGAGACAAAAATCAACTATTAAAAGATAGTTTTCATTTTCTGGAGTCAAACTCTTGATGATAGAACAGTAAGCCCTGTGAGGAAACCATCCTCTCCTCTGGGGGCTGTGGGAGCAGCCTCACTGGAAAGAGTTTCTGTCCTGTTCCCTAGCCTTCTGGTCACGTTTTTAACAGAGCCTTTGAACTATACAGAAGTAAAAATAACACAATGCTCTGTTTAAGATCAACTGTGTTTCCATTATGGAGATAGAAGTACATGTTAAGTCTTTGCTATGATTAAGCAGTTTTATGAAAGAAATATGATATGACAGATTCTCCTGGAAGCCAGCCTCAATGCCTGTTTACCCTCCTTGTGTTAACAAATGCTTATTTTGTCATTATTACATACACATTTTCATAGGCAAATATACTTTTAATTTCCATGTTAATGTATATTTGTACATATTGACTCATTTAAGAAGAATCATTTAAATCACTTCTCTCTTTTTAAATATTTATTTTATTTTTAATTATGTGTATGTATATGTGTGAGGAATCTCTCAGATGCATGCTAGTCAGCTGAACTACTTTTTCACTGTTGTAAAATATGTCTGCATAAGGACAAGTCATCTCTGGGCTGGGGAGATGACTCTGCAAGTAAGGTTCCCCATGAGAACTAAGGTCATATCTCCAGCACCTGGGTAAAAAGCCCAGCAGTGTGGCACTTATCTTAACCCCAGCACCAGTGAAGGCAGAGACAGGCAGTTGCTACTGTCTCCCTTGGCAGCCAGTCTAACCAAAAGAGCAAGTTCCAGGTTTAGTAGAGAACTTGTCTCAAAAAACAAACTGCAAAGCAATAGAGAAAGATGCCTGATGTCGACCTCTGCCCTACACACACACACATACACACACACACACACATACACACACACACACACACATACACACACACACACATACACACACACACACACACACATACACACACACATACACACACACACACACACATACACACACACACATACACACACACAGGCGCCACAGAGGTGGTGACATGTTCTTAAGGAGACCAGCAGCCTCAAACACTGACATAAGAACTTTCTGAAATCATAAACAACAGCAATAACTTTTATCATTGTAATATGATTATCATATGAAGTGATGGCCCCTGCTGGTCACTTATAGAAGGGATTGTCTACCGTGGTTGAACAACGGAATAGTCATTTCACCACAAATCACAAATCTCTAATTACTCATTTCTTTACAGTAGTAGACTAATATGTTTCCATTTTATTTGCTTATAAAATCAGAGCTACACCGAGTACTCCTGCATTTTCCTGGGATATATATAAAATGGGATATCGCCGGTCTAGACATTGCAAGCTGTAGCTTGTGTCATGGAATATTCATACTTTTAGCTTTGCAAGATAGTAATAAGTTACCAAAATTAAAAGTGACCTTGCAGCCAGGTGGTAGTGGTGCACGCCTTTAATCCCAGCACTTGGGAGGCAGAGGCAGGCGGATTTCTGAGTTCGAGAGTTTGAGGCTAGCCTGGTCTACAGAGTTCCAGGACAGCCAGGGCTACACAGAGAAACCCTGTCTTGAAAAACCAAAAAAAAAAAAAAGTGACCTTGCCTGCCCTGTTAAGGTGTAACTTACATGTTACTGCCAGCAGGTGGCGACAACACCTTCAGTCAAGAAGACCTTGAGCGTCCAATCATAAACAGCTGTCTGGAATTCCAAATCTATTTGTTTAAAACACACAAATGAAGAGAGGGTGGGAAGACTGTAAGAGACAACAGACTAGGAAGCTGGCCATGATAGTGAGTCTCCTAGAGATGACAGGAAGCTGCACCCATAATACCTCAACAATGTGGTTGCCAGAACAAAAACAATACCATCACTCATGTTAAAGCAGAAGCGGAAATTCTCACAGGACCCACTCTCAGAAAAAGAACTACGGGCAATTAAGGAATTCTGAATGAGGGAGAATTAGTCCTACCAAGGGATGAGCCCCCATCATTGGTTATCCAACACCAAGAGATCCACCCTGAAATCTTACATACAATCAACACTTAATGGTCCCAGCAGATTGTATATATATATATATATATAGTAGACTAATATGTTTTCACTTGATTTGCTTATAAAATCAGAGTTACACTGCGTACTCCTGCATGTTTCCTGTCGTGTGTGTGTGTGTGTGTGTGTGTGTGTGTGTGTGTGTATGTTACAGGAGGCCTCCAATCTGAGAGGAAACAAGATAGAGAGACATGGGAAAGACCAGAAGGAGGAAAGAGAAGGGAGTAAATGATGTAACTGTATTTTAATTTTTAAAATGATACTTTAAAAGTTGGCACATGAAAGTCTAAAATTATGTTCATTAATGGGGTATCACCTAATATGTTCGTACATGTGTACACAGTGCCATTCTTCCACCAGGTTAAATGTACCTACCTACTCAGATATTTGTCATTTCTTCCAAAATTATTTCTTATAGCTTATTGAAATGTTCACAACTGTTACCTGCAGCCTCAACTTGTACTCCTGTGTACCTTTAACCTAGTGCCTTCCCCTTAACCTTCACTAACCCTCTGCCCTTTCTGGTTTCTGATCCCTAGCATTCCACTCCAAGCTTCAACAATAGCTGCTTGTTAAAACCAGTATGCTAACAGTTTTCTTCTAGTATCTCATTTATCAGACCTCTACTCTTGCAGCGCCTTGTATGTGCTGAGCCTTTTATGATGGGAAACGTGCCTGCTGTCCTGGCTAGTTTTATATCAATTTGACATAAGTTAAGAGTCAGCAGAGAGGAGGGAGCCTCAACTGAGAAAATGGCTCCACAAGATCAGGCTATGGGCAAGCCTGTACAGTGTTTTCTTAATTAGTGACTAATGGGGGAGGGCCCAGCTCAATGTGGGTGGTGCCACCCCTGGGCTGGTGGTCCTGGGTTCTATAGGAAAGCAGACTGAACAAGCCCTGAGGGGCAAGCCAGTGAGCAGCACTCCTCCATAACCTCTGCATCAGCTCCTGTCTGCAGGTCCCTGCCCTGCTGAGTTCCTTTCCTGACTTTCTTTGGATGATAAAACAGTGATGTGGAAGTGCAAGCCCAATAAACCCTTTCCTCCACAACTAGCTTTTGGTCATGGTGTTTCATCATAGTGATAGTAACCCAAAGACACCTGTGTATGTCTTTCCATTTCAGAGTCTCTGCTTACAGAGAAAAAAGGCTTACTGTGTCCACAACAACCCCCCCTCATAATCTGGCTCCCTGGACTGTTTTTCTACCAGCTACCCCAGGGCCCTCAGCTTTGCATTAATTTATCAGTTTGAAAGGTTTCGCATACAAAGTGAGTAGTATGGATTCTAACATTGAAATTGTATCTGTAGTTAGCAAGTGCCTCATTTTGCTACCCAGCAAAACACAGAGATGGACCAAATTTTGCAAGCATACCATGTTAACAAACCTCCTTCCAGGATGTGGATTCCTGCCAGACACCCCGTTACTAATTCAGTCTGAAGCTGTGTTTCTTTTCCTCTCTGGTTCCTTTCTTTGTCTAATCCAAAGGCAACCACAGCATTCACTGGCAAGCTTGTTTTGCTGGTTTCAGTTTCTGCCTCATGTTGAAAACATGGACATTTCCTTTCTGGTTGGCCCAGCTATGCACTTAAATTCATTTCTGTTATATCTTATCAAGTATTATAGAGGGGATTTGCAGATTATGTGATAGCCAGAACCAGGAATCTATTCTTATCCTCTTTCTGTCTTTTCCATTTGTATTTTCCTCCTGGAGGCTTGTGTAGCACAGCCCTGGCATCTTGTTACATTGTATAATAACATCATCGTATCCAAGCCACGACTTGTAGGTAATGTGCCTTGCTGTCTTCTTCATCCTCAGCTGCTCTTAGACATCTCCTTTCGAGTCTCAAGTCTGCCTCCCCTCTGCTCTCCATATTATAGAAGCCACCCAGACTTCCATACAACTTGAACTTACTGTTGTCTCACTATTGTTATTTTGATATGATATAGTGTAATATTTTATTAGTTCTTTGAGAATTTCACACATGCATGTGATGTAATTTGATCATATTCATTCTTCCCCACAAGTCCTCTAGGATCCTCTAGTCCTACTCCCTAAGCCCTCCTCTCAACTTCATGGCCTCTGCTTTGATTTGATTTTTACCACCCATTGAGTCCAATTTTTGCTGCCCATGCATGCATGAGTATGGAACTGTTCCCTAGAGTGTGGACTACCTACAAGAAAAACTGTCCCTCCTTCACCTAAGACTGTCGACTGTCAATAAGGATGGATGCTGAACGTTGTTGCTAGGTTGCTTGATTGATTTTAACTTTTATACCGCCAGTAAGCTTTGATGGAGTCTCTCCCTGAATCATGGGAGCAAGATACATTCTCAAGTTTACAGGGAGGACTTCAAGAGACCAGAGTGGAATGACCAATGCTAGCATAGGGAAAAAGCAAGCAGCTCCATCCAACTCACCAATTTACCTTCTACCCACACATTTAGCTTTTCTAAATTTTTATCAACACCCCAAATGCCAGAAGCAGGTGCTTCAGGACAAATGGATGGGTGGCCATTTGTTTCTCATTTTTCTTCTCATCCTTAGTTGACATTTGTTGGTATGAAACTCAGAGGTGTGGAAGGGTTAATGACATCATAAAACCTCAGTGAATTCCCCTCTTTTGATTCTTCTCACATAGAAGCTTCTAAAGGGAATTATTGGATCTATTAAGACAAGAGCTTTGATCTTCCTCGTTGTTATGAATTGAAATAAGATTAATCACTGCTTCTTCTTCATGCTTTCTATTATTCCCACTAACCCACAGCTGTTTAATGAGCGGCTTTTGCCTTTTAGAAGGGGACCGGATGCTGCTCTCCAGGAGCTCACTCATAAAGCTCCCAGGGCCCATGCTGGTTAGTAAGCTTCCTCTAGGTGTGGGAATCCAAGTACTGAAAACTCGCATCCGAAAGGATTCTGTCCATTTTCAAAGGATTCTTGTGTGTTGCTGGAGTTCTAAGGCATCCTTGCGATGCTGATGGATTCCTTCCCCAGGGACATAAAGTGTGTGGCTGATTTCTAATAAAAATATAAAAAATTGTCCCCAAGACTCTTGAATGAGAGTACAAAGGTTACTAATATTTGAAGTGAGTAAACCTTCATCTTAGGTCGATACTGAATCCAGGTTTGTCTCACGGCTTAGACTTAGCCCAGGTTCACATCCTCTCGCTTTGGCAGCCAGCAGTTACAGGAATATGCTATCAACTATAAAATGTTTATTCTCTGAATGTTCCCTCAACAAAGTAAGTGAGTAAAAGATGTCCCCTACAATTCCAAATACACTTCTAAACTTCGGATGGAATTAAAAAGTACAAGCAATTTGATGTTTTAGTGATTAAGCAATCGCTTACAGTTAATTCCTCTACATGTCATTTAGAATATATATCCTTTTTAATCATCTTAAAATTCTAACCTTCTAAAAAATATTCATCTTTGTTTATCATCTAACCTGTATTCATTGAGCACATTCTCTGGTGATGCAAAGCCCTGACCTTCTGGCTTTGGGAAATTACAAAGTGTTCAGAAACTCCATGTTAGACACAAGGCAGAGACCAAATATGTATCTTACAGTATCGCACTGTTACACTCTGTCTGCCACATTGTGTCATTGGCCACTGCAAACAAGCACTTCGCTAATACAGCATCAGTGCCCTGAGGAGGGTCATGTATGAAGTGGAAGCGACATCCTGTATGAAGAAATACATAATAACTGAAATGCATAAAGTAAAACAAAATTCTTAATCCAGACTGGGGGATACCAAAGATTCTAAAAATGAATTCTTCACATTCATATCTCTTTAAAGTGTGTATTCAGTGGTCACTGCCCTTTAATTAGAGAGCTAGTTTGCTGTTAGCTTTTCGTCAGGAAAGAGTAGTATCAGAGACCCCAAGTGCTTCCAAATTATATAACATAGTTTTCACGTTCTCAAGATGCTCTGTGGAATAAGGAAGATTCTAGAGACAGATGCTTCTGCCGCTGAGCACCTGGAGCCAAGGAATAAAGGAAAAACTTTATGTGCAATGGATTCCTATAAATCTGGGCTGTCTAGGTCTGTGCATACGAACTTCAGCCAGTGAACAATGCCAGGCACATCAAGGGGTCGGGGACCAGGATGACACATGTTTCAAAGTGTGTGAATGATTCAAGTTGAGCTGTAAAACATCAGGAGGCTCAGTAAGATGTTCTACCAAACCAGTAAGAAGATGTTCTACCCAGGACATGTCTTAAATAGGAGCACTCAAAGCAGCAGGCCCAGCCTGGTGTTTTGTTTTGTTTTTTGTTGTTTTTTTTTTAATAAATTTGTTCTCTAAACATTCTGCTTATGGATCCCTTCCTATAACTGTTAAGAGAGAAGTCGTCTAAACACTCACTAAATCCATATCTAGTTACGAAGACTGAGGTTTTCCCAAACCATGAGCTGAAGAGGCCCTAAGTGGATACCTCACTCAGCAATTGGAAGTATCTAAAAGTATTCATGTAGACACTGCGTCTGTGCATTCATGATACATGGCCATAGGTGGGGTGGATGTACAGTGATCTACTGACACCTGCCATTTTTATTGAATTGTCTATAGTCTCCTGTAGATATTATGGATATGTCTGCTGAGGACGATGGAATCCCAATTTTTCTCTAATGGATTATTTCTTTTAGACCTAAAAGGGCCCTCAGTAAAAATTTTGGTTGCCAATGCCTTAAGAATCTTTGCTGAAAGGTGGGTTTGTACTATGACACCTTCATGTAGTTCCCACAGCATCCCCACAAACAATAGTCTTATCTAACCTGTCTGTAAAGGAGAGGGCTGGTGCACTGTGGGAAAGATGTAAGTGTTGGAATCTAGTAACTAACTTTGGCTCTCACTTCTTCTGCTAACAGCTGAGTGATATCGTGATGTGTGGCAAGTGACTCGTGTCTAACAAGGATCAACCAGGAACAAACCACACAGTTTGTTCTGCTCTATTGAGACAGCCCTGGGGGTCATATTAATAATCTCTCATCAGATAGAGGCAAAGAAAGCTGAGAGCTATTGAGCAAAATGTATCCATACACTCATTGCATGGCAGAGCCATATGCAGAGCAAAGATTTTTAACTCTTTTCTTGTTTGTTTGTTTTTTGTTTTTGTTTTTTGTTTTTTCGAGACAGGGTCTCTCTGTGTACCCCTGGCTGTCCTGGAACTCACTCTGTAGACCAGGCTGGCCTCGAACTCAGAAATCCACTTGCCTCTGCCTCCCAAGTGCTGGGATCAAAGGCGTGTGCCACCACTGCCTGGCGATTTTTAACTCTTACTACACGGGGTTTTTGGAAACACTGGATCCTAGAATTATAATCACTGTTTTAAAGTTCACTGAATGTAAGTAAGCAACTATAAGCTATATCTAGGCTAAATGTGGTACACTAAAGCTTTTTTTGAAATATGACTACTAAAATCAACAGACTAAAGCTATCAAAGCTATGGAGACCTAATATTAAATTGAGTCAAATAAGACCAAAGCTTATTTCTCATTTTTATTTTAAAAAATGTGAAGTGGTCAGGGACTGGGGTCAGGCTCAGCTGGTGAAATGAGGACCTGGGTGTGATACTCCGCACCCATGTAAGAAACTTGGGGTGGGTGTGGGGTCGTGGCCTGCTTATGTGTGGGCGTGGCCTGCGTATGATTCTAGTACTGGGGAGGTGGAGACAAGCAGATCTCCGAGGCTCACCAGCAAGCCAGCCTGCCTAAGCAGCAATACTCAAGTCCCAGCAAAAAAACTTGCCTCTCAAAAAGAAAGGTAGATGGCTCCTGATAAATGATTGTGACCTCTGACCTCTCCAAACATGTATGTATGGACAAACACACACACACACACACACGAATGTGTAACTATCACTAGAGTTCTTTAAATAACAAAAGTCTTAAATCTATTTCCTTATTGACCGACCATTAGAATCATTTTAACAATAAGCTCAATATTCACTTGCCAAATATTATTTAAAAAAAAAAACAAAGAGTAAAAGCAAAGTTAGTGTTGGAAAGACTAAAAACAAGAAGAGAATGCCTTTTGTAGATACTACATTGGGTTGTTTCTTTCTCCTCGTTCCCATAGCTACACCCTTGCTGGCCCTGACACCATCGTATGCCAGGCCAATGGTAAGTGGAATTCAAGTAACCACCAGTGTCTGGCCGTCTCCTGCGACGAGCCCCCCAATGTGGACCACGCCTCTCCTGAGACTGCTCACAGGCTCTTCGGAGACACCGCGTTCTACTACTGTGCAGATGGTTACAGCCTGGCTGACAATTCCCAGCTCATCTGCAATGCCCAGGGGAACTGGGTTCCCCCCGAGGGCCAGGCTATGCCGCGCTGCATAGCTCACTTCTGTGAAAAACCCCCGTCTGTTTCCTACAGCATCTTGGAATCTGTGAGCAAAGCTAAGTTTGCAGCTGGCTCAGTAGTAAGCTTCAAGTGCATGGAGGGTTTTGTGCTGAACACCTCTGCGAAGATTGAATGCCTGAGAGGTGGACAGTGGAGCCCTTCTCCCATGTCGGTCCAGTGCATCCCCGTGCGCTGCGGAGAGCCTCCACGCATCACAAATGGCTACCCGAGTGGAACAAACTACAGTTTTGGGGCCGTGGTGGCGTACAGCTGCCAAAAAGGATTCTATATCAAAGGGGAGAAGAAGAGCACGTGTGAGGCCACAGGACAATGGAGTAGACCCATGCCCACCTGCCATCCTGTATCCTGTAATGAACCACCTAAGGTTGAGAACGGCTTCCTGGAGGTAAGAGACTAACTAGCAAATGATCAGGAACTTTCATCCCCCATAGGGCCACCTACTGTGATTAATTCAGTATTTCCAAGTAGAGGCAGTGAACAGATTGATTGTTGAAACAGAAATAGCTCAATGCTACACACAGTGTATATGGATTAAAAATAAATCAAGATAATTAAGAAACCTTACAATACGTATCTTTTCAAATTCTTATTTTATGCATACAGGTATTTGCCTGCACATATAGCTATGCACCCTGTGTGTGCAAGGAGGCCAGAAAAGGCATCAGATCCCATAGGACTAGAGTTGCTGACAGTTGTGAGGCACCATATGGGTACTGAGAATTCAACCTTAGTCCTCTGGAGGAACAGCCAGTGCTCTTAACCACTGAGCCACCTCTCCAAGCCCCTCAATTTGCATCTTTCTGCGTTATAGTAACCTATAGGTACTCCAAGGCCTTTGTAGGCATATCTTAGCCATAAATATGGAGTTAGAATAAGCCAATTTTAATGAAATTTTACTTTGCTTTGATAAAACTCATCACCTAAATGGAACTCAGAGATATTTATTGTTACCCTGATGTTTAAGGGAAAAATAAGGTGTCACTTTTTGCATTGCTCTTTCGAGATGTCTAAAGGTAATCTCACCATGAGGACCAAATTGTCAAGTGTGATACAAGTGTGATTCGCTCCCACTCTACAGTGTCTGCTCACTAAGCGTGTCAGGAAGACAAGTGTCAGGGCTGTAGTGATAGCTCCGGAGGTCAAGTGCTTTCTGTGCAAGAGCAAGGTGTAAGCTCGATCCCCAGACCCCAGGGTAAGAAAAGCCAGGCACGGTGCCACACACCAATAATCCCAGTGCTGGCCAGGCAGGGACAGCTGGATCCCCAGAGCTCACTGGCTTGCCAGTCTAGCCTGCCTGACAAGCAATAGTTAAAGACTGTCTCAAGAAACAAATCAAAACAAGCTGGATGTCACCTGAGAAATGACACCTGAGATTGACTTCTGGACTCCACACGCATGCACCCACATATACCAAAAGAGAAGGGGATGGTGGGAGGAGGAAGGAAAAGAGGAGGAAGAGGGAAGCCTTCCGAATCAAAGGCCAGGGTGCCATTTTAAGTAGACAATATTTTAACTGAAATAGTTTTTAAAGCATCTATGTATACCTTTTTTAAAACCTACTAATTCTCTGTGTATACTGTTGGTACTGCCTTTCAGCTCACTAAGATCTGTGTAGACCCCTGATCTTATCTCTGTTGGGTTCCATAAGAATTATTACAGAGGAAATGACCTCATTGGATCTTCCACAGTTTACTTCTGCATTTTCCCTTCTTACAAAAATTAGAGCAGACTGGTTTCAAACAGCATACATCCTTACTTGTTGAAGTCCTAGCTGATGAATTGCAAATGCAGGTCTTTGGGTTCTATTCTGTTTGACTGTCAATGTATTATATCTGTAAGCTTGCCTGTTCTGTAGGCTGTACTGACTTTTCTTTCCCTGTCGTTCAGCACATCACTGGCAGGACCTTTGAGAGTGAAGCAAGGTTCCAGTGCAACCCAGGCTATAAGGCAGCCGGAAGTCCTGTGTTTGTCTGCCAAGCCAATCGGCACTGGCACAATGAGGCCCCTCTGTCCTGCACCCCTCTCAACTGTGGGAAACCTCCTGCCATTCAGAATGGCTTCTTGAAAGGAGAAAGCTTTGAAGTAGGGTCCAAAGTTCAGTTTGTCTGTAATGAGGGATATGAGCTTGTTGGTGATAATTCTTGGACTTGCCAGAAATCTGGCAAATGGAGTAAGAAGCCAAGTCCGAAGTGTGTCCCCACCAAGTGTGCAGAGCCTCCTCTCTTAGAAAACCAGCTCGTGTTAAAGGAATTAGCTTCCGAGGTGGGCGTGGTGACCATTTCCTGTAAAGAGGGGCATGCCTTGCAAGGGCCCTCTGTCCTGAAGTGCTTACCATCCGGACAATGGAACGGTTCCTTTCCAGTTTGTAAGATGGTCCTCTGTCACTCGCCTCCCTTGATTCCTTTTGGAGTCCCGGCATCTTCCGGTGCTCTTCATTTTGGAAGTACTGTCAAGTATTTGTGTGTCGATGGGTTCTTCTTAAGAGGCAACCCAACCATCTTCTGCCAGGCTGATGGCACCTGGAGTTCTCCATTGCCCGAGTGTGTTCCAGTAGAATGTCCCCAACCTGAGGAGATCCTCAACGGCATCATCCATGTGCAAGGACTTGCCTATCTCAGCACCACGCTCTACACCTGCAAACCAGGCTTCGAGTTAGTGGGCAATACTACCACCCTCTGTGGGGAACATGGCCAGTGGCTTGGAGGAAAACCGATGTGCAAACCCATTGAGTGCCCAGAGCCCAAGGAGATTTTAAATGGCCAGTTCTCTTCCGTGAGCTTTCAGTATGGACAAACCATCACATACTTTTGTGACCGAGGCTTCCGGCTTGAAGGTCACAAATCCCTGACCTGTTTAGAGACAGGTGACTGGGATATGGATGTCCCCTCTTGCAATGCCATCCACTGCAGTGACCCACAGCCCATTGAAAACGGTTTCGTAGAAGGTGCGGATTACAGATACGGTGCCATGATTATCTATAGCTGCTTCCCTGGGTTTCAGGTGGTTGGTCATGCCATGCAGACCTGTGAAGAGTCGGGGTGGTCTAGCTCCAGCCCGACATGTGTACCCATAGACTGCGGTCTCCCTCCTCACATAGACTTTGGAGACTGTACTAGAATCAGAGATGGCCAGGGATATTTTGATCAAGAAGATGACATAATGGAAGTCCCATATCTGACTCCTCACCCTCAACATTTGGAAGCAACAGCTAAAACCTTGGAAAGTACAAAAGAGTCCCCTATCTCACATGCGTCCCACTTTCTGTACGGCACGATGGTTTCCTACAGCTGCGAGCCTGGCTATGAACTGCTGGGAATCCCTGTGCTGATCTGCCAGGAAGATGGGACATGGAATGGGACCGCACCCTCTTGCATTTCCATTGAATGTGATTTGCCTGTTGCTCCCGAAAATGGCTTTCTACATTTTACACAGACTACTATGGGCAGTGCTGCACAGTATAGTTGCAAGCCAGGGCATGTTCTAGAAGGCTCCCACTTAAGACTTTGCCTGCAGAATAAGCAGTGGAGTGGCACTGTTCCACGATGTGAAGCCATCTCATGCAGTAAGCCAAACCCACTCCAGAATGGATCCATCAAAGGAAACGACTACTCATACCTAGGTGTGCTATACTATGAGTGTGACTCTGGCTATGTGCTCAATGGCTCTAAGAAAAGGACCTGCCAAGAAAATAAAGATTGGGATGGGCATGAGCCCATGTGTATTCCTGTGGATTGTGGCTCACCCCCAGTCCCCACCAATGGCCGGGTGAAGGGAGAAGAATACACATTCCAAAAGGAGATTGCATACTCTTGCAGTGAAGGGTTCATACTTGAAGGAGCCAGAAGTCGTGTCTGTCTTACCAATGGAAGTTGGAGTGGTTCCACGCCCAGCTGTATGCCTGTCAGATGTCCTGCCCCACCACAGGTGGCAAATGGGATGGCAGATGGCCTAGACTATGGGTTCAAGAAGGAAGTAGCGTTCCACTGTCTAGAGGGCTATGTGTTGCAGGGGGCTCCAAAACTCACCTGTCAGTCCAATGGGACTTGGGATGCAGAAGTTCCCATCTGTAAACCAGCTACCTGTGGTCCCCCTGCGGATCTTCCCCAGGGCTTCCCTAATGGTTTTTCCTTTTATCATGGGGGCCACATACAGTATCAGTGTTTTACTGGTTATAAACTCCATGGGAACCCATCAAGAAGATGCCTTCCAGATGGTTCCTGGAGCGGCAGCTCGCCTTCCTGCCTACCTTGCAGGTGTTCTACACCCACCATTCAACAGGGAACTGTCAATGCAACAGATTTGGGCTGTGGAAAGACGGTCCAGATTGAGTGCTTCAAAGGCTTCAAGCTGCTTGGACTTTCTGAGATCACCTGTGATGCCAACGGCCAATGGTCTGACTTCCCACTCTGTGAGCATGCCGATTGTGGTCCTCTCCCAACCGTACCCAACGCAATCGTCATCGAGGGTAGCCCTTCGGAGGACAACGTGGTAACTTACAGCTGCAGACCTGGCTACATCATGCAAGGTAGTTCAGATCTGATTTGTACAGAGAAAGGGACATGGAGCCAGCCTTACCCAATGTGTGAACCACTGTCCTGCGGACCCCCACCGACAGTTACCAATGCAGTGGCAACAGGAGAGGCACATACCTATGAAAGCAAAGTGAAACTCAGGTAAGACCACAGGTGGCTGTGGAGTCTGCAAGGAGGGTAAGCGAGAAGTTTATAAAATGAAGTCAGAGGTCAAAATGTAGCTAATTAGAAAGAGAATCACCATCCCTGGGCTTCCCTCCAAACCCCAAAGCTTTTAACACTTTATTTACTCAGGACTATGTAGAAATTCATTTACTATGAAAATAAATGTATACCCTTTCCAGACTGTGGTTCTAACCCAATCTTCATAATGCTCACAAAACCACAAGGCCCTCTAACCAGCCTCATTTATGTTTGAATCACTAGCAGTATAAATAAGGATGCTAACCAGCCTGTGCTACTTAAGCTAAGAATATGGTGCTCACATAATGGAAACTCCCCTGTCTGAAAGGAAATATTACATTAAGTATTAAAATGAAAGATGTAAACATTTGGAATGAACTTAGGAATTAAAATTTTTATCAGAATAAATAGCCATCCTGTTTAAAAGCATCTCAATTGTCTCAAGATTTAATTTACGTTCCTAGGAGAACTCTGGCCATTAATACCTCATACCTGATAGATAGCTTAGCTCCTCTTCTGGGGTGATCCATTCTGAACGTTTTAACCCCACCTTCATGTTGCCCTGACTATAGTAAAAAGCAAAGTCTATGAAGGATGGAATGTTAGGTAACCGAACAGTACCAGAGACCCAAGCACAAAACAAAAGAATGAATGACCAGTCCGTGCCTTTGAAGTATATTTTAAAACTTCTGTGTGGATATTGATGTGTCAGACATTTTGAGAGCCACAATGTCACCTGCTCGTCAGGATTCCTCAGGGGCTTTATCCTTGGCATGTGGTGATGACCGATCTTTGTTTAGTTTCCACTAATCAGGTTGGTGTGACTGTACAAGACTCCTGTCTCCCACTTAGCCTGGGTAATATGTGGAATTTAAAAGGTGTCCTCCAACCATCACTACAAATTAGTTAAGCGGTTTGATTTGAAAGGCAGAATACTGGAATGGTAGGAACGTGGGTGCCAGAAGACTCCCTCTAGAAAATGCCATTTCTCCACATCTCACACTACCCATGCAGAGTCGTGTGGCTTCAAGAAGGGTGCCAACCTCATCCATGCCAAATGACAGTGAGGATCCTACTGGCCCTGCTCATGAGGTGGACATGAGAATTTAATCAGCTGATATTTGTAAAGCACACAGAGGGGTCACCAGAAAATAATCATTGTATGGAACCATTTGCTGCATAAGTATTTAAATTTTTAAATTACATGGGGACTTAAGAGCCAATTTGACTTAAGTTTTAACTATACTATAGCTATGACAATGTTTAATTATCAGGTTTAAAAGGAGTACCTTGTACAAGCTTCTTAGATGTTACTTGTTGCACAGTGGGCAAACCATAAACACTATGTCCTATCCCTACTAGTATGTGAGTCCATTTTTGAACTTCTATAATTTCTTGAACTAGTGTCTATTTCAGAATGAACAAACAAATAAAGGAAAGTAACTTCAGCAACGTCTAAGACAACTTTAGCCTTGGTTAGTCTTGAGTGTGAATCACTAAAAATTTGTTTGGATGTTGCTTTATTAATGTTTTGTGCATGTTATCCATCTGACCTGTGAGACAGTTTTCAGGCTTCTCATAAAATATCTCCTGAGCCTTGTGGCAGTTCTGTTCATCTGAGCATAGGTCGGACATGGCAGGGTACTTTCTTGTAGGTGTTCATTTTCTTGTTTGCATGCAGGTGTCTGGAAGGGTATGTGATGGATGCAGATACAGATACATTCACCTGCCAGCAGGACGGTCAGTGGCTCCCTGAAAGAATCACCTGCAGTCCTAAAAAATGTCCTGTGCCATCCAACATGACACGCATACATGTTCTTGGAGATGACTTCCAGGTGAATAGACAAGTTTCTGTGTCATGTGCAGAAGGGTTTACCTACGAAGGAGTGGACTGGTCAACATGCCAGGTAAGATACTGAGTCTGACCTGGGATGTGTGTGTAATCCTAACTCTAGCATCTGTTACTGAGAACAAAACTCACATCTTGCTGGCCTTGAAAGAACAAATTCCTCAAGTTTTCATTTATATCCAGAGATTAGAGATTTCCTAGAAATAGAAGGTGGGGCTGGGGAGACGGAGACGGACTGATGGTTAAGAGTGTTTGCTGCCTCTCCAGAGGACCCAGGTTTAGTTCCCAGCACCCACATGGTAGCTTACAGCTGTAGCTACAGGTCAGGGGATCAGATGCTCACATGCACAGAGAAATGTGCAGGCAAATACTCACATGTATAAAATCAAATTGTTTAACAAGGAGGAAAAAAGAAATAGAACTTGGGTGTTTTCCTAATATTTCCAGTTTCAGATGAAGAAAGAGTCAACTTTAAGGCAAATGTTTTAAAAAGCAAAAACAGAATCACAGGGCTGGAGATATGGCTCAGCAGTTAAGAGCACTGACTACTCTTTCAGAGGTCCTGAGTTCAATTCCCAGCAACCACGTGGTGGCTCACAACCATCTGTAATGAGATTCAATGCCCTCTTCTGATGTGTCTAAGGACAGTATGGTTAAATAAATAAATATATTTTTAAAAAAATTATAGTGAGATTTTCATAGCAAAGCATCCCATGCCCAAGTGAGTATCTATGTGGAGAAGCCTGCCATGGACTGTGATGGTTTAGGTGTGGAAGGCCCAAAAGCTGCACAAGCAGACAGACAACAGCAGTCAAGTTCTGCCTTCACTATTTGTTATTCGTTTACTTTAGAAAAATCATTTAAATCAGGTGTTATGGCCCAATCTATAAATATAACACTCAGGAGGCTGAGACATGTCTGGATCTGTAGCAAGACTATGGGGGAACAGGGTTGGAGAAGGGATGGGATCTGCTGATAGAATGCTTGCCCGTGTGCCTGAGGCCCTGGGTTTGATATCCATCTCACATAAATGTGTGTGTGGCGATGTGCACCTGCAATGCCACACTTAAGAGGTGGAAATGGGAGAAGCAAGTGTCACATAAGGAATTTGAGGACAGCCGGGGCTACAAGATGGGGGAAGAGGGGTCTGTACTTCAGATTTCCTTATTGGGAAAACAAGTCTGCAAAATAACATGCATCTCATATAGCTGTTGTGAAACCCAGCGTCAGTAATCCGAGGAAGTGCCTACTGCTTCTGCAAGCTTTGATCTTTCAACAGTCACCAGCTGGTCTGTACACACAGGCACTCTTGGGCATAAAATCTGTGGTTAGCTTACCATGAATAGCTTTCGGAGTGTAGTCCAACAATTGCTAATTTGATACCTTGTTAAAGACATGAATTACCACTCGGATAGCAGGCCTTCCTAGTAGAGCCTCTTCTCCTAGCTTCCACATCAGAGATGAAGAGATGCATTAGAGAAGTCTAATGACTTCATTAGAAATAAGGTGGCAGCTTCTTCCTGGTCCCTGCAAAGTTTAGGTGTGCCTTTCACCTTCCTATGTAACTCTACTTCCTGCTAGGTCATGCCAGCACCCCTTCTGAAACTGGGAACCTTACAATCTACTACTGCGAAACAAGGTGTGCCAGAGGATGTGGCATTCAATAGACCACTCCAAGACAGGCCGGGGAAGATCCAAGCTCATGGCCTGCCTTGGAGAAAAGGTTATGAGCAGGAACAGTGGATAACACCAAAAAGTTTAGAAAATGCATGTTGAGACGTTATCACCTAATGCTGCTCTTTCTCAGAAATTTGAAATCAAGATATGGAATAGTATTAAATACCAGGTTCACTGGGATCAAAGGTGGAGTGTCTGCACTGACCCTCTCTCAGTCTATCCTCTAGCTAGCATGCTGTACTGAAGACTTACTTATGGGGTGGCTCTATTTTAAGAGAAAGTGTTTATTTTGTGTTTCTGAGATGTCAGCAAGTGTTCAGTGCTGACTGTGAAAAACCTTCTGACAATTAATGTGTTTTTAAGACCTACAGATAGATTAAAAAGTAACTCAGTTAGGAAAACCCTGGGTCCTTCCAACTCTCACTTTGGGGATGAGTCTACCATACAAACAGAACACTGCCATATTAAAGCCTAACTGTAACTTTGTGGTCTGTTCTTTAGCCCGATGGTACATGGGAGCCACCATTTTCTGATGAATCCTGCATCCCGGTTGTTTGTGGGCAGCCTGAAAGTCCAGAGCATGGATTTGTGGTTGGCAGCAAATACAGCTTTGGAAGCACCGTTGTTTATCAGTGTGACCCTGGCTATGAATTAGAGGTACGATAACATTCTAACAAAAACTAATGTGCTGTTCTGATATGCTTGGGATTCTTTTTAATATTAGAATAAAGTAACTTCACCAACACTGCTCCTAAAAACATACTAGTATATTTAGTTACTTTAGTTTCTTAACACTTTCTAGAAAATAGTTAAAAGATGACTTAGAATTTTTAAGCATGTAAAAATTATCAGCCAAGTGTGGTATCCCATTACCTGAGATCTCAGCTACTCAGAAGGCAAAGACAGGAGGGTGACAAGTTCGAGGCCTGCCTGGTCAACTGTCAAGGCTCTATCACTAAACAGACATTTTTTAAAAAAAGAGTCAGGGGATGTAGCTCTGGGGTAGAATGTTTATCTAGCATGTTCAAGGTCCTGACTCAAATCCCAGTTCAAAAAACAAGTTAAGGCTGGAGAGATGGCTCAGCAGTTTGGAGCACTTGCTGCTCTCGCAGAGAATCTGAGTTAGGTTCTCAACACTCATGTCAGGCAGCTCCAAACTGGTCCCACTGTGCATCACTATAGCACAACTTCAACAAGAAAGTACTAGAGTGAAGCCAAGCACTTCACAGCAGTGAGTCACAGATCCTGGCGAGCTTTTACTTGAGATGCCAGGTTCCCTAGGGCCTTAGTTTGGGTCATATTGCTGTGAAGAGATGCCATAACCACATCAACTCTTATAAAGGAAATCATATAATTGGGGATGGCTTACAGTTTCAGAGGTTTAGTCCATTATCATCGTGGAGGGAATCATGGTAGCACACAGGCAGACATAGCATTGAAGGAGCTGAGAGTTCTACATCTTCAAAAGAAGCAGAAGTGAAGACTCAGACACTGGCATTTCTTGAGCTCCTTAGACCTCAAAGCCTATTCCCACCTCCCACCCACTTCCTCCAACAAGGCCACACCTAGTCCAACAAGGCCACACCTACTCCAACAAGGCCACACCTACTCCAACAAGGCCACACCCACTCCAGCAAGGCCACTACTCCATAGTGCCCATTCCCTATGGGCCAAGCATTAAAACACATGAGTCTATGGGAACCATTCCTAGTCAAACCACCACACCCTGTGATATATCTAGCCTGAACCTCCTCAGAACTATACTAAGCAAACCTCAACTTTATCTTTAAGATGACTCCTAATTGTGGTATTATAGCTCCACCAGCAGCACCCAAGTCTTCCTATGAACTTTAATGGGAGATCTATAGTTACTTCCCCTGACAGCCTTATCTCAACATCTAGCTGTCTAAGAGAGCTGCTGTGAATCGCAGGAGAACACGTCATCTGTCTTTCAGGAATCTCTTATGTTTACTTACAGTGGTGTGTAAGAACAGGTCAGCTGTTAAATGTTTGTGTTGTTGCTGCCCCTGCTTTTGTGACTGTGAAATCAAAGAATTGCTGTAAGAGAGGGAGAGGGCCATGAGAACTGGAACTAGGTTTCTATGGTTCTTATTTTACTCCCTCAAAGGTTAAGAAAATAAACATGGAAAGAAGAATGGTAATCTAAGATATAGGCTGTGACTGCAAGATTTTCCTGGCTTTGAAACTGGGGCATTCCTTACATGAGATTACTGATCTTGAAATTTCTTAAGAAAACATATGTGTATTTTTCAAAACAAAATATACCAAAAACTCATGAAATTTGAAGAAGCTGGTAATTTTTAAAATGTTGGGGTAGCGGCCTAGTGTTAACTAGGAAGCTGAATGACGTTTATTAATAGCTGTTCTCATTTCAACACGTTAAAATCACCCGAGAGTCTTTCCAAAGGATTTATGCCCAGCTACTTGGAGAAATAATGAGTACCAGTCTAGAGTGAGAGACGTAAAAGACTGCCTGGAAACCCTTATCACCCAAGACAGTGGGAACATGGAGGGGGCTGGAGACATGGCTCAGCAGTTAAAAGCACCCTCTGCTCTTTCAGAGGACCTGAATTTGATTCCTAGCACACTGCGGCAGCTCACATCCTTCTGTAGCTCCAGTTTCAAGGACTCTAACGCCCTTTTCTGGTCTCTGTGAGCAATGCACACATGTGTTCAGACATATATGCAAGCAAAACACCCACACACATAAAATAAGTAATCTTTAAAGGAAACATGAAGCCAACTGGAGGAAATTTTAAAAGTCATTTGAGCAGCAATCCAGGTGATGCTCCCACCAGAGTGACAGCATGAGCAGAGAGAAGACTCACAGTTGTCCTAAAGAGCAATGACCTGGAACTGTTAGCAGATGTTCCTGTGCAAACTTACATTGAAACATGTGACTGAAGAGGAAGGATTGGCTCCTTAATGCAGACTGCATGTACAGCGAACCAAATGCTAACGAAAACTTCAAAAACATGCCAGTGGATGAACGAAGGCCGGAATTTGAGATCCGTATGAATTGCTGTATTTAACTTTGATCAGCTGTGCCTGTTGATGTCACACCCAAAAAGAGAGGTAACAGACATTTTGTGTTTCTGGATGGAAGCACCTCATGTGTGAAAATGATTTGCTCCCTTCCAGAGATGAAAAAGAAGGAAGAGGAAGAGGAGGAGAAGGAGGAAGAGGAGGAGAAGGAGGAAGAGAAGGAGCAGGAAGAGGAGGAGGAGGAAGAGGAGGAAGAGGAGGAGGAGGAAGAGGAGGAAGAGGAGGAGAAACTTGATTTTATCAAGCTTCTAAGTCTGATAAACAGTATCAGTGACATCATAGGAAACAACTAGCAAAAATATGTCTGGGGGACATCAGCAAATGACAAGTTTTCTAGAATCTAAAACAAATAAATTGACAGGGAAGAACAGAGGAAATAGAGAAGGAATCTAAAGATTTAGGAAGGCATAGATGGTTTTTTAAAAAAAACATATATGACATTATTTATTTACTGTCATCATCGTATTCTGTAGGGCCATGCGGGTTAGTGTTTTGTTTTGTTGTCTTGTTTTACCAGTTTGACACATGATAGGGTCATCTAGAAAGAGGCATTTCAACTAAGAAAATGCCTCCATCGGCTTAGCCTATAGACGTGCCTGGCATGTTCATCACTAGTGATTGACGGGAAGAGCCCCAGCCCACTGTGGTAGTCCTGGGTTGTCTAAGAAAGCAAGCTAAACAAGCCATGGGAGCAAGCCAGTAAGCAGCATTCTTCCATGGTTACTGCATCAGCTCCTGCTTTTAGGTTCCTGCCTTGAAGTCCTGCCCTGACTTCTTATCATGATGAACTAACTGTAAGCTATATTCTGAAATAATGCCTTTCACCCACAAGTTGCTTTTGGTTTTAGTGTTTTTCACCACTCTAGAAAACAAACTAAGTCAAAGGTTTGCATTTTAAGTAAGTATTCAGCACCAAAGGTTGATGGGTGGGAAAATAGCTCGAGATCAGCTCTTAGACCCAGCAGACTTCTGTGATAGTCTGTCTCCTCTCCTGACAGACCCAAAGGACACTGGGGGACTAACCTGCTCACTTCCAGTCTGTGACAGTAATTACAGGGCTGTGGTTGCTGCAGGCAATAGCTGTGGCAAGTGCCATCCTCTCTGTATCATTCCCCAAGTCTGTGCAGGATAATTGACATCATACCCTCACAGGATTTGAATTGCTACCAAAACTAAGCAAAGCAGTTAAGACACTCAATATAAATTATGTCACATTCTTCCACTATGTAAATATGCCCTCATTCATGTGTGAGGCAAATACCTTTTTATGAGCTATTTGGATCTCAAAAATAAAAGTTTACCATCCCTGAAAAAAAAAATGTAGGAAAAAGTATATCTAAAGTCAACTAAGAGGATAAATCAAAATAAACAACTAAAGATTGGGTGGTTATTTAAAAAAAAGTTCACAGGGCTGGAGAGATGGCTCAGTGATTAAGAGCACTGACTGCTCTTCTAGAGGTCCTGAGTTCAGTTCCCAACAACCACATGGTGGCTCACAACCATCTGTAATGGGATCCAATGCCCTCTTCTGGTGTCTGAAGACAGCGCCAGTGTACTCATATACATAAAAAGATGGCGCCAGTCAATAATAAAATGGATGTTAAGGCTCTAAAAATCTAAGGCTCTAAGAATCTGTGCAAGTTGGTTGGAAGCTTAGATAAGACGGGGGAAGTGTGCTAACAGATCTAAAAGTTAGACTTAATAAAAGGCAAGGCGAGCGAAGGGCAGAGGAAGAAAAGGAAAGAAATGCATGACAAACATTGCCAATTGCTAAAGAGGAAGTGAGGGGGTGCAGTTTACTTTTAAAAATGAATAGCTACTGATTTATTTGAATTTGTATTAGAATAAACATTGACATAGTCAAACAGAATATTGGAAGAAGAGCACAAAGTCCAGGAACACTGGGAAAATGTAAACAGTTGACTAAACCACCTGATTCCAGTGAGCAACTCGTTAGTGAGCTGAGTAGGTAGGCGGTGGTCTGATTCTTTTAAACTGTTAAAACGTAACATATAAGTTAGAAAAGCATTTTTCTGTCTAAAAATAAGCACAAGGGTTAAAATTTGTCTTTGGATGGAGAATTGTGGAGGCTTTGTTTTTCTTTCATAGTTTTTCAAGTTTTCTACAATGAACAAATTTGATTAAGAAGAGGATAATAAAAATGTGTTTTTTTAAAAAAAAAAACACTGAAATTTATGGAATCTAAGTTTGTTGTTGTTGTTTCGTTTTGGAAAGTCAGGACAGGACTGTCCCACTAGAGTCAAAAAGAACTTTACATGAGAAGATTTATCAATAATTAAATGCACGGCCCAAGTTAGAAACGCCTCCATGGAGGACGATAAGGATATCGGTCAACAGAGACGACAGCACGGGTAAAGGATTAGCAGCTGCCTAGTTGTTGCTGATTCAGAACACAGCTAAAATACATACATGCATATGTATGTATGTACGTACATACATCATACATACATACACACACACATGCATAAATGCATAATCGTGATAGGGGCTGGAAAGAAGGCTCAGCTGCTCTTCCAGAGGACCCAAGCTCAGTTCAGAGCACCCAGCTGGCTCCCAACCACCTCCAACTCCAGCTCCGGGGAATCCATCACTCTCTTCTGGCCACTGTAAGCTTCCATATACATGCCACATGTGCTGAAACACACATGAACATAAATAAAATTTAAAAACAAATAGGCCACAAACCCCGTGTGCTGAAGTTCACACTTATAGTGAAGCTTCTGGAGACTTACTAAGGACGCTGGAGAGATGGTTCTAGAAAGAGTGCTCACAGCACAACCATGAGGACCCGAATCTGAAAAACTAATACTTTCTCATTAAAAAGCCAGGGGGTCTGCACACATGGCTGTAACACCAGTGATGTGGGGGATGCAGACAAGAAGATCCCTGGGGATTGCTGGATGCCAGACAAACTCCAGGTTCAGTGAGAGACTCTGTCTCTAAGGACTAAGGTCCTTAGGTAGGTAGGTAGGTAAAGAGATGGATGGATGGATGGATGGATGGATGGATGGAGATAGATAGATAGATAGATAGATAGATAGATAGATAGATAGATAGATAGATAGACAGACAGGGAACAGAATACATTTCTGGCCTCCCTGACTGACATTTGTGCACTATATATATCACACATGAGAGGCAGGGGTGGGTGGAGCTTAAAACTGGGTATTTTTAGTATCAACTGTTATAATCCTTTAATTAGTTATTGTTTTATAGTTCATTAGAAGCATAATACAAATTGGGAACACGGATGGTTCCGGTAAGAGGTAAACAGAAAAATATGAAGCAGAGATTTACAAAAATTAAGCTCAGGAATCAAAGAACCATGCCTTAGATATCACTGGGGCAAGCAGCCTACATAGCCATGAAGAGCTATTGGATATTGAAAATATATTCAGATAATTACAAATTGTTTTTCAAGAGAGTTGTATTTCAGAAGGCCAAAAAGTAAGTTTTAGACTTTACCAGATTTTGAATGTTAAATAGATAGGACCTTGATAAGTAAGTCATGGTTGAAAATTTCAGTCCTCAAATCAATATAGTATCTCATATGCTTTGTTTTATGTATGAAGTATTGAAAGATAAATGCATTCAAAATATTTTTAAATATGCTAAACAAGTTGATCTCTGATGTTGCTGACCTGTTCTTTGCAAGTCTTTGCTGTGGATTATAACTAGCTGTCATTTAAAACAGAAGATAAAGCCAAGTCTTCCATCATCACATGACTCTGCCAGGGATAAATTTTGGTGAAATTATTTTTTAGATTCTAAACTTTACACTATATTCATTTAGCATTCCAGCCCTAAGCCACCCAAGTCCATGGCTAAGACATTCACAATCCCTTCTTGTCTATTATAAAATTAGGACCCTGTTCATGACCCCTCTCTGTTTGTTCACAGGGGAACAGGGAACGAGTCTGCCAGGACAACAGACAGTGGAGTGGAGAGTTGGCAGTGTGCAGAGGTGAGTTAAGAAGCCCCTAATAGCCGGGCAGTGGTGGCGCACACCTTTAATCCCAGCACTTGGGAGGCAGAGGCAGGCGGATTTCTGAGTTTGAGGCTAGCCTGGTCTACAGAGTGAGTTCCAGGACAGCCAGGGCAACACAGAGAAACCCTGTCTCGAAAAACCAAAACCAAACCAAACCAAACCAAACCAAACAAACAAACAAACAAAAAAGAAGAAGCACCCAAGGATCCCAGAAATTCTACCAAGGACACAAGATAGCAACGCGTCTCCATTTTCTTCATATATCCATCTTGTACAGTAGACTCTTATTCCACAAGAGAACACTTAATAGCTTTTGTTCAAAGGCTCCAAGCAATTAAGGGTCAAAACCTGTGGTGGGGATCAGAGACGAACTGGAATAGGACATAAGATTGCAGGTTCAGCAACAACCCACAACTGTTTAGAAACTTGTGTTTCTTTGCTCTTTTGGGTAAAATAACTGGCCCTTAATGACATCAGTCAACTAGATACCCACAGTGGAGCAAAATGTTTCAGGAACTCAATTCTTGCTAAGTTGGCAACATGTGGATTATTCCATGTCCCCTCCTTCTCTTTGTTTCAGCCGTGTGTTCAGAGTTAGACACATGAAGTAACTCTGTGTCTTTGGGAACCTTAAGTCTGTCAAGGAATAGTATGTTTGTGAGCCAATGAAGAAAAATGTCTATTTTAGTTTTCAAAAACTTGAGTAAACATTATATTGAAAATATTTTTAAATATTCAGTAACACCTCAAGTCATAGAAATATATTTGTTTAGAACTTTGGGCAGTCCATAATAACATTTGAGGTTTTTTTTAATGATCTCCAGTATGTTTCTTTTCATTTCAAGTATATTTTATTTAATATCTGAATCAAACCCCATATGTCAAAATACAGTGTCACTTAATCATTTAATAGTCTCTATTTACTTATTGCTCTTAAATTTTTTTTATTTCGTATGTTTCTTATGCATGGCATCATTAGATAAGGGCATTTTACACAAGTTTATATCACATGCTGAACTTTCGTGTCTCAACCCCAGCAGTATGCTATCTAAACTGTCCATGTTCAGAAAATGTTTGGCTGTGCAGGGGACAGGAGCAAAGAAAAAAGAGGCATCCCACCTGTCCAGAACTGGACATCTTCATGTTGTTGAGTGGCCATTTTAAAGTTATTGGTCATACAAATTAATTTCAAGATATCAGACAACACAAATCAGGTCACCACTGAGAGTAAAAGCTATTAATATCTTAAAATGTTATGATACACTTTTTAAGTATACTTAAAGCCACAAATATTTCTGGAGATGGAAGTACAGACAGTGAGAACACGTTCTGAAAATCCTTACATAAAGTTTGAAATTTTAAAATTTCCTCATATGTGCTATCAGATGCCAAGGAAGCCCATGCATATGAGTAGGGTACACTTGACCAGCATTTCTCAAAAGCACAAACCCAGAGCAGGCTTAGAGGCACCGGCAATCTGGTTCAAACTTGTACAGTGGAGAAAATAACAAGAACATAGAAACAGGGAGCTTGAAGGATGTGGAGGGGAGAATGTTTTTTACACGTCTTGTTTGAGTCCATCCCAATCCTACTGAAGCAGCATGTGCCCACCAGATTCCTAAGCGGGCATCCATGCACTGTACAGTTGGAAAAGCTCGGTGCTCCACTTTGCAAAACATAATGCGGAAATCCTGATGCACTTAACCTGAGTCTTGACCCCAGACACAAGAGCTTTCAGGCCCAAAGTAAAGCTATAATAGAAGATTATCGGCCTTCTCTGTCTCCATAAAATTATAAAATGAGGCTTCAACCCCAGTTTTTTTAAGATTCATTTATGTATGTATGAGTGCTCTATTTGCATGCATGCCTGCATGACAGTAAAAAGACCTCAGATCTCATTATAAATGGTTGTGAGCCACCATGTGACTGCTGAGAAATGAACTCAGGACCTCTGGAAGAACAGCCAGAGCTCGTAAGCGCTAAGCCATCTCTCCAGCCCCTTCAAGCCCAGTTTTTAAGGTTCTAGATCCTGCTTTCTCCAGCACATTCCCAGCAGTAAATTTCTCAAGAGTTCATGCCATTTTTTTTTATTCTATAGCTGTAATACAACCTAGTACCATATCCTTAAAGTTCAGATGCCCCTGAAAAGCACATAAAATGGACTTTGCTCTAACTCCCCGCATGCTTGTGTCTTCCTCTTCCTGATCCTTTACCTTCATAGTTTATGTTATAGTAAGTTATCTTTTTGATCTCCTTTTAAACAATGATTTGTTTGTTTTGTGTGTATGGGAAAGTGCGGATTCGTGAGCCACAGCGTGCATCTGGAGGTCAAAGGGCAACTTTAGGGAGTTGACTCTGCTGGGGGGTGGGGTGGGGTGGGGAGAGCAGTCTGAGAGGTGAGGGAAGGGCTGAGAACAAAATAGGGGCATACTGGCTGAATTGGCCCATAGCCGAAGAGGGAGAAAGGGAGAGTGACTCTGGCTGTGTCCAGAGGGTATGAGTGTTCTTGGTTGTGGTGGCTCGCTTGGTTTGATCACTGCTGGCTCAGCTTGCTTGCTTGGGTTGGTGGTCTCAGTGGCTGGGAATGCAGAGAAGTCTTCTACAGGAGATTAGACAGCAGCTCTATAGACTAAGGCCTGTTCCACTGTTCCCCACAGCGGATCCCCAAGAAAGAGAAACAGTCCATGGTCTTAAGATGTTTATTGTCATGGCAGAAAGTAAATGAGAAACTGTACCCCAGTTTCCTCAAGGCAGGCCTGAGGTTAAATACCTTTTGCAAGGAGGAGAGTCTGGGAAGGAATGTTTAATTGGCTATGCCCCTTTGGCCTTTAGGTACCTCATTGATATGGAGATCTGTCTTGAGGCTCTGTGGCCTATAGCCATGCCCTCTACCTGTGGAGGGGCTAAAGGGCATTGTCTCACATGACTGAAAGGCACGGGTCTATGGAGGGCTGTGGCCTTGTGTCAGGAACCTAGAGTCTGGGATCGTGGTAAAATGCCTGCTGTCCCTTGCATGGGACCCTGTGGAGTTTCTAACCAGTGTTCAACCAGAAATCAGGCTGCCTTTCATGGCCTTACAAATTTGTACACTTATACATATGAGTATTGCATACATACACACACACACACACACACACACACACACACACACACACACACACACTACAAAGTAGTTTCAGCAACTATATCAAGAGAAGCAAAAAAGGGATTTGGAAAAGTATTTAATGTAGACTTTATTCTTCCTTTTAGAGAACAGATGTGAGGCTCCAGCTGAGTTTCCCAATGGGAAGGCTGTCTTGGAAAACACCACATCTGGACCCAGCCTTCTGTTTTCCTGTCACAGAGGCTACACCCTGGAAGGGTCCCCTGAGGCACACTGCACTGCAAATGGAACCTGGAGTCACCTGGCTCCCCTCTGCAAACGTGTGTGTTGACTTTAGGGACTGTTTTAATCACATTCCACTTCACGACTAGCTTCATGCATATCTTTCCTTGAATGGGAAATTCCTATAAATGAGTTTGGTTCAGGAAAGGCCACCTGTGGTCATCAAACCCAACTTTATGGGATATTTTAGAACTCTACTTATGGTATGTTATAACAGCCTAAGAGTCTGCTTTATCAGATTTCTCGAATGATTAAATTCAAGCATTAAGAGAAAAAACAAATTAATGAAAACATTTTGAAATGAAGATGTGAATTCTATTGATGTGAAGAAAGAGGTAAAAAGAAAAGACATGGTTGAAGTCTAATGTTAATATGAAACATATAAGTGTGGTAAATAAAGATAACGACCACTTGAATGAAAACCATACAAATGGAATCTAACTTGAGAAGGCTTCTGTCTAGTGTTTAAAGTATTGTAGCACATGAACAGAGCCTTTAGAATTCAGAAGGGCCCTACCTCAGCAAGACTTATTTTATACCCACTTAAAATCAGGAAAACTGAAGTAGCTTGAAGCCTAAGTCAGTATGTGTGACATACTCTTGCTCTGAGCAAAATCAAGCCCTAGCAACACTCCCTGTGTTTCCTTCTAAGCTGTGGAAACATCCTGTCTTTACCATCAGGCCCACCAACACAACATGAGGTCCTATCATTCTGTTCCTTATGGTGTGGGTCTAAAGTCAGGCTGGCCCTGCACGGCAATGTCTGGTGCTTCTTTACTTCCATCCTCTCTAAAGTGTATTCAGTAAAAGGATGGAGTTCAGCAGAATTTATCACGCTGTTGACTCTCACCGAATATTGAGAGACTACACAATGTGGTCCTTGATTTCTTATATACCTGATATTTAATCTTCACAAATAATTTAAGACAGATTCAAAGCAAATCTGTGCTTATGCTTAAAGTTCTAAGTTGTTAAGCCCTTTGCTTGGCATGGTGGGATTGAGTCAGTAGGGGCATGAGTTTGAGGCCAGACTGTTCCATTTTTCGTTTTAAGATTTATATTAATTGTTGTCATTGAGGACTCATGTTCTGCAGGCCTCTACTTTGTCTTTAAAAAGTTAAACTAGGGAAAGGGAAGACAGCTCAGTAACATCTGCCTCACCTTTTTCAGCAAATCCATGCCCTGTCCCTTTTGTGATTCCTGAGAATGCCCTACTTTCTGAAAAAGAGTTCTATGTCGACCAGAATGTAACTATCAAGTGCAGGGAAGGCTTCCTGCTCAAAGGCGACGGTGTCATCACCTGCAACCCTGATGAGACCTGGACACAGACAAACGCAAGATGTGACAGTAAGTCAATGGGCAGAACCCAGTGAGGCTCATTAGTGTGGAAGGTTTTCCTGTCTCTCTGAGTTTTTCTTTTTTTGTTAAAAATAAATGAATGTATATTTTATTTACTATTAGTGTGTGAGAGAGAAGGGGGAAAGGGAAGATGGAGGGAGGAGAGAAAGAGCGAGAGAGAGTAGGTGTAACATAAAGCATATACATAGAGGTCAGAGGACAATCAAGTCCAAAGGTCCCAGCTCAGATTCTCATGTCTCATAAGTACTTTTCTTCCTGAGCCATCTTTTTGGCCATGTGAAGTTTTAGGGGTTTTGTTTTTGTCTTGTGTGAATTAATGCTTGATTCTGTTGACAACATTTTTTTTTAATATTTGTGGTTTTATCAGGAGTATGAGTGGTTTTGCCTGCATATATTACTGCGTACCATGTGCATGTTTGGTGCATGGAGAGACCAGAAGAGGGCATATGGGATCCCCTAGAATTGGAATTATAGGTAGTTGTGAGTCACCATGTAGGTGTTGGGAACTGAATCTGGGCTTACAAGAGCAGTACATGCTCATAACTTCTGAGCCATCTCTCCCATCATGGGAAGTTATTTTCTATCAGTAACTTAATTATGCATAGTTGGATCTCTGTACTATTTTGGTCATCATCTGCATTGGTGTTTAATACAAGAAAAACTTATGTTTGAATGCTGAACATTTTTTTAAGTGAATTTTCTAGACCAAGCTAAAACCTCCCAGATTCAGAGATTAGGATTCTCTGAGTAGATTTGTCAAAATGTACTTTTCTAAGGGAAAGCAAGACACCAAGTTTAAAATCTATGTTTTCCTCCACATCATCAGAATCTTCACAGTATCCTTTAATAGGTTACAGGTACTTCCTGCAAACAGAAATTACCCTGAGATGCTTCTCAATCTTGAACATGGATCAGTAGAACTTCAAGAGCATGCCAAAACACAGATAACTGGGCTCCACTCCATAGTTTCTGAGTCAGGGTTAGGCCAGATAACATCTATTTCTAATAGTTTTTGGGTGTTGCTTACGGATATTGTTATGGTCTGACTATGAAATGTTCCTCATCTATTTGTGTTCTTCGTGCTTGATCCCCTGCTAGTGGCAGTCTTCTGAGAAGTGCTGGAAACTTTAGGAGGTGAGACTGAGCTAGAGGAAGGTTACTGGGGTCAGAGTCTTGAAGGTTCCTTGTCCCTGGATATCTCTCTCTCTCTCTCTCTCTCTCTCTCTCTCTCTCTCTCTCTCTCTCTCTCTCTCTTTCTCTCTCTCTCTCCTTCTTGTCTGCTCCATGAGGTAAAGAATCACCTCTGCCATATGGTCTCATGCCCACAGTGTAATGTCAAAGCATGAGCCCAACAACTATGGACTGAACATATGAAACTGTGAGCCAAGATAAACCTTAGGTCACTACCAATATGTGTTTTGTTCACAGTAATGAATAAGCAGAGGAAAACTGCTGGTCCAGGAGCTGTAACTTGAGAACTGCTAGCCCAGCATCATGTTAATCCACCCTCTACAACACTGCCTCCCACAATCTTAAGAGACTTAGCCTGCTATGATTACCTCCTGACATCCATTACCACTTCCTACTTCCACTTTAAACATCTCTCCAGCCAATATCGAACCACTTGTCTTCCTTGTTGCCTGAGCTGTTCTGTCAACAGCAGTCAGTAAAGATGCTCATTGGGTTTAACCACGTGCAAAGCTCTAGACTACATAATAAGAATATTTTGCTCAAGGTATATTCCATCTTCATAACACTCAGACTTCAAATAATGAAACAAAGCATATGCACATGAAGACATTACATGGTTTCAATTCTAGCCTCCAAAATTTTAACTCTGAACTTTCGTAAATGCCTTAGCATTCTTTTAGTTTTAGGGTACTCATTTGTCAATAGTAATAATTATACTTGTCTTGTGAGTTTGTTTTCTAGAATAAATCAGTTGATGTAGGTCACATCAGCAGCTTCTCTAGATGAAAAGACATGCCCAGTAGCACACACACACACACACACTCACACACACACACACACACACACACCTTTTTTTTTAGCTAACAGTATACTGCAGCATTCAAAAGTATTAAAAACAATTTTTTCAGAAAACTCCATACTATATTTTTAGGATTTGGCTCCTAGACACTTAGAAATCTATCATTAACAAAAGGGTAAGAAGTGAGACTCCTTTAGATTTCCCTTTGGCTGTCTAGTCTAGTTTAAAGCCACCTGCCTGAAGGGCATCAGGCCAAGTGACCTCATTCTGCCCACACATCTGCACCTTGGTTCTTGGCTCCCTGGTGCTTACCATTCAGGCCATTGGAAATCAAAGCAGGGAGAGACGTGTGCTTGTTACAAATGCTCCCTCCATGCATGCCTGATGACGGTCAGTATTCTAGCGTGGATCACAGGTTGCCTTGGAGAGGAGACGTTTCCATAATTGTTAATCCTCCAGCCTCTTTTCCGTTGTCTATCAGACAGGAAGTCTTCGGATTAAAACCGAATATCCTTCCTTTGCCTAGGCAGCAACCTTCCACATCCTGCCTACCTGCTTCTCATATTAATTCCTGCAAACTGGTGGTTTAAAGTGTAAAGCCCAGTGCAGGCTCTCAAGTCAGAAACCCCAGAAATGTGTGTTTTAAACACCAGATGATTCCCAAGTAAGTGACCTGAAATCCATGCTTTGACTATCAAAGTGCTATAAGCCAACCTTGAGTTCCCTTGATCTTTCTATAGGCTGAAGCCTCGATTTTAGATACCGTCTCTGGCCCATCAGCACTCTCTAGCCTACTAAGAATGCTGCTCTCATTGTGGTTCACACTTTGACAGCTCTCAGCACAGTTACGTTTACCTCTATGTTTTTTATGGCTTGTCATCTCATTACACAGCTCACAGGAAGCTTATAATATCATGTGTCTGACATTCCCTATTTAGCATCTATTTCTTTTCCATCTCTGATATACAGGAATTTCCTCTAGCCTGTTGAGCTACCTTGTCTAACATCAATGTGATGGCTTTTGTTTTATAGTATTATATTTTATTTTGTCATGTCTGGTTGTTGTCTCTTAGAATTCTTTAGAAATGAAAGGCTGAAAGGGAATGGATCTGGAGAGGAGAGGAGGTGGGGAGGAACTGGGAGGAGTAGAGGGAGGGCGAACTGTAATCAGGATATACTGTATGAGAAAATAATCTGTCCTCAGTAAAAAGAAAGAAAGAAAAGAAAATATAATAACATCAGACAAACTTATTTTATCCTTTCCCAAATCTGACTAATACTGTGACAGCCACATGACCTTCAGTAAGGCAGTTATATTTACACAAACTAGATAGCTAGCAGAACATGGAGTTTGGCACTGTCCTCAGTGCACCCCACAATTACCTTGAGATGTCTTATAAAATTCTTCAAAGCAAAAGCAGGTATAATAATCTTGATTTAAATATATAGTACACATAGCTTTGGGGGAAAAAAAGGATGGTTAATCAATCTAACACAGATCCCCAGAGACACTTTTCGATATCAAAAAGGGGTCTTGAATTTCATGAAACTTAGCCACCGGCAAGCATCAGCATCCATTCATAATCTAAATACACACTGAGCACTCATTGGGTTGAAGGCACTGTTTTAGGCAATAACAGAACATTTCATAATCCATGATCTTTAATAACTCTGAAATGGTAGGCTACCATGCTTTAACCCCCATACTAACTTAATAAACATTTTGTTTCTACCTTCTCCGGCAGTCACCTCATTGGGAGAGGTCAGAGAACTCATCCTTGTTTTCGGCCACATGGCCTTGGGTTTCCAGCAGCTCTGCCTGGACACTTGAATCATAGAACAAAGACCCAGTTGTCTTGTCATCTAATTTGACTAAAGCTGCAGATTATTCTCTCAGTTCCTAGTGTTCTAGATATGTTATGCAGGGAGGGAGGGAGAGAGAGAGGGAGAGAGAGAGAGAGAGAGAGAGAGAGAGAGAGAGAGAGAGAGAGAGA